>NC_133333.1:147200459-147524521 GCF_042186555.1 Aquarana catesbeiana
TATACTGATGGGGGGGCTGCACTAAGAGGGTGGATTCTACCCTGATGAGTGGTTCTGCACTGAGGTTGGAGGTCTATACTGATGGGGGGGTGTCTGTACTGATGAGGGGGGTCTGCACTGAGGGTCGAGGTCTGTTCTTAGTGAGGGTAATCTATACAATGTGTTGTAAAATCAGAGTAATCATTTCAAATACAGTAGCCTGCTCAACTGTGCAAGAATGAAGGTAAGACTGGAGTTCAGGTTTAATAAATCTAGAAGTCTCTCTTCCAAATTATTTTGCTCTGTTGTTTTCACCTACGTGGAAATATACATGAAAGGATTTCAGAAATTGCTTGGAGCAGCCTTATAGGCAAACCTATCACAAAGGATATTTCCTTTGAAAGTAAAAAGGGTGAAATAGTAATCCTGACCTTTATAAATAGGCTCACTAATATATGGCATGCAGTCTGCTTTCTTATAATACATGCCCTTTATTAACATATGTCAAATTCCTTGTTATTGCCAGTCATTAAATGCATGTTATTAATGTGCAGCCTGGGATAGGTGAAGGTAAACCAAGAAATGCACTGTGGTAACATATACAAAACTGTTTGCTTGTCTTTTTATGCATGAAAAATAAAAATATACAACTCATGCCATTGTGAGTTTAATATCTAGCTATATTATGGTCGATGGAGTATTCAAAATCCTGACCACCGATTCTTAATTTCATACGCTTTGTAATGCCTCCATGTATTTCTCACCAGTTCTACCCGGAACTTGGAAATAAGTTAGCCTCCCCCCTTCAATGCGCTACCCAATTACGTATATGCTTTTATTGGGAACAGTTCATTGTTATTAGCAAAGGTTCTATTCTACTTCATGGTGAATACAGCTTTTTATATTACATGGATATTTATTGACTGGATCTGTTTTGTTAACGTAAATAGGGAATATGTAACGTTGTTCAATATACACAATGTTGATGTTGTTCGAATAATAAGAAGTACGATGTATCCTCTTGCGACAACTTGATAATTATATAAGATAACTGAAACCACCTACATTGTTTTATTTTGTTTATATATGATCTAATGTTCTTAATTCTTAAAAATCTCAATAAAACTTCTGTAAAAAGAAAGAAACTAAGGTTTTTAGATGGCAAGGGGTTGGTTTCTACCCTGGTCCAGCAATCACAGAAAGTAAAAGGAAATACCCCCAGTGGGCACTGCAGCAAATACATTGCAAATTGTCTGAAGTTGTGAAAATGGTTACAGGAAAGGAGAGAACCAGGATGAATTCATCATAGGGCTGCTGCTAATTTACAGTCCAGTTAGCAGGGCTATGTAAATCACTGCCTAGCTGCATTGGAGGCCAAGGACCTCGCAATTTTGCCTGCTAGGCATACCTGGATGCATAGAATTTCACATGTTAGTACAATACATCACATATCTCAACTGTGTATAGCCCCATACACATAATCAAAATCATACAAAAAATACCGCTTTCTAAGTGATCGTACAATAATCTGATAATTATTAGTACACAGCTTTCGTCCAAAATTATCCAAAGGGACAAACATGAAAACTTTTCTCGTACAATGCCAAGTCGTACGATTTTTGTTTAACTAGTTGCCGGCTCACCATCAAATGACGGCAGGGTGGTGCGTCTCTCGTTCTGGAACGGCATCCCAGGACAGCCACTCTCATGCGTCCGTGGGGGCGCGCAGCGTGGAGATCACAACCCAGATCTCTGTAAAGAGCCGCGTCCACGGCTCTTTAATCATGTGATCGGCTGTGTCCAATCACAGCCGGCCACATGTAATGTCACATGCAGGTAATCAACGCTCCTCGCCTCACACTGACAGACTGACAGTGCGTGACGAGGAGAGCCAATCAGCAGTATCTCCTCACAGGAGACATCTACACATGTAATCAGGGCAATGATCATCAGTGCCTTGATAACAATAACTAGTGAAGGGTTAGTGTGTGGGTGTGACGCTGTCCTAATTTATAGAAATACTTGGTAAATTGTGTGTAGCCAAATCCCATATGTAAAGTCGCATAAACCAAAATTGCAAATAAAAAATTCAACAAAAATAAAACCAAACATAAAACAGCAAAGTGACCCCCTTTGGAGTGTGTAGGTGTAACGTTGTCCTAGTGGAGAAAAAAGTGGAGAAAATGGAAAAAAATGGAAACAATGGAAGAAATCGCATAAAGGACTGCTGCCTCCACAAATGTGATTTCCACCAAGGTGGAAAAAACAGAAGGTAAGTGAAGGGTTAGTGTGTGGGTGTGGCGCAGTCCTAATTCATAGAAATACTTGGTAAATCGTGTGTAGCCAAATCCCATATGTAAAGTCGCATAAACCAAAATTGCAAATAAAAAATTCAACAAAAATAAAACCAAACATAAAACAGCAAAGTGACCCCCTTTGGAGTGTGTAGGTGTAACGTTGTCCTAGTGGAGAAAAAAGTGGAGAAAATGGAAAAAAATGGAAACAATGGAAGAAATCGCATAAAGGACTGCTGCCTCCACAAATGTGATTTCCACCAAGGTGGAAAAAACAGAAGGTAAGTGAAGGGTTAGTGTGTGGGTGTGGCGCAGTCCTAATTCATAGAAATACTTGGTAAATCGTGTGTAGCCAAATCCCATATGTAAAGTCGCATATAAAGTATAAACCAAAATTGCAAATAAAAAATTCAAAGAAAATAAAACCAAACATAAAACAGCAAAGTGACCCCCTTTGGAGTGTGTAGGTGTAACGTTGTCCTAGTTTAAGAATACTTTGTAAATCGTGTGTAGCCAAATCCCACATGTAAAATCGCATGTAAATTATAAACAAAATATAAACAAAATCGCATATAGCAAATTTAACGGCTAGGTTGGCCCCCTTTGAATTGGGGGAGGGGGAAGGGGAACAGGGGATGAAATCAAAAAATGACTTTAGCCAAAGCTATTCCATCCGCATAAAAACCCCATATAGTGATTGAGAAACATAACATTGCTGAATAATTACATAGGTTAGATCATGACTAGTGCTCAGTGCAATTTAAGTGAAAAACTTGACATCTTTGTAAAACAAGGCAGGTATTTGTATTAATCTTGGTGACCAGGTGCTTGTGTCTTGTGATCATGCGGACACTCACCAGCTTCTTTAACCCCTGCGGGGGTAATGCGCAGTCACAGTGTATGCCACTGTGCGGCAATCCACAGGCTGTTTCTGGGTCACGGTGACGTTTTAGGCATAAGAGAAGAAAGAGGAGATTCCATAGCGTAAAACCATAAAACACTCTTTATTGAACGCAGATGACAGAATGGTACTCACATTTAAGCAGTTTATAATAGGCAACCAAATGTCATCAAAACAGGAGAGCGTCAGATTTAAGTTGGTGATCCTCTGGGAGATGATGCAAAAGCGTCAGAATAGGCCACGCCCTACGCGTTTCATCATAGGGACGTCAACTGGAGCTGGAACTGGAATCACTGTTTGAACACTGATGGTTGGTGGCTTGGTTAGCCTTTACATTATTGAAATATTCCACCTCTCACTTATTATTATTGTTTTTTGAGACTTTTTAATATTGCTTGAATATTGTTATAGTTTTCATCGTATATATGTGATAGGTTGGTGTACACTGTCAAATTCTGCATTTTTTGTTGCGATACATATAGGAGGGGTATTACTTACAATGTTTATATATTTGTGATTTTATTTGTATTGTTGTTTTTTGGATTTGCACAAATTTAGCACTTTTGATGACTGCATTGCAATTCCAGCACTTTATCATTGCTCATTTGCACATTTATGCAACTTTTTTGCCTGGAGTTTGACTTTAAAGTGAACCTAGACTTTGTAGGTACTCAGCTATATAACAGGTTCACCTTACAGGAGTGTTGATAAGGAATCAGCACTTGCTTTCTCCATGTTCACCACCAACAAACTGCGTAAGACATACCCTGTATTTGCAGGTATGAGGGAGCATGGGACACTCCCCTTTGCATCCCCACAATGCAGCACCAATCACCAATCCAATTTCTGGTTTTATGGTGGCTGTGTGCATGTGTAGGTTTCACAAAAATTAAAATACAGAAATAAAATGTATATTAATGTTTTCCCACCTAAAGACATGAAATTGTGTACAGCTTGCCTTTTGATCATTACAGCCAGACCACATAGCCAGTCTAGTGACCTCATTTTTCCCTATTGCAATTATGCAGAGCTCCCAACTGTCCCTGATTTTGAGGGACTGTCCCTGATTTGGAACAAAGTCCCTTTGTCCCTCTTTTCTCCTCATTTGTCCCTCATTTTGGTCTGATCTTTATAATTGTATATAAAATGCACTATTAATCTTTCAAAATGTGTTTCTAATGCCGCGTACACATGCCCGGACTTCCCGACAGAAAGAGTCCAATGGGAGCTTCTGACCGTGTGTATGCCCCATCGGACTTTTTCTGTCCGCATTTCCAAAGGACTCAGATATAGAATATGTTCTAAATCTTTCCGTCGGAAATGCCGACGGAGTTTAGCCCGTTGGCAAGTCCGGCCGTGTGTACGCGGCATAAGTGCTAGACCTTTCATCCAATTTCTAAATTGCTGCATTTGTATGTTTCAAAAGCCAATATAAAGTAATAGTAGTGGTAAAAAAAAACACTTCTGGATTTAACTAATTTTTTTTTTGTTAAAGTCACCTTTAAGGGGGGGTGTGACAGAGGGTGTGTCTTATGCCTACATACTTTTGCTAATAGGTGTCCCTCGTTCCCATCTCAAAAAGTTGGGAGGTGTGCAATTATGCAGTTCACCTTGGTCACCACTTGAACCTGGCCGGTGGTTAGACAGTGAAGGAGAAGCACCAGTGCTGGCTTACCCTCTTCTTACCTGAATGCTGCACATTAAGAAGGCTTTTTTGGGGACAGGTTCACTTATACTAGTTGCATTTAAAATGCCTAAAAATGCATTTTTTATTTTTAATAAATAAATAGCTGGATTTTATGGTCTGTCTGGAGCTGAGTTAAAAAAAAAAAGTGAACGCATCAAAAGCTTTTATATGACCCAGCCCTATCTGCCAACATTTTTGAAAAAATGCTGTAAAATTCAATAGAAAATATTAATTAATTTGCACCCCTTTATACTGTTCTGTTTGTAAAACAGGGTGCAAGAAGCACCTCTAAGAACTTGACCTTAGGCTAAGAGACAGACAATATTGACATGCTTTTGGTCTCTACAGGGTTTTTTGTTCATTTAGTACAGTACATTTCAATATCATTTGATGAGTCCTATTTGTATTTCACAATTCAGCTGTGGCCTTGATTATTTACTGTGAACTTCCTGACCGCGGCTGAATGTCAGACATATTTCTGATGGAATACATCTGCTGGAATGCACAAGCATTTCTTAGTGTCACTTGAACTTTTTATTTGATTTGTTGCGGGAACTGCATGTATAATGCATACCCTAACATTAAATTAGTCTCTATTAGCAATTTTCTTCTCCTGATATCTCAAGCTGATATCAGGCTATGGTAGGATCGTTAATCAGTACTTCACAGTTCTCCTAGCGCACAGGTCTGTGCAGATGGTTTTAAATCACATTTGCATAACCATCAACTGATATACAATCTTTCAGAATGAGCAGTGGAACTTTGAAATTAAAGGTACACTCCAGTCAAACCCGGGGATGTAGTGTAACTGCATGATACTTATATAACACAAGTTTGATTTATCTAACTATCTAGAGGTGGCAAAGACAAACAGAACAGATTTCCGCTATATAGGTATCCATCTCATGTTCTGTTCCTATTGTAGAGCTACCCCCTGAAAGAGCCTCTGGCTGATGATGGTCAAAGGCACAGTCAATATACGCTTCCAGCACAGATGATGATGACCTCTCACTAATGCAGAGTCTGCCAGCACACAAAGAGCACAGTTCAGGCACACTGACACAAAAAGAAGCCTGGGGGTGTCTATTTGTTGTTTAATTATGTTTTTTTTTTTTTTTTTGTTTTTTTTTTTAGGTGTACCTTTGTAAAACTTTTTTTTCTTGTGTCTAGAACAAAGACAAAAGACAAAAAAAGAAAATGTACACCGAGATGCAACCAGGAACAATACAGAACAGAACAAAAATATCACATTATCCATACATGACAATACCAGAAGTGTAATAGGGGCCAAAAAAGGAAGGTCCCCAATGAAACATCATTGCCACATCACCAAAGAGTTACAGAAACAGGAATGTATGCAGACTGCAGTACAGCACATAATTCAAAAGACGGAAAAGGTGTGAACATATTACATGAGTACATCAAGATTACACAAATATTGAAGTCTGGGACATAAGCAACATTGCTGTACAGCATACTACCTATCTGAAAATCTTGGCAAATGTTTTACCCCACATTTTTTCAAATGTTGCAAAAATAGAAGTAAAAACTTTTAGAAAAGGGAAGGGGATAGATGGAATAGGACAAAAAAAGGGAGGAGAAGACTAACTTTACATAGAAAAGGGACTCTGATCCCCCTTGTCGTTTGGCACCTGGCTAAAGTCTCTGAAAGGCACACAGGCTCTTCTCACATGCTCCCTAGATGAAATATACAAAAGCCTTTGATATTGATAATACTTGACTGTGACAAAAACAAATTCACATGTTTTAATTTTTGTCCTGACACACCCCCCGTCCTTTTTTTTTTTTTTTTCAATTTTGTGAGGTGAGCTATGCCTTGTGTCACTACAGTCTTTGTGGATATGGTGATATATGGGGCTTGTCCAGTAGTGCTGGTTTGTGTCCACATGGATGAATGTACCCGTATTACATATCCGAGAGATAGATAGATCTATCAGAAGACAGATAGCCCATATCTTCAGTAAGACAGTATTTACTAGTATACTTTTTCTTTCTCTTGTTCATCTCATTTTTATATGTGGCTAATAGATGGGAGGAGAGAGAGATGTACCCCCATCTCTTCATACTGGTTTGTGTTGGTGAGTAGACATATCCTCTAAATCAGTGGTCATCAACCCTGTCCTCAGGGCCCACTAACAGGCCATGTTTTATGTATTACCTTGGGGAGATGCAGACTAGAATACTGCAATCACTAAGCAGCAAATTATATTACCTGTGGTGTATTTCAGTTATCTTGCAAACCTGGCCTGTTAGTGGGCCCTGAGGACAGGGTTGATGACCACTGCTCTAAATAGCCTGGAGCCTTTATTTTGAATGTAAGAGAATCTAATAACCCTCATATTGTCTATATGTGTATATCAAGAGAAGTTTCACCCATTAACTTGGTAGGTGTAAATATTACAACATAGAGATACAACTTTGGTTCATACTGTATATAGTGGCATTGACCTCACCCTATAGGGATACCTGTTATGGTCATTTACCTACCTTTTATGATTTATAATAAAGGTTAGGTTTTAGATAAGTGGCCATTTGACACATAGGGAAGTGCACCCTCTTCTAGCACAGATTTTAAGAAGCGCACAAAATGCATGTAAATGCATGAATATGCAAGTTGAAAAATGCATGAAAAACTGCATGAAAACTGAAGCACTTAAGAGGGACTTGCATCTTAATGTTAGGGTTTACACTTGTGTTTCCAAAGGAATAAATGGTAGAGCATGTAAATTACACTAATTACAATGCATAAAACCTACTCTAGTGCATGTTAAAATGCCCAGCAAAACATTATAAAACACATATATTTTCCAGTGCAAAGGTGAAAATTGGCAGCATGTTCTTGACACTGGATGTGAGCACTGCTAGTAAGTACCCACTGTGCACTGAAGTCAAAGGTATGTAATGTGCTTGATGGCCAATGCAAGTGTATACTAGCATGAGGGAACAAATTATTGGCATGGAGAATGTGTGTTGATATTGGCATGGAGAACTTGCTTAAAATGAGGGATGAACAATATGAGTCACTACAGATGTATTCATGAAGTTCAACATACAGTATTAACAAACATCGTAGCATCACCCCAAAGAAGCTATATAAATAGCACCCATTTCTATGTCACGGTCCATATAATGCACACATTGCTGTCATTTCTAGGGGGAAAAACCCACAACCTCCTAATTGAGTTGCATGTTTGTATGTGAATGTGCATAGCCTATGCTCTTGTGATAGCCATTTCCATGACAACAATTCAGTGTGTACCCTAATGACACACATTAACCAACTTGTATACAGTTATACAGTGTGAATTATTACAGGTTTTGGAATGTGAGAACATTTTTTACACTGTGTGGACTGGGATGTAAATCTTCTGTATGTGTTTAACAGCATGGAGATATGCATAGGTGCAATGCTTTATATGCATGCTGGAAAAAAAACACTAGATGGTATCTCTGTAAGAATACATTTGGCACGGAGAGCAATGGCAGGTTATAAAAAGAGCTAAAAGGTTGGATTCTGGGGCCCTTAATAACAGGGGGACTATGGGGATGCTGAAAGATATCTCTATTTCAATGCTTTTCATAGTAAGCCAAAATAAGGCTTTGAAGTCTTTAGATTTTTTGTCAGAAGGTGGTCAGCAACGACATTCTTTGTAGTGCTTTCAATAACGGTTTCCTATATGATTATCAAATGAATAAAATACAATATTTATGCACCCTACCTGTACCTAAAAGCATTGCTTCCATATTATCTGCCTCCATCATATAAGTAATTTGCAAAGGATATGCAGCCACAGAATCCTATTCAACATTAAAACACTACCTTCCAAATCCCGCAGAAACATTTTACAAATCCATGTCAAAAGTAAAACATAAATGTCTGTTAACTGACCATTATGCATGATCCAGTTAAACTGACCGGGGGCCATAAATAGAAAATAGCCTGAGGCCCATGGTACAATTAGTCCACCACTGATGAAAAGTGTACTATATTCTATCCCGGAGATGCCCTCTGGGCTGTGGTAGAGGCATTTGTACAACTGTGTTCAGACTTTATTATTCTGGAGTGGGAACTATGATAAGCACTTATGCCCAGGCTAAGCAAATTGTGCATTGATTGAGCTGATATTCTGGATATGAGGATAACAATAAAGCAAAGCACACATGGAATACAATTTTCACTGAAAGTTACACACCACTTAAACACCGGAAGATTTTCCTCCTTTATGACCAGGCCATTTTTTGCGATACGGCACTGCGACATTTTAACCAGCAATTGCACAGTCATGCGACGCTGTACCCAAACACAATTGATGTCCTTTTTTTCCCACAAATAGAGCTTTCTTTTGATGGTATGTGATCACCTCTGCGGTTTTTATTTTTTGCGCTATAAACAAAAAAGACCGACAATTTTGAAAAAAGAAAAGCAATACTTTTTACTTTTTGCTATAATAAATATCCCCAAAAAAATTTTAAAAAAAGAAACAAATTTCTTCATCAGTTTAGGCCAATATGCATTCTTCTACATATTTTTGTTTTAAAAAAACCCTGCAATAAGCGTATATTGATTGGTTTGCGCAAAAGTTATAGCGTCTACAAAATAGGGAATAGATTTGTGGCATTTTTATTTATTCTTTTTTTTTACTAGTAATGGCAGAGCAATGCCCATAGTTCTACT
The DNA here is from genome assembly GCF_042186555.1 of Aquarana catesbeiana. NCBI lineage: Eukaryota > Metazoa > Chordata > Amphibia > Anura > Ranidae > Aquarana > Aquarana catesbeiana. The sequence goes on from NC_133333.1 coordinate 147,210,017, forward strand.
TTTAGACCCCTTTCACACTGGGGCGGTCTGCAGGCGGTATTGCGCTAAAAATACCACCTGCAAACCACCCCTAAACAGCCTCCGCTGTGTGTTCAGTGTGAAAGCCCGAGGGCTTTCACACTGAAGCGGTGCGCTGGCAGGACGGTGAAAAAAGTCCTGCAAACCGCTTCTTTGGAGCGGTGAAGGAGCGGTGTATTCACCGCTCCTAAACCGCTCCTGCCCATTGAAATCAATGGGACAGCGCGGCTATACTGCGGCAATACCGCGGCTATAGCCGCGCTGTACGAGGGATTTTAACCCTTTTTCGGCCGCCAGCGGGGGTTAAAACCGCACCGCTATCGGCCGAATACCACTGCAAGAACGACGGTACAGCAGCGCTAAAAATAGGGCTGTTGTACCGCCGACGCCCCCACCGCCCCAGTGTGAAAGGGGCCTAAGTCTGCTCTTAGACCCCTTTCACACTGGGGCGTTTTTCAGGCGCTTTAGCGTTAAAAATAGCGCCTGAAAGAAGCCTCATCTGCAATACCAATGTGAAAGCCCGAGTGCTTTCACACTGGGACATTTTTTAGGCGCTTTAGCGTTAAAAAAATGCCTGTAAAGCGCCTGAAAGAAGCCTCTTCTGCAATCCCAATGTAAAAGCCCGAGCCCTTTCACACTGCCAGCGCCCGAAAAACGCCTGAAAAACGCCCCAGTGTGAAAGGGGTCTTAAGCGGCCCTTTACCAGCGTTTTTCGGGTGCTGGCAGTGTGAAAGGGCTCGGGCTTTTACATTGGGATTGCAGATGAGGCTTCTTTCAGGTGCTTTACAGGCGCTTTTTTTAACGCTAAAGCGCCTGAAAAACGCCCCAGTGTGAACTGTGCAGTATGTCCCAAGCTGGAAGCTCAGAGAGTTTACAGTTAAAGACCGCTCTTTGCAGAGGTGTCTTGACTTGGCAGTATGACTTCACTTGTATTTGCAAATGTATGTACAAAAATCTCTGTTTATTTAACTTAAATGTCAAACAGTTTAATCAGGTTGTCTGTGCTGACTAGCTAATGTAGCACTACCCCCGCAAGGGTTGCTGAGTTGTATCCCAGGTTCTTTTCCAAATAGTGCAGCAGCAGCCAGAAAACAACATTTACTCCTCTGGCTCAGTAAACAGTCTAGGGAAGGGGTCTCAAACTGGCGGCCCTCCAGCTGTTGTGAAACTTCAAGTCCCACCATGCCTCTGCCTGAGGGAGTCATGCTTGTAATTGTCAGCCTTGCAATGCCTTATGGGACTTGTAGTTTCGCAAAACAGCTGGAGGGTCACCAGTTTGAGACCCCTGGTCTAGGGGTTGCCTTTTTTTACAGTTTATTGCAGATAAACTTCGATGAGACTTAGGGAACCTGTAGGATACTCCAGATCACTTGACAAAAATGTGAGGACACTCTTCCTTTTGCAGCTACTTCTTGGAACAGTCTCTTAAGCAGTAAGACATAACGCAAACAGCACTGGGACACCATAAGTTATGTTCCAGGCCGGGCAAAACTTAATGTTAGTTAGCGTACCAAGGGTTAACAACAGCGACATTCACTAGGATCCTTCTCTCAGGTTTGTACTCCCAGTGCCCCTGGGACTGGGATGTTTTCCTGCAGACTCAGGCAGACAGTCTCCTCAGTGCAGCCTCTAGACTGGATCCTCAATTAAATCCCTCTTTTGGCTCCTAAGAATTTGCAGCTGGGATCTCGATGAGACAAAAAGAATCTTCAGCCGAACTGCCTAAAAGAGCAGCAGCCCTTCTGTCTGGGAACCTCTCTTCCTGGGGAAGAACCCTGCTCTCTGAGGCTCCAAACTATGTATGCACTCCTTCGGCCACCATCTGGGCATCCTCCCCATAGGGATTGGTTGGCACCACATAAATATTTAGGATGCTTATTTGACTCTCCCACTCACTATATTCTGAAAATCTTCAAAAAACAGGGAGAAGCAATCAAACTCACAGCCTGCAGAGCCCAGAGCAGCCCAAAGCAATCTCATGCTGCCTAACATACCTAGCAGCCTATCAGGATGCTACATCAGTAGATCTACTTACATCTACTAAAATACTTTTTTTTTTTTTACTGTCTGAGACTGAGCTAGTGACAGAACACGTTCATTTAAAAAGATAAAAAACACACACATTAAACACTAGTTTGAAACTCAGAGCTAAAAAAGCCCATTCGTTAAGGAGAGTGGTAAATGCTGCACACACTCTCTGGAGCCTGGATAGTATGATAAATGCAACATCAAGATAATACTGATTAATGATAGGAAGTTCTAAAAGTCAATATTTGGACAATATAGTGGGGGGGGTACAGTATATGAGCTCCTAGTAGGGATGGGCGAACGGTTCGGCCCGAGCATAAGTTCGTTGTTCCGACATTCGGTGAACAACGAACATTATGCGGTGTTCGTGGCAAATTCAAACGCCGCGGAACCCCATTAAAGTCTATGGGACACTAACATGAAAAACCAAAACTGCTAATTTTAAAGACTTATATGCAAGTTATTGTCATATTAAGTGTTTGGGGACCCAGTTCCTGCCCCAGGGGACATGGATCAATACAAAAAAAAGTTTTAAAAATGGCTGTTTTTTTCTGGAGCAGTGATTTTAATAATGCTTAAAGTGAAACAATAAAAATGAAATACTCCTTTAAATATCATGCCTGGGGGGTGTCTATAGTATTCCTGTGAAGTGGCGCAGCTTTCCCGTGTTTAGAACAGTACCACAGCAAAATGACATTTCTAAAGGGAAAAAAGTAATTTAAAATTGATCGCGGCTGTAATGAATTGTTGGGCCTCAGCAGTATAGATGAAACTAATTGAAAAAAATGGCATGGGTTTCCCCCCAGTCCATTACCAGGCCCTTTGGGTCTGGTATGAATATTAAGGGGAACCCCAAACCAAATTTTTTTTTTAAACTTGCATGGGGATCCCCCCAAAATCCATACCAGGCCCTTCAGGTCTGGTATGGATATTAATGGGAACCCTGCGCCAAATTTAAAAAAAATATGGGTTGGGGGTCCCCCCAAAATCCATACCAGACCCTTATCCAAGCACACAACCTGGCAGGCCACAGGAAAAGAGGGGGGGACGAGAGAGTGCCCCCCCTGAACTGTACCAGGCCACAAGCCCTCAATATGGGGAGGGTGCTTTGGAGTAGCCCCCCAAAACACCTTATCCCCATGTTGATGGGGACAAGGGCCTCATCCCACAACCCTTGCCCGGTGGTTGTGGGGGTCTGTGGGTGGGGGGCTTATCGGAATTTGGAAGCCCCTTTTAACAAGGGGTTCCCCAGATCCTGCCCCCCCATGTGAATTGGTAACGGTACATTGTACCCCTACCATTTCACAAAAAAAGTGTCAATAATAGTAAAAAAGACAGGAGACACTTTGGGACAGGTCCTTTATTAAAAAATAAAAAATGTCACGCAATGTAGATCCATCTCATGCCACCCGACGAGCCAAAAAAAGAAAAAAAAGCTGCCGCAACAGCTCCTCCTCCATGGGAGGCTCCCGCCGAGTGACGCTTCTTCTCGATGACAGCTGTTATATAGCTGAGGGTGGGGCCAAGATGCTTTAGGGGCTACTCCAAAGCACTCTACCCATGTTGAGGGCATGTGGCCTGTTACAGTTCCGGGGGGTGCTCTCTCACCCTCCCTCTTTTTCTGTGAACTGCCAGGTTGCGTACTCAGATAAGGGTCTGGTATGGATTTTGGGGGGACCCCAACACCATTTTTTTTAAATTTGGTGCAGGGTTCCCCTTAATATCCATACCAGACCTAAAGGGTCTGGTATGGATTTTGGGGGGGCCCATGCAATTTTTTTTTACATTTTTGGTTCGGGGTTCCCCTTAATATCCATACCAGACCCAAAGAGAAAAAACTGCCATTTTAAAACATTTTTTGCATTGATACATGTCCCCTGGGGCAGGACCCGGGCCCCCAAACACTTTTTATGGCAATAACTTGCATGTAAGCCTTTAAAAATAGCATGTTTGATCTCTCATGTTCGTGTCCTATAGACTTTAATGGTGTTCGTGTGTTCATCCAAATTTTTTGCCTGTTCGCAAGTTCTGGAGCGAACCGAACCGGGGGAGTTCGGCTCATCCTTAATGGCGAACAGTCATACTGTAGATTAACTAATAAGTAGGTTTTTGGTTGAGCCAGGAACTATAAAAGGAAGGAGGCACAGAACAGGTATAGCATCAGTGCATTCATAGATATCATAGGGAAAGTTATCAAGCTGCATAGGGAGAGATTAGGGAAAGCTTTATTATTATAAGGATCTTTTTTGTCTTTCATTTTATTTTGTGGTTGATTGAATGTCAGCAGTCACTTTTTTATATAATCGTTATTTATGAGGTTATAAACTGGACATATCTAGAAGCAATAAAACAAAAACATTGATAAAACATGCTTAGGGCATCGTATATCCAAGTTCTCTGTATGGTCGTGACAATGTTTAGCAAAGTAATACAATTATGTCTCAAAGACTAAAAACAAATACAAAACAGAAATTAAAAAAAAAGTACACAAATTCATGTACACGAAACCATGTAGGGGTGTATAGTACTGTACCAAGATCTGTCAACTCACTGATGAGATACAGTATCTTGGTATGTCACCTAGAAAGACTGAAAAATCAAATGCACTGCAACATGCAACAAATCATAGTGAACAAGATTAATCAAGGGCACAGTCACACAGGCATGTACTGGCCATCGGGACTAGCAGGAGTTTCCCGGTGGGCCGATGGCTCAGTGAGCTGGTTTCAGTGACAGCTAGTGGCATCGCTAGGGCGTGGCTTTTGGGGCTATAGCCCCAAATTTGGGGCTCAAAGCACCAAGTCCCAGGGGTCTCCAACCACAGGGTCTTGGCCTCTCTGCAGCTGTGCGGCGGGCAGCATGGGACAGCCAGAGAGCGGACAGGCAGCATGGGAGAGCCGGCTGGGTGAGAGAGCAGAGAGATGACATCATCTCTCACTGCCCGCCCTGCATCACCGCTGTTCCGCCCTCACTGTGCAACTGCGGGCAGCAGAGAGATTACATCATCTCTCACTGCCCACCCTCTCTCTGGTGACCCTGTTGTAAGGAGCGGCTCTCTGGGGACTCTGAGGTAAGGAGGGGCTCTCAGGGGACCCTGATGAAAGTGGGAGGGGGCTCTCTGTGGACCCTGATGTAAGTGGGGGCTCTCTGTGGACCCTGATGTTAGTGGGAGGCTCTCTGGGGACCTTGATGTAAGGGTGAGGCTCTCTGGGGACCCTGATGCAAGGCTGAGGCTCTCTAATGTAAGGGGGGCTCTCTGGGGACTCTAATGTAAGGGGGGGGCTCTCTGGGGACTCCGATGTAAGGGTGGCACTCTAGGGACCCTGATGTAAGGAGGGTCTCTCTGGGGACCCTGGTGTAAGGGGGAGGATCTCTGGTGACCCTGATGTAAGGGGGGCTCTCTGGGGACCCTGATCTAAGTGGGGGGCTCTCCTGGGACCCTGATGAAAGGCAGGGGCTCTCTGGGGACTCTGATGTAATGGGGGGCTTTCTAAGGACCCTGATGTAAGGAGGGGGTCTTTGGGAACCCCGATGTAAGGGGGATGCTCTCCCTTATTTTCTACAGTTAGTATAACAAGCATGCTTTACTGCATTACACACTGATTTTACTGTTGTGGGTTTAGTAACACTTTAAAGTGTCCTCAACATTAAAAACTATAAATAAATGCAGAAACCATTTCAGCGGCTCATGAGCCACTTGGCGCTTGGACTAGTTTTTATGAGAAAGCCCTGTGGAAGTAGAACCCCTGATAGGTTTTGCTTCCTTTTTTGTTCCCTGCAAAGTAAAAGCACAATGTGCTAGTATGCATCGCACGGCACTCACGGAACTCGCTAGTGAAGAAACATCATGTTTGACTTCACCATAAGTCTTCTAACATTTGTGAGAAGAGTTTTTTTTTTTTTTAAGAAAAACTAAACTCTTCCATCCTCACAGTGAGGGAAACTGACATTTTAGCCTTTGTTTAATCGGCAGTTGCCATGATGCTGCACATGTGATTCTTTGACACCAGCCATTTGATGGCTTGGCAGTTTGGTCCAGAGCACAAAGCATTTATTATGCCCCGTACACACGGTCGGACTTTGTTCGGACATTCCGACAACAAAATCCTAGGATTTTTTCTGACGAATGTTGGCTCAAACTTGTCTTGCATACACACAGTCACACAAAGTTGTCGGAAAATCCGATCGTTCTGAACGCGGTGACATAAAACACGTACGTTGGGACTATAAACAGGGCAGTGGCCCATAGCTTTCATCTCTTTATTTATTCTGAGCATGCGTGGCACTTTGTCCATTGGATTTGTGTACACACAATCAGAATTTCCGACAACGGATTTTGTTGTCGGAAAATTTTATATCCTGCTCTCAAACTTTGTGTGTCAGAAAATCCGATGGAAAATGTGTGATGGAGCCTACACACGGTCGGAATTTCCGACAACAAGGTCCTATCACACATTTTTCGTCGGAGAATCCGACCGTGTGTACGGGGCATAACAGTTATCATTCACAGCATGCCTTAAATTTAACTGTTTTGGGAGACAGTTAAATCGATGGGTTTAGATTCGCTTTGAGTGTAAGTTTTTATGAGGCCGCAGGGCTTGAACCAAGTATTACTGTGAGATTACTTCCCCTGACTTCAATAGCATTTCAGATATTTTAAATGACTTTCTCCCTTTCACTAATTTTCTCTTTAAAAAACTTTTTAAAAACTAAGTAAAGTAACTGTCTTACCTGATTGAAAGAATACACTCTGAGGATTAATCCTGGCATTTGAAACTGCTCAAGAGCCAAAGTGGAAGAAGAACATTTATATTTAATTGTTAAGGATGTCAGAAAGTCAAGGTGTTACACAAGCAATCATGATTCATGACTAGCAGGATTCTTAAGGGATAGGATAAATCTATATGTACTATTTATGACAATCAAAACATGGCAATTTGTCAAAAAGGGTCAGGTTTAACAGAATCACACAATCTTTAGACTTAAAGTGATGTAAAGGTACAAATTTTAAAAATAAACAAACATGTCATACTTACCTACTCTGTGCAATGGTTTTGCATGGAGCAGCCTCAATTCTCCTCTTCTTGGGTCCACCATTGGAGCCCTGGGCTCCCCCCCTCCCCACCGAGTGCCCCTATAGCAAGCCACTTGCTATGGGGGCACTCGTGAATACTCACTCCTGAATCCCGCTCTGTGTGTCCACAGAACGGGGCTCATCCCCGCCCCCCCCGCTCCCTCCTCCTGTGATTGACAGCTGCATGAGCCAATGGCTCCCACTGCTGTGTCTCAGCCAAGGAGGAGGCAGAGAGCTGGGAGAGCAGCGGCTCTTGTGCGCAACGATGGATTGAGATCGGGCTCAGGTAAGTATTAGGGGTCTGGGGGAAGCTGCATGCAGACGGTTTTTTACCTTCATGCATAGAAGGCATAAAGGTAAAAAAAACACTTCTGCCTTTAGAACCACTTTAACCATTTACCTGTACTAAAGTAATGTGATAGACTGTGTATCCTGATTTGTTTTTGATACTTTTTACCTGATTGGATATTTGAACACAGCACGGGTATGGTTAAAATAACTTACACATCCCCATATTTGAGATAATGGACATTTATGTAACTTTGCTGTAAAGCCTTTATAATGGTGTTGGCTACCATTCATTTGAAGAAGCATCAACATGATTATGAGCATGTGGCTACTTGTTATATTGAAACGTACTCTCCACAGCAACACCTTTATTTTAAATATCAAATTTTCTGTAATTGTGTGAATAACAGAATCCCTTATGAATGTTCTTAAAACTCTCTTATATAAACTAGTTTCTAAAAATGATATAATTTATGTTAGAGATCCTCAATTAAAAGAAAACCAGGCACTGGAAAAAAAATCAATTAACTCTGTCTTTCTCTTTGCATTGAGCACATATTAATATTAGTTAAGTCTATTGCCTTGTACACACGATAGTATTTTCCGACAACAAAACTGTGGATTTTTTTCGAAGGATGTTGGCTCAAACTTGTCTTGCATACAGTCACACAAATGTTGTCGGAAATTCCGAACGTAAATAACGCGGTGACGTACAACACGTACAACGAGCCGAGAAAAATTAAGTTCAATAGCCAGTGCGGCTCTTCTGCTTGTTTCCGAGCATGTGTGGACTTTTGTGCGTCGGAATTTCCGACAACAAGTTTTTTTTGTCGGAAAATTTGAGAACCTGCTCTCAAACATTTGTTGACAAATGTTCTATGGAGCATACACACGGTCAGACTTTCCGACAATAATCTCACATTCAACATTTGTTGTCGGAAAATCCTATCGTGTGTACAGGGCATAACATATTATTAGGTATTATACCAAATATGGTGCTTCAGGAAATCATATGACAGGGAACCCCCCAGACAGATCTGCCTCCTGGCTGGCCTCCTCCAGACCTCACAAACTTCCTTGCACTTTTAAAGCTGCTTGTTGTCCAGGATTCACCAGGATTCTCCTTCTGTATTAAAAGCATTGAAAGGAGAGCGTTTGCTAAAAACACAGGTTCCACACTATGGACAGTCGATCATTTGGTTCAATAAGAAAATACAATTTAAAGTCACCAAAAAAGAGGCACTTACCTATGATGAAAGCAATAACAAAACTACCTGTCCGTTGGCCCATTTCCTAAAATTTCTCTCTGTACCAGAGCTGCTGGCAAAAATTGTTTCCACAGTTTGGGGTATGTAGTCGAGTGTGACCCCCACCGATGCTGTTGTTTCTCCTGGTGAATCCTAAATCAATATTGTGTACTGCAGCGATCAGGGGTCATCAGGAGGAACCATATTGGACAGTGGGAGGACCCACTATTTGGCCAGCCTGAACAGTCTGATTGTATCGGTGCCAGAGTCATGCTACAGAGTAGTCTTAGCAAATGAGAGCCAGACAGGTTTGTATAACAGTGTTTCCTCAGGGGTAGGTGCCTTTTTCATTTTGTTGAACCCCTGACAGGGTTAGTTTAAAAGGAGTTTGTGTGTGTTTTAACTATCTGCCTTGCCTAACACAGTGATAAATGAGTAAGGACCAGGTCAACAGGGAGCAGGTAACAACCTAATTGCCCCTCTTAGAGAGCAGATAGGTTTACAGGGCTAGAGGTATAGAGGTGGTAGTAGGGTACATATTTGTTTTAATGTTTTATAAATGAAAAGAAAAAAAGAGTACAACTGACCCTCCATGTGCAAAAAACTAGGATTCAGTGCTATGAACAGCTGATCCTTATAGAAAAACTTTGCATTTTCATTGCAGTATGCAATGGTTTACAAAATACAAAAAAGAGTGCAGAGGTAACCAGGTTTTCAACAATAAGTCTCTGATATAAAAGTCTCTATAATATGTAACAATCCCAAAAAAATGATGGATAGTATAGAGTCCCCACACCAGCTTCTGTGGAAAAGAAGTATATGCACACTCGTCACCACTGTGAGGGAGGCAAGCCAGAGCCCGTTGACATTCAAATAAAATTATAAAGTGGTCAACAACAACATATTGGGAATCTAGGGCAAGATGAAACTGTCAGAATCCCACTCTGTTCATGGTACCATCTGTCACTACCGGTCACTGTGGTATGTAGCTCCAATGGTCATTACCCAAGGAGATCCATTTTATGAATCAATATGATCAACAGCATTAATAGTACCTGTCGGGATGTAAATGACACAACCATAGTGCAGTACGTTGAAGAAGTTAAAAGACAGTAGTATGTAAACTCTTGGAGGGGATGGTAAGGGACTATATACAAGATTTTAGTAATAAGAATGATATCATTAGCAGTAATCAGCATGGATTCGTGAAGAATCATTCTTGCCAAACCAATCTATTAACCTTCTATGAGGAGGTGAGTTTCCATCTAGATAAAGGAAGGCCCGTAGATGTGGTGTATCTGGATTTTGCGAAAGCATTTGACACAGTTCCCCATAAACGTTTACTGTACAAAATAAGGTGCGTTGGCATGGACCATAGGGTGAGTACATGGATTGAAAGCTGGCTACAAGGGCGTGTTCAGAGGGTGGTGATAAATGGGGAGTACTCAGAATGGTCAGGGGTGGGTAGTGGGGTCCCCCAGGGTTCTGTGCTGGGACCAATCCTATTTAATTTGTTCATAAACGACCTGGAGGATGGGATAAACAGTTCAATCTCTGTATTTGCAGACGATACTAAGCTAAGCAGGGCAATAACTTCTCCGCAGGATGTGGAAATCTTGCAAAAAGACCTGAACAAATTAATGGGGTGGGCGACTACATGGCAAATGAGGTTCAATGTAGAAAAATGTAAAATAATGCATTTGGGTGGCAAAAATATGAATGCAATCTATACACTGGGGGGAGAACCTCTGGGGGAATCTAGGATGGAAAAGGACCTGGGGGTCCTAGTGGATGATAGGCTCAGCAATGGCATGCAATGCCAAGCTGCTGCTAATAAAGCAAACAGAATATTGGCATGCATTAAAAGGGGGATCAACTGCAGGGATAAAACGATAATTCTCCCGCTCTACAAGACTCTGGTCCGGCCGCACCTGGAGTATGCTGTCCAGTTCTGGGCACCAGTCCTCAGGAGGGACGTACTGGAAATGGAGCGAGTACAAAGAAGGGCAACAAAGCTAATAAAGGGTCTGGAGGATTTTAGTTATGAGGAAAGGTTGCGAGCACCGAACTTATTCTCTCTGGAGAAGAGACGCTTGAGAGGGGATATGATTTAAATTTACAAATACTGTACTGGTGACCCCACAATAGGGATAAAACTTTTTCGCAGAAGAGAGTTTAATAAGACTCGTGGCCACTCATTACAATTAGAAGAAAAGAGGTTTAACCTTAAACTACGTAGAGGGTTCTTTACTGTAAGAGCGGCAAGGATGTGGAATTCCCTTCCACAGGCGGTGGTCTCAGCGGGGAGCATTGATAGCTTCAAGAAACTATTAGATAATCACCTGAATGACCGCAATATACAGGGATATGTAATGTAATACTGACACATAATCACACACATAGGTTGGACTTGATGGACTTGTGTCTTTTTTCAACCTCACCTACTATGTAACTATGTAACTATGTAACAGTCATAAGATCCAGTCCCGCTTTATGCGTTTCATCATATTCTTCAGAGGCGCCTAGGAGTACACACTACTAGTTTTTTTTTTTTTGTTCAACCAAATGGGTTGATCAAAAAAAAAAAACTGACATCTGAGGTCAGAGCCACTGTACTAACAATCAGATGTTAGTACAACAATATCCCCTGCTGTGCTATTGTGTTCTGACAGGGGGATGGCCCCCGTCAGAACACTCTGGTTAGGGCTCTCAGCTATTTGCCGATCGGCAGACCTTTTTTGGTCATGCCCCTTCGATAGAAGCCAGCCGACTTCTGTTGGACCGACTCCAATACACACAGGCCAAATGTCTGCAAGTTTCTATTGAACGGGCCGATGTTGTCCGACATTCGGCCTGTGTGTACTAGGCTTAAGGATTTAGAAATGATTCTTCCTAGATGATACCATGCCCAGTGTTACAGAGATGGAGCCAAACGCTGGTTGACAAAGCACATGAAATATTATTTATATAGGGAGCAATATAACTTTTTAATTTTTAAAAATTTTTTTTTACTGATGTGCCATTTTAATACCAAAATTATTTTGAAATGCTACTGAGCCTTCATATTGCAAGGGAAGCTTGTGTTTTGAATTGCAAGATGTTCCTTCCGATGCTGTTCAGATCCTTTATTTCCTTGCTATGAAAATAAATCTTACTGTAAAAGCAGAAGGAAATCTGACCGTATTGAATATTGACTTCTGCTTTAATCATATTCAGCATCCTCCTATAAGTAGGTAAAGCAATATATTTCCAGTCCATTGTATTAGCACTGTCATTACCTGCTATATTTCCTTTCAATCAATGGAGAAACACAACAGCCATTATTTCCAGAATTATGTATGGAATACTGGCTGCTATAAAATAGGACCTGCGATGACACTAATAGACCAGTAGTTCTCAGTGGTGTAGCTTTTTCTCCATCAGTCCAGCTCAGGCTTAATGAAATAGCAAGCGATAAAGTAATTTATGCTTAATTAGGGCTATCCCTAATGTCTGATTTTTGCGTGGTCACTAAGGACTGAATTTGAGAACCTCAGTAAGAATTAGATAATTTGTAATATGCGCCATGATTTAATTGTGCTCACAGTGACCATTTAAAGGAGAACTCACCAACTTCCATTTGTATTTAAAATGCTTGCAAACCATGACCTACTTATAATTTAAAAGCCTAAATGCATCTATGAACCCAATTTAAAGAATGCCATGATCTGCTGGACATCAAAGTATTATCCCGCATGGTGACCTGCATTTTACATTCTATTTATAAAATGCAGACCATGATGTACAGCTCCATATGCTGAATGCCAGGAAAAACCTATATGATTGGAGTAGAGGTCATTCATATGAATTTGACAGGTCAGATGACTTGGCTTTTTTTTAAATTAATTTTAATGCTTTCTTTGGGACTTTGCTTTGGGACTTTTAAAGAAGTGCAATGCTTCTGACAAAATGTAATCCAGGAATATAGATACAGTATTTGAATTTTAGCATATGCAAGTCCTCCTCAGCATGTTGGACGTGATCTAGTGGGAACCAGAAAAATAGGTCAAGAGGAGGAGGTGAGAATACATTAGATCATTTAGGTCCAGGGCTCAGTTTCAGCTGCTTTGCCTTTAACCATTTGACCTCTGGAAGTTTCACCCTCCTTCACGACCAGGCCATTTTTTTGCGATACAGCACTGCGTTACTTTAACTGACAATTGCACAGTCGTTTTTTCCCACAAAGAGAGCTCTCTTTTGATGGTATTTGATCACCCCTGCATTTTTTATTTTTTGCGCTATGAACAAAAAAAGAATGACAATTTTGAAAAGAAAAAAAAAACAATATTTTTTTACTTTCTGCTACAAAACATATCCAATAAAAAATTGAAAAAAAAAAACAAATTTCTTCATAAATGTAGGTCAATATGTATTCTGCTCTGTATTTTTGGTAAAAAAAATCCCAACTGCGTATATTGATGGGTTTGCGCAAAAGTTATAGCGTCTAAAACTATGGGATATTTTTTTTTTCAATAGAAATGCTAGCGATCAGCGATTTATAGCAGGCCTGCAATATTATGGAAATTCAGACACAAACTGACAGTTATGACACTTTTTGGGAACCAGTGACACTAATTCAGTGATCAGTGCAAAAAATATACACTGTCATATATATACACTGTCACTGTACTAACGACGATGGCTGGGAAGGGGTTAAACATCTAGGGTGATCAATGGCTTAAATGTGTGCATAACCAGTGTATGTGTACAGTGTGAGGTGCTTTTACTATGGGAAGTAATCGATTTCATTCCCTGCTTGGCAGGGAAAGAAAAACAATTACTTCCCTGCTGACAGCATAGGGCACTGCCTTGTTTACATAGGCAGAGCTCTGACCTGTGTGTCTTCCAGACGATCAGTGGGTGTCTGTGGTAACTGGTTGGCCGGCACCCGCTGATCGACATCTGCTGTGTAAAATCACAGCAGAGCCGGTGTTCTATCGGATAGTGCCCACGCATGTGCAGTATGGAATTGCACTCCAGCTGATTTGCCGATCAGCTGGCCTGACGTAACCATGGGGCATACACACATCGTAGGAGATATCTCTCGATGGAAGATACCATTTCACGGGCACAATTGAAACCTATACAAACAGCGGAGGGAGACCGTAGTTGTCAGATTGTGCATCGCTGCTGCTGTAGGGTGGCTAGTGGCAGTGTTGAAGCGCTGGTTTTGTCTGTGTTGCAACCTGCCCTTTTACACAGGCAAAACCAGCTGTTCAATTTACCAAACGCACTCTGCAACACAGACAAAACCAGACCATCAGCACACTGTAAAGCCGCCCCACAACAGAGAGGCACAATCTGACAACTACGGTCTCCCTCCGCTGTTTGTTTAGGTTTCAATTGTGCCCGTGAAATGGTATCTCCCATCGAGAGATACTTGCTACGATGTGCGTATGCCCCATGGTTACATCAGGCCAGCTGATCGGCAAATCAGCAGGAGTGCCCTTCAATACTGCGCATGCGCGGGCACTTTTCGATGGTGGGCACTATCCGATAGAATGCCGGTTCGCCAGCAGTGTGCACATGCGCACCCATACCCGGAAATGTCAGATCCTCTAATAGGTACGTAACCTGGCGCAGGAGAACCGCCTTGCTGCTATATATCTAGGTTATATGGTCAGCAAGTGGTTAAAGGAAAAAAGGAAAAAGTGGAAATTGGTTGATCTTAGTGATTATAATGGCTCGTTTTATTAAAACAATATGCTGTTTTCAGCTAAACCAATCTTCTACTGTAAATTATGAGACAAATATACAACTGTCATACACAAACCTAAACTCATCTCTTTATGCACAAGCTCCTGTATGCACAGAGGGGAGTAGAGGAGAGGTACTCGATGCCACAGCCAGCAGCATGGGGTCAGATGGAATGTTGACATCAGATTGCCATAGTAATCCCATTACATTCAAAGGTATTTAATGGTAACATGCAGACATTGGACAGTAAAGGCCCATTCACACCACTGTGGTGTGGTAAGGTGTGCATTAGCACACACCTTACAATCAATGCACATTGGTGCAATGCAGTTTTATTCATTCTGAATGTCACTCCATTGCATCACAGTGCAATGTATAGAAACACACTAACGTGTTGCGGTGCGGTGTTCTACTCAAAATGGTGAGTGTGTTCAATGGACTGCAGTGGACTGGGCTGGTCTATATGGACCTGAAGGGAATACCACAGAACAGAATTATGGGAGCTCGGGCTCTGGTGTCATGGGCTGTAAGGTTTGGACATGTGTGCCAACCAGCCAGGGGCTCCTTCCACCTTTTTCATGCTTAGCATGCTTCTTAAATCTCTGCAAGTGACTCCTAGCAGTGAGATTTTCCATTACAAGTTTCAGGTTTCACCAAACTAATGATATGCAAAATGAAACCTATTTAACCCCTTCAGATCCGCGCTATAGCCGAATGACAGCTACATCGCGGATCTGCTTTGCCGGGAGGCTGTCAATAGACGTCCTCCCCTTTGCACGCTCCCCGTGCACCCCTTGCCGGGCCCGTGCAGCGTGCACTGTGATCAACGAGTCATTGAGACTCAGGTGATCACAGATCAGAGTAAGGGGCAGATCCCGGCCCCTTAACATGTGATCAGCTTTCAGCCAATGACAGCTGATCAAGTGATGTAAACAGAAGATCGGTAATAGTTTTTTTTTTCTCCTCACGCTGACAGCGTGAAGAGAAATAAAAGCTGATCACCGGCTTCAGTGCAAGGGACATCGGTCCCGAAGAGGAAGAGGTGAAGCTGCCTCATCTGTGCCCACCAATACCGCCTGGCAGTGCTTCCTATCAGTGTCACCTATTAGTGCCCATCAGTGCCAGCTATCAGTGCCACCTGTCAGTGCCCTTCAGTGCCACCTATCAATGCCCTTTAGTGCCACCCATCAGTGCTCACCAGTGCCACCTATTAGTGCCCATCAGTGCCGCCTATTAATGTCCATCAGTGCCGCCTTATCAGTGCCCATCAGTGCTGCCTTATTAGTGCCCATTAATGCAGCCTATCGGTGCCCATCAGTGCAGCCTATCAGTGCCCAGCAGTGTAGCCTCATCAGTGAAGGAGAAAAATTGTTGCTTGCAAAATTTATTAACAAAGTATAAAACAGTTTTGTACTTTTTTTTTAAATTTCGGTCTTTTTAAATTTTTTTAACAAAAAATAAAAAGCCCGGAGGTGATCAAATACCACCAAAATTTTTAAAAAGTTCGGTCTTTTTACATTTTTTTAACAAAAAAATAAAAAGCCCAGAGGTGATCAAATACCACCAAAAGAAAGCTCTATACAAATTTAGTTTGGGTACAGTATTGTATGACTGCGCAATTGTTCAAAGAGTGACAGCGCTAAAAGCTGAAAATTGGTCTGGGCAGGAGGGGGGGTTTAGGTGCCCAGTAAGCAAGTGGTTAAAAAAACACCAATATGGTCTTCTGAAACACCTCTTTACAGGTAAAACCAAGATAGAGTCCTTGTTGATGCTAAGTACCAAGACAGAACAGTTTAGTAGCTCTTTCATAAGAAGCAGAGGAAAAACTTATTTGCATTTTTTTTTTTTTGCAATCACACAATTACACACGCAAGGATGCTGATTAAAAATGACATTTTGAAAGAGTCACAACAATTTTGGAGGCTGTGTTTGGAGGAAAGAGGCTTGAAAAAAAAACTGCAAACATTACCAATCTAGCTGCTTATTAAAATGTCAGGAAGGAATGTGATTTGCTTAACACACATAATAAGAAGAACATATTTAAGCAAGGCTCCCGTATGGCCCTACAGTATGATTATGATATCATTTCATTTAGTACAGGAGAGTAATTACTAACAGCCATTTGAGAGAACTTCTTGTCATCCCACTTTTAACCTATTAGTACAACTGCACAATTTCAGCCCTGTGTTTTGTAGCATGCAGAAAAGCAAAGCTGGATTGTATGTGTATGATTTGAAGAAAGACAGAGATTCTCAGAGAACGACAATTGGAAAAATGATCGCATACAATCTAGAAATTTTGTGTGTGTGTGTGTGTGTAAAGATGATAAATGCATGAATTTGCAGGAGTAAAGTTAACCTAAACATAACATTTTAAAGTTGATATTTTGTTAGATAAGGAAGATATATACCCAAACTCCCTCATCCATGTCTTTATGGACCTTGCTTTGTGCACTGGTGCGCAGTCATGTTGGAACAAGAAGGGGGCCATCCCCAAACTGTTCCCACAAAGTTGGGAGCATGAAATTGTCCAAAATGTCTTGGTATGCTGACGCCTTAAGAGTTCCCTTCACTGGAACTCAGGGGCCAAGCCCAGTCCCTGATAAAAACAACCCCACACCGTAATCCCCCCTCCACCAAATGATTTGGACCAGTGCATAAAGCAAGATCCATAAAGACATGGATGAGCGAGTTTAGGGTGGAGGAACTTGACTGGCCTGCACACCTGGTCTGGTCCTGACCTCAACCCGATACAACACCTTTGGGATGAATTAGAGCAGAGACTGCAAGCCAGGCCTTCTCGTCCAACATCAGTGCCTGACCTCACAAATGCGCTTCTGAAAGAATGGTCAAACATTTCCATAGACACACTATTAAACCTTGTGGACAGCCTTCCCAGAAGAGTTGAAGCTGTTATAGCTGCAAAGGGTGGGCCAACTCAATATTGAACCCTACAGACTAAGACTTGGATGTCATCAAAGTTCATGTGCGTGTAAAGGCAGGTATCCCAATACTTTTGACAATATAGTGTATATATATATATATATATATATATAATTCCAAGAAGAAAGAAAGCAGGTACACTCCATGGGACTTGCATCAGGTGGAAGATTCAGTAAGGTGTTTCTTATTGTCAGTGTTTCAGTGGGGCTTTGTTTTTTCATATGTTTCAGTAAGGGTACACCCAGCTCTTCTCTTTCTCAAGAATATCCTAGGAAAAGCTGGCTTTGCCTTGCGGAAATGTTGATAATAATAAACACCATTTTGAACCTTCCTCCTCTAGAAAGTCCCTGATGCACTAGGAATCTGGTGTAGCTGTGCATGGAAGCCAATCAGCTTCTAACTTCAGCTTGTCCAATTAAGCTTTGGCAATAAAACCTGGAAGCTAATTTCCTTGACGTGTCACAATGTAGTTTAGTCTAAGTTGCCCAGCGCTTTAAATATACATAAGAGACACTCTCATCCTTCAGTAGGTAAGTACCGGTATTTCCAAAAAGGTTATTTCCCCTGACTCCTGCCAGATTTTTTTGACCCACATATAATTGAATGGGTCCAATAAATTACTTTTGCGACAACACATCATCAGTAGGGTAAAACTAACCTGTCTCGCGACGGTCTAATCCCAGCTCACATTCACTATTAGTGTTTGAACAATCCAACGCTTGGTGAATTCTGCTTCAGGGTAGGGTGTTTTGTGCAAGGAGGAGGTACACGGTGGCATGAATGATATTAATCACATATTTTGCACTGATGCGAACACTATTAATGTGAGCACAATTTAAATTGTATATTTATTTTTATGAATGTATTGCACTATTCAGTTTTTCATTTCTGGGGGACACTGTGAAGAAGAGGATCCAGAGAAGGGTTCTGGGCTATTGGAATGAAACCTTGCCTGGAATGTTATGCTTTTTTTGTTTGTTTTTTGGATGTTTTGTAAGGAGATATACAGAAGGGATGTGAAGTCATGTGTCACTGGTGATAATGACGAATGATGTTGCATATGAATGTGAGCACAATATTGGAGTTGTTAAGTAGTATTATAGAAGGTATTACACTATATGAGGTTTTTTTTTGTTGTTGGAGGGGGGGGGGGGGGGTGATACACATGAGAGGAAATGAGGATGACTATGGAGCACACTGAAGCATTTGATTTGCAAAGTCCCATAGAGTGCACCTGATTTCTTCTTGGAATTCTATATACTGGGGTAGATTTACTCAAACTGGTGCACACAGAATCTGGTGCAGCTATACATAGTAACCAACCTGCTTCTAACTTTAGCTTGTCCCCCTGATGAAGACACGTGATCCCTGTGTCGAACACGCGTAGGGGAGGTGCCAGGATGGAGTGAGCAGCACGGAGTCTGTCTAGTGGAGACGCATACCATACCGCATGCCATACCTTCACATTTGTTATTATTTCAGAGGCTTGATATAGAGCGGTGCACTTACGCACCGGTATAGTGTGAGTACCCCATTGTGGGGAGTGTATTTTATTTATTTTAATAAATTTACCCAACGATATCACACAATTGAGTTTTTCTCTTATTTATGCCTGTGGAGCTGCATTGAACAAAGCTGAATACTGACATCTGTTAATCAGCACAGAGCCCGGTGGTGGCTCCAAAGCGTGTTTTGACTCAGTGTAGCAGCTGAGTCACACGCTCTGAGGTGAGCATAATAACTTAGGGGGGCCACTGAAGTGCACCGGAGCATGGTTTGCAGCACCAAAGATATTATGAGCATTTTGGACAACACCATCAACGGACACTGTTTTTATACACTTTTTTGATATTGATTCACAGATTTTTTCACCAATCACTTTATGATTACTTATCAGGACTGTTTATTATGATTATTGTGGAGCACCAAGCACTTTCGAATCTGTATACGCACTTTAAATATTTTGCAATATTTTTTATGCACATTGCACTTTAATGTGTCTGGTTTATAATAATTTATTTATGTATATATACGTTTAGATTTTTGTTTGTCACTAATTGATTCATTCAGAGAATGTTAATTTGCACATATTTTTATACTTAAGAGATATCAGACTGATATAGTTTACTCTAGCGCAGCATATAATTTTTTCCTTTGAGGTATATAACACTACTCTGAATTTTAGTGCAGCAGAGGCAGCAGATTCAGCTGATTCAACACAAAGTTTTTCCGGCAGGATAAACAGTTATTTTAATGTGAAAAATATATATACTAAATATATACGCTCATGCTAATGGTGTATCAAACAAACGAAAAAAAAATTGCAGCTGCTATACACAAAGTGCTAATCATTTGAAAAAACATATAAAAATAATGGACTTGCAAAATTGGTAAAGAGACAAAATATGGGGACTGTGCATGTATGTGGAGATGTAAAACATATGTCTTTTTTTTTGCCGAGACTTATATTTATAAATACACAGACAAGTTTCACATACTGTATACTACAACATAGATAGTTAAATTCATTTTGTGTTTCTGTGTGCGGTGTTGTGTGCTTTGATTTGGTGTTTGATTCCTTCTTTTACTTCTTTCGACCTCTGCACCTGTTTCAGGTTTTTCAGTTGTCCACATGATCCTCTGTTGCTCCATCTGCAGGGCCTAGTTATTTTGAACATGCTTGCCTGACACTTGTTTTTTTTTTACTTCTTCATTTTGAGGCCATCTCTTCAAAGCAGCTGGGAATGACATTTCAGGTCAACACTAAGAGAAATCCCAGTACTTTTCTAAATGTTAGAAAGAAATGCTCAGCTGATCTGTTTTTCAGCCGTCAGCGTGTGAGAGCTGCGTTTCCGTCTGGAACAAGTTTCATCAAAAATTAATGCTCAGTTTAACTAGAAATCATTTTTCTATAAAATTATAGAGGTTCTTGGATTTGTTCTAATATATTTTAAAGCCCAATGTTGAAATCTATTGACAGATAGCCCATGTGGGGCTGGCTGCAAAAAAAAATATTTTTTCAGCCACGGCCTACATTTTGGAAGATCCACTGGAAAGAAATCTCATCTATCGTACATCTGAAACTCATAACGTAAATTGAGTTTCATCCTCAGTATAATTATATGTAATGCGTGATCTGGTGCATGACAGTACAGGCAGTATCAATGTCCAATATCTGATTCATAGTTAAAAAATTGCCCTGCCCACAATAACCAATCCGATTCAGCTGTCAGCTATCTAGAACAGGTTAAAAAACCAAGAGACCTCTGAAAGAGTGTTATGGGCAACATGGATCCAGTGTTAATCCTAAATGAACTAGCTTTATGTATCTCTATTGATCACTGCATTTTATTTTATAAATTTGTTTCTCTAAAATTGAAAATGCAGCTGAATATTATCATTTGATCTTCCTGTATATTGTATATTATATTGCACAGAAAAAAAGAAATCTCACCTTTAAACTATCATCACTAATTAAACTGGATGTCACAGTATGTATGTATCACACAGTACTTCTCTGAAATACATGTACATTTCCCCATGTTTTATCCCATTCTTTTAACCACTTCAAGACAGCAATACGTATCTATACATTACGGTTTTCAAGTGGTTTACTGGGGCTATGGCTGCAGCTGTCAGCCATAATCACGGTATTGGTTTTTGCGGCCAACGATTCTCTTTCTGATAAAAAGCGATCTGAGTGGCTGATTAACCCGCTGGCGGGCCCGGGGAACAATCCAGTGGTTCACGCGGCTGGCCATAGATGTGAAGAGAGACCAGGTCATCTCTGTTCACCTCTATGAACTAGGAGGCCAGAAGCGATGTCATGACTTCACTTCTGGTTTAAGGCAGATGTAAACATTTTTTTTTTTATTTTGAAAGCATCAGATCAATGATTTTTTTTTTTTGATCTGATGTTTTCAAGGATAGAGGAGAGATCTGGGGTCTTATAGACCCCAGATGTATCCATAAAAATGACCTGTTATGCTTTATTGTTATCACAAGGGATGTTTACATTTCCTGATGATAGCAATAAAGGTGATCAAAAAAAATTAAAGGGACAGTGTAAAAATAAAAAAAATATAATTTAAATAAAATAAATAATAATAAAAAGATTTAAAGAAGAAGATTTAAAGCACTTCCGTCCCCCCATGCTCCATGTGACATAAAAATTGCAAAGACCGACAATTTATTCTCTAGGTTCTCTAGTTTAAAAAAAAAATGTATATATGTGTATATATATATATATATATATATATATATATATATATATATATATATATATATATATATATATAGTGGGGACGGAAAGTATTCAGACCCCCTTACATTTTTCACTCTTTGTTATATTGCATCCATTTACTAAAATCATTAAGTTCATTTTTTTCCACATTAATGTACACACAACACCCCATATTGACAGAAAAACACAGAGTTGTTGACATTTTTGCAGATTTATTAAAAAAGAAAAACGGAAATATCACATGGTCCTAAGTATTCAGACCCTTTGCTGTGACACTCATATATTTAACTCAGGTGCTGTCCATTCCTTCTGATCATCCTTCCAGCTGTGTTTGATTATACTGATTGGACTTGATTAGAAAAGCCACACACCTGTCTTTATAAGACCTTACAGCTCACAGTGCATGTCAGAGCAAATGAGAATCATGAGGTCAAAGGAACTGCCTGAAGTGCTCAGAAACAGAATTGCGGCAAGACACAGATCTGGCCAAGGTTACAAAAAAATTTCTGCTGCACTTAAGGTTCCTAAGAGCACAGTGGCCTCCATTAATCCTTTAATGGAAGATGTTTGGGATGACCAGAACCCTTCCTAGAGCTGGCCGTCCAGCCAAACTATCGGAGGAGAAGAGCCTTGGTGAGAGAGGTAAAGAAGAACCCAAAGATCACTGAGCTCCAGAGATGCAGTCGGGAGATGGGAGAAAGTTGTAGAAAGTCAACCATTACTGCAGCCCTCCACCAGTCGGGGCTTTATGGCAGAGTGGCCTGATGGAAGCCTCTCCTCAGTGCAAGACACATTTAAGCCTGCATGGAGTTTGCTAAAAAACACCTGAAGGACTCCAAGATGGTGAGAAATAAGATTCTCTGGTCTGATGAGACCAAGATAGAACTTTTTGGCTTTAATTCTAAGCGGTATGTGTGGAGAAAACCAGGCACTGCTCATCACCTGTCCAATACAGTCCCAACAATAAAGCATGGTGGTGGCAGCATCATGCTGTGGGGGTGTTTTTCAGCTGCAGGGACAGGACGACTGGTTGCAATCGAGGGAAAGATGAATGCGGCCAAGTACAGCGATATCCTGGACGAAAACCTTCTCCAGAGTGCTCAGGACCTCAGACTGGGCCGAAGGTTTACCTTCCAAGAAGACAATGACCCTAAGCACACAGCTAAAATAACAAAGGAGTGGCTTCACAACAAGTCTGTGACTGTTCTTGAATGGCCCAGCCAGAGCCCTGACTTAAACCCAATTAAGCATCTCTGGAGAGACCTAAAAATGTCTGTCTACCAACGTTTACCATCCAACCTGACAGAACTGGAGAGGATCTGCAAGGAGGAATGGCAGAGGATCCCCAAATCCAGGTGTGAAAAACTTGTTGCATCTTTCCCAAAAAGACTCATGGCTTTATTAGATCAAAAGGGGGCTTCTACTAAATACTGAGCAAAGGATCTGAATACTTAGGACCGTGTGATATTTCAGTTTTTCTTTTTTAATAAATCTGCAAAAATGTCAACAATTCTGTGTTTTTCTGTCAATATGGGGTGCTGTGTGTACATTAATGAGGAAAAAAATGAACTCAAATGATTTTAGCAAATGGCTGCAATATGACAAAGAGTAAAAAATTTAAGGAGGTCTGAATACTTTCCGTCCCCACTGTATATATGTATATATATATATATATATATGTATATATATAATGTTTGGGGGTTCTAAGTAATTTTCTAGCAAAAACTATTGATGTTTACTTGTAAACGAAAAGTGTCAGAAAAGGCCTGGACCCTGCAAGTACTGAAAAATACCTGTTGATGTGCCAGAAATTATCTCAGCTCTTATATTGTGCTTGGGTGAGCAATTTACAGCATTTTTGTGGACTGAGTATTGTCATTCCTGACCAGTTTTCTCTGTCTAACTACACAGACCCACATACTTGACCATCTCTACAACATCAAGGCTACTCATTCTGTAGTCCCAAAATAGGAACTAGAAGGGCTATTTACTCTCCTCCAGATAACATAGGAAGTGAGCACTAGACACAGGACAATTCTCAATTTCTAACATGATCAAAAGGCAATTCTTTTTGGACTTATGAAACCAATATAACAAAATGCATTCAATGGTATATTCAAAAGACCAAAAGGGAGCAAATAAGAAAAATTGTTGGGGGTTTACAATACATACACTGTAATAGTACCAATACAGTCTACTCTCCCCTTTTTATAATTCATGGTATAAATATACTCACGAACAATACATAAATACACATGAACCCGACTTGTACATCCAACCTTGTATTTTTCTAAGAATCATTTTTGGAAGGATCTGTAATACTGTCTGAATTTCATAACAAGAACTCGATTACAATGTCATGGTAACATGAAATTACACATATTGTTCTGGAGATATGTGTGATTGATTCTTTAGGTCAGGCTTTGCTTTGTTACATCTGTTGAAGAATAACATCTCTCTCACATACTTGAACTGTGCTGCTTTAGAGCTTGCTTTTTATCTACTTCAATTATTTCTTATTCTCTGAGAAACAGAGCTGCTGTGAGTGATATGTAGCCTAATGACTGTGCCGTGGTGTCCTTGCAGCCAGACTCTGACTACCTGGTATCTCTGGTCCATGCCAAAATGCCATGTATCTGAAAGTACTTGTGGACTGGTTGGCTACATTGTGGCACAGCTTTAGCATGTTTTAATAAAAACGCTAAATCAATTTTAGCTTTCAAAAAGTAGTCCTGTGATTGGTCACAAGTACAAGTGTGGGCAGGTGTGCGTTATATGTCCAGGCACTTTTTATTCCTATTCTCACACAGTTGCAGCTTGTGGTTTGAAACATTTATGGGAAACCTATGTATAAGCTTTGCATTGTCACAGCAGAAGTGTTTTGAAAAAGAAAAAGGTAGAGTAGACAGATATATCTTAATACTAACAGCTGATCTTCTAAACTATAAGGTAAAAATTACCTACTGTCATTCTGCTGCCTCCTGTTGCTCCATGTGAATTATTTGACTACCGAGTGAAGGCAGAAAGATGACCACTGAGCCTCCCTCTCCCTCCCTCTCTATATCCCTCTCCTTCCCTGTATCCCTTTCCCTCTCTCCCTGTATCCCTCTCCCTCTCTCCCTGTATCCCTCTCCTTCTCCCACCCTGTATCCCTCTCCCTCTCTCCCTGTATCCCTCTCCCTCCCTGTATCCCTCTCCCTCTCTCCCTGTATCCCTCTCCCTCTCTCCCTGTATCCATCTCCCTCTCTCCCTGTATGCCTCTCCCTCTCCCTCCCTGTATCCCTCTTTCCCTGTATGCCTCTCCCTCCCCCTCCCTGTATCCCTCTCCCTCTCTCCCTGTATCCCTCTCCCTCTCTCCCTGTATGCCTTTCCCTCTCTCCCTGTATCCCTCTCCCTCTCTCCCTGTATCCCTCTCCCTCTCCCTCCCTGTATCCCTCTCCCTCTCTCCCTGTATGCCTTTCCCTCTCTCCCTGTATCCCTCTCCCTCTCTCCCTGTATCCCTCTCCCTCTCCCTCCCTCTCCCTCTCCCTCCCTGTATCCTTCTCCCTCTCTCCCTGTATCCCTCTCCCTCTCTCCCTGTATCCCTCTCCCTCCCTCCCTGTATCCCTCTCGCTCCCTCCCTGTATCCCTCTCCCTCCCTGTATCCCTCTCCCTCCCTGTATCCCTCTCCCTGTATCCCTCTCCCTCTCTCCCTGTATGCCTTTCCCTCTCTCCCTGTATCCCTCTCCCTCTCTCCCTGTATCCCTCTCCCTCTCCCTCCCTGTATCCCTCTCCCTCTCTCCCTGTATGCCTTTCCCTCTCTCCCTGTATCCCTCTCCCTCTCTCCCTGTATCCCTCTCCCTCTCCCTCCCTCTCCCTCTCCCTCCCTGTATCCTTCTCCCTCTCTCCCTGTATCCCTCTCCCTCTCTCCCTGTATCCCTCTCCCTCTCTCCCTGTATCCCTCTCCCTCCCTCCCTGTATCCCTCTCCCTCCCTGTATCCCTCTCCCTCCCTCCCTGTATCCCTCTCCCTCTCTCCCTGTATCCCTCTCCCTCTCTCCCTGTATCCCTCTCCCTCCGTCCCTGTATCCCTCTCCCTCTCCCTCCCTGTATCCCTCTCCCTCTCTCCCTGTATCCCTCTCCCTCCCTTCCTTATCCCTCTCCCTCTCTCCCTGTATCCCTCTCCCTGTATCTCTCTCCCTCTCCCTCCCTGTATCCCTCTCCCTCTCCCTCCCTGTATCCCTCTCCCTGTATCCCTCTCCCTCTCTCCCTGTATCCTTCTCCCTCTCTCCCTGTATCCCTCTCCCTCCCAAATTCAATGGCATCCCAGTCTTATGCTGGCCATACACTATACGAAAAATCTGCCGAACCCATTTTCAAAAAACGAACGTTCGGCCGTGAGAGCAAACGATAGTGCCATCATGTAATGACCAATAAATCGTTCAGTGGACATACAGTAATTGAATACATTTTTTGTTATTTTTTTTACATATACCTAGTGCAAACAGTTTGAGTAGGAAACACATTAACCTTTCAATTTATTGTTCGTTCAGCAACAAAATTTCCAAATTGCCCTTCGTTTTTTCGGCTCACAAATGTTCCAACGATTATCGATTTTGTGCCCATTAACTGGCCGAAAAACAAATAAATTGACACACTATTGAAACACTGACAATAAGAAACACCTTACTGAATCTTCCACCTGATGCAAGTCCCATGGAGTGTACCTGCTTTCTTTCTTCTTGGAATTATATATATATATATACACTATATTGTCAAAAGTATTGGGATACCTGCCTTTACACGCACATGAACTTTGATGACATCCAAGTCTTAGTCTGTAGGGTTCAATATTGAGTTGGCCCACCCTTTGCAGCTATAACAGCTTCAACTCTTCTGGGAAGGCTGTCCACAAGGTTTAATAGTGTGTCTATGAGAATGTTTGACCATTCTTCCAGAAGCACTGGTATGCAGTCATGTTGGAACAGGAAGGGGCCATCCCCAAACTGTTAGTACAAAGTTGGGAGCATGAATTTGTCCAAAATGTCTTGGTATACTAACGCCTTAAGAGTTCCTTTCACTGGAACTAAGGGGCCAAGCCCAACCCCTGAAAAACAACCCTACACCATAATCCCCCCCTCCACCAAATGATTTGAACCAGTGCACAAAGCAAGGTCCATAAAGACATGGATGATTGAGTTTGGGGTGGAGGAACTTGACTGGCCTGAGTCCTGACCTCAACCCGATAGAATACCTTTGGAATTAATTAGAGCGGAGACTGCAAGCCAGATAGAATACCTTTGGAATGAATTAGAGCGGAGACTGCAAACCAGGCCTTCTCATCCAAAATCAGTATCTGACCTCATAAATGTGCTTCTGGAAGAATGGTCAACCATTCCCATAGACACACTCCTAAACCTTGTGGACAGCCCTCCCAGAAGAGTTGAAGCTGTTATAGTTGCAGGCGTCCCAATACTTTTGGCACTATATAGTGTGTGTATATATATATATATATATATATATATATATATATATATATACATATGTTCACTGACCCACTACCACTGTTCCTACCAGTCTATTCCAAGCTTCATATACTCATTCTGTAGAATACTTTTAAGATTTGTTTTGAGCTTTCCTCCTGTTAGTTTGAGGTTATGTTCATATTTTCTTGATCTGGGCTTCATATTGATCATACTGCCCTCCTGAACCTTTAATGTATTTAAACATTTCAGTCTTTTCTCCAGACTGTACATATTACATTCCTGAAGTCCCCCTGATATGTTTAATCCATCAAACGTGTCATAATTTTTTTTGCCTGTATCTGGACTTGTTTTCTTTCTTATCAATATACTTTTGTAATTGAGGTCTTTGGACCCAGTATTCTAAATGAGGTTTAACTAAAGATCAATATAGGGCAATCAGGACTTCCCTGTCCTGATGTTTACCGCTAGTGAAAGATCCTAGAATTCTATTTGCATTTCCCACTGCCTGGTCAGTCTGTTTGATTATTTTGCAATCATCTCAAATAAATAACCCCAAATGTTACCAAATGTTTTACTTCCAGAATAATTATAATTTAGGACAGGTCTAGGGTAGCAGGGCCAGAAGAAACAGCTCAAGTAGGGTATGAGCAAAGTATCTCAGTCATTTTTTTGCCTATGGTGTGACATACAGTAGTTGGGAGTAAAGTAGGCTAAATCCCCAATCCTGAATCCTAAGCTATAGTATTAGCAAATGCATGTGTGCAGTCTTTTTACTCACAGAATATGCCCTAATTACTGCACTTTATGACAGAATCACACCCACATACATCTTGTGACAAAGAGTATGTTTTGAAAAATTTAACCATTTCCTTACTTTTGCCTTTTCTGCATGAGATTATAGAGCTAATGCTTTTACCAAGCCTACCTTGAAGGAGAATGAAAGTGGTTGTAAAAAAACAATTTTCTTGTCCCTTTAAGGCATGATATATATAGCATAGTGCTTTTGCCATGCCAATTGTCCCTTTCTATGTTGTACAATACTTGGTTGATCCTGCCTGTTCCTGATTTTCCCTGTGTGTACTGACCACGTTTGCTCATATTACATGCTTCCATCATCTTGCTGTGTATTCAGCATCTCTGCATCTCTCTTTCTCCCCCTCCCTCTCTGCCATTTTCGTAGTCTGTGTGTGAGCCGATCTCCTCCCCGCCCTTCCCCTCTTTGCCTTAAATAAGTATTTTGGTGCAGCTGCTCCTCCCCTTTAGTAAAGTGTAAAGTAACATCTATTATATACTTTAATCCTGTCTGTTTCAGGAACAAGTTAAGTACAGTGTGTGTATTTATTCAAAATTATAATGCCAAATACTTTCTTTGCCCAGCTCTGCTGTGTGGTCGCATTTCCTCCCTATGCTAGCTTGCAAACATCATGCATACAATCTTAGCTCCCCCCCACACACACACAACACTCATTAGATCGAGAAGGAAAGCAGAGAGAGGACATGTGACAGTACAGCAGAGCTGGCAAAGAAGGTATTTAGCTTTATAATTGAAGAAAAAACACACACACTCTATATAATAGATGTGTCTTTACAATCAAGTTCACATTTTGCATACAAGTAACTATGCAGATAAGGGGACCTAGTAGATAAAAAAAAACAAAGCAGCTTCGACTGATTGATTAATTGATTAAAGTTTCATACCTGTGGGCCAATTGTTGCATCCCTAAATACTGGCTGAAAAACGCTCATATGGTTAACTTTCTCCTGTCCTTCCTTGTTGCTAGGATGCTTCACATAGTGGACACTCCCTCCCAGTATCCAATGTATGGAGCATGCTAGTAACAAGGCAAGACTGGGAAATGATAACCCTATGGGAGTTTTTGGCAAGGTTTCTGGGGTCCTACAGGTATAGAACTTACATTAATTATTACTTTTCAAAGCTGCTTTGTTTTTTTTTTTTAGCCTACTGGGGCCCCTTGTCTACATATTCACTTTTATGTAAAAGATGAACTTAGCCTTTATTTACATTTTTTTGGAGGACCACTTAGAAACCAGCAACTGTTGAGCCTATGGAAACCTTGATCAGTGGTATGTAATATACAGCACAACCTATAAAGTACAGCAGAAAAGTGTATGAAAACGTATAACATAACCTAATTACTAAAGGCATATAGGCTGTGCACTCATTCTCCCCAGAGCTTAGTTAATGTGGTGAAGCTCACTTTGTAAAGAAAACCCAATTAGATGCAAGCAAAATTAAAAAAAAACTGCATTTTTGCTTGCACATGATTGGATGATGGAAATCAGCAGAGCTTCACCACATTCACTAAGCCCTGGGGAAAGTGAGTGAAACTGCACTTGAAACATGCTCAGTCTATTTGTCTTTGGTAAATCAACTCCACTGCGTATAGAACACAGGGACACAAACTATGTACTACATCACATAATATATAGAGTACAGGAATCATGAGTATGTTTAAGAAATGCACTGTGCAAAGTGGCCAATATGAGTTGTTGATGTCAGTAGTAAAGTACCCTTGTTACATTGGTGTCAGTGGCAAAGTGCACGCATTACATTGGTGTCAACATGACATGTCCTTACTATGTTTGTGATCAGTCCGAGTGAAATAAGTCATTGATGTTCAGTGGGTTACTTACCTGAGTACAGAGAAGCTCTGTGTTCTGGCTCTGCTAGGTCTGCTACTGCTGAGTGTTATTATTGGCAAACTAGGCACATGTAGTTGGGCAGAACTTCCACATCAAGATCTTTCATTGGTTGCCATCTGGTGAATGATTTTATTACCAAGAACACTAACCTGAAAATCTTATTTTTGCACTTTGGTTCATCGTTAAGATATACTGAATGTTTCCCAATGACCTGTTCCACTGTGACAAGGTTGAAACTCAACCTGCCTGACTTCAAAAAATGTCACTGTAATTAAACTGTGTTTATGTAAAAGACCTTTAAAACATGCATGGGTGAATATGTAAAATTTGAAGTGAACCTGTCACCTGTAAAGCAAGGGTTGTAGAAGGGACTGAAGACCACTGTCGTGTAGAATATAGATTTTCTATCCAGTAATTTCATAAAGAAGACTGCCGACTGTTATTTACCTGTCACCCTGCCTAAAATGACAGCTGACATAGACAGACTGGCTATACAGCAATGTTACAGAAATGTCAAATACTCATTTTCTATACAGGTTTGGGTATTATTACCAACCTACTTCTGAATTTTATTAGTAGCTCTTTAGAGTTTTTATGAGCTGTTGAGCTGTTAGTGAGAAGTATTTGACTAAGCAGATAATAATGCTGCCAGGCTCATATACTTCTACAAATTGAATTTACTGACATTCAGAAGAAAATGTAAATATTCTGTTTACCTTTATACATGCCATAAATCTAAAAGAACAATAATAGGTGTGCTAAATGACTGTGCATGCTGCAATGACATAGTGTAATCCAGAGCATCCAAAAAAATTTGTTTCCGTTGGTCTATACACTTTAAACTGCTGAAAGCCAAATTGTGACTGCTACAGTAAGTTGGTTGATATGCTGTATTCTGCATCTTTTTCACTGAATTATATTAATAAGTAAAACTATATTTATCAGCTACAGGCAGAGCAGTGATGATTTTAAAATGTCAAGGGGTGGCATTTCTGGCAGGCAGTAGAGAAGGAGCCTTAAAGTGGACCTATCAGTTCCCATAAATTGGCTATGATACTGCTGAAGTGTGGGCATTTTAGGATCATGCAAGTATCTGTGAATATCTTCCAAAAAATAAATCCAGCTGTCCCTTTGGGGACACTGGATTTCAGGCTGTACACTACGCTTCCATCCAAACCTGCAATTAGTGCTTAATACTCCTGACAATAAAAAGACAAACAGCAAAATACATACCTGAGATACTATACATATTTAGGGGCTGTTTTCCTGCCAATTTGTTGATTTGTAATTCTTTTCATGCAATTCAGAGATTTACACCACCCTACCAGACAGCAGAGATAGTATGGAAGACATTTCACTGCTGCAGTTAAGAAATGCAGATTTATCTCCTCCCCAGCCTATAGTTGGACAGTAAAGGAGCAGCAGCATTGTGATTAGCACATGCTTCTCCTTATTCTACTCACTCTTACTGTCAGAATGCTCCAGTCATAAGTTATATTGTACAGTGGATTGCTAAAAGCGGATGCCAATTCAAATTCATGTAGTTACACTAGTTGCATTTAAAATACATTTAAAGCTGATGTTTAGCTTTAAAAAAAAAATCCTCGTAACTCTAGTCAAATCATTTACCTGTAACAAAAGTATGGCCCACATTGTGAGGACAGCTGGATCCTGAAGAAATCTTCACTGCAGGGATGCTGGTACTCTTCCTGTCTCTGAGCTCTCGGCATCGCAATGCTTAACAGAACAGTATTATAGATGGTCTGTAAGGTGAGTACTTACCAAGGCCGAGATGCCGAGAGCGGTTCACCCTTGCCACTACGCGCACCCCGTCCCCTGGAGATGAAACAGGGAATGGGTGGCACTAAGGAGCACGGGCCACCATCAGGTATGGGTCTCTTGTGGGAAACTGCAGACCCAGGTTTGGGGATGCAGGAGTCCAGGAACCGGTGGAAGTCCTGTTGCTGGGTGGAGCAGACTAACTGTAAGCAATCAGAGGGTCAAACACAGGCAATAAGCAAGACAAGTCCGTAGAACAGGCCGGGGGTCAAACACTGGTATCGGACAGAGGAAGTCCGTTAAACAGGCCGGGGGTCAAACACTGGTATCAAGCAGAGGAAGTCCGTTAATCAGGCCGGGGGCCAACACTGGTATCAAGCAGAGGAAGTCCGTTAATCAGGCCGGGGGTCAATCCAGGAGAGAGGCAGTGTGGTAAGAGCAGTCCGGGTCACATCAGGAGATCAGGTGAGCCTAAACAGGAAACAGGAAGCAACAGGAGATGAAGACAAACCAGCAACCAGTCTGTGTGCTGGAGATGATTTAAATAGCCCCGCCAGAGTGTCACGGTGGGCGTGCATGAGTCACCGCGTGCACCCGTGTGCTATCGAGCACACGCGCGCGCCGCTCCATCGGCCCGCGCGCACGCATGAGCCGAATCGCCAATCCAGCGCGCACAAGCCCAGGGACAGGATGAATGTGACTGGAGAAGACCCTTCTCTGACATGGTCCAACATGGACAGGCCCCCTCCTTCCTTCTCCTCCACTGAGAAAACTTATTTTGTTGATTCCGCTGCTTGTAACACAATCTGTGAACGTGAAAGAGTCTGATCAGTCATAGGATTATCTCCCCCATTTACAGATTGTTTTGCAAGCAGTGGAATTGATGAGCTTTAATGATCTTCTTCACAAATACATAGCACAATAATTGGTATTTCCCCTCTCTATGTGCTAAGAGTTCATCTTAAAGTTCTGCCTAATCCAATTAACATTCTAATGCCAGAGTGTAATACTTAAGATTTTAGCACTGGTCTGGGGGGGAATAATGTGCTAGAAAAGAAAAGAAGCTTAATGTCAACTTGGATAGATGTTAAATTATTTTCTGTAGTTTAGACTTCAAATCCAAAGTCTCCCCAGGGACACAGTGATTGGTTTGAACTTTGATGGCACTTGCTGGTACCAAAATGAACCTGTTCAATAGTGTATATAAGAGGTTTCATTGTAAAAACGGAGGTAAAGATCAGTGGTGCTGTCATTTGATTGGTTACCAAGCTGTTGTTCCTTAGCTCTGGGTCTCATTAATGAATTCTAAAAAAAAAGCCCCAAAAAGCCCCAAAAAGCCCCATAGTATTTTTAATGCAAAAATGCAAATATTATAAAATATTCATATTCATATTAAATGTAGCTTATCACTACATAATTTTGTAGCAATGATTTTTTAAACATTATGAGAAATAGGACAAGTGAAGAACATAGTGGGTAAATACAGGGGGGATTGGGACTCTGGGGCCCACCATAGAATGCTAGATTTTTTTAAGGATAAGTTCACCTTTGTAAAAAAAATATTAAATGCTCATCCTTTTGCAGGTAAGAAAATGTGCATTTATTATTTTTTTTTACTAGGATTCTGTAACACATTGCACCAGCGATTAGCAGATTGTGGTTGCAATGCAGGGCTCTTGCGGTCTGTCTGTGTAAGCTGTCTGGTCGTACCTCATACGAGCAGGCAGTTACACACTGTCAGGAAGCATCCATGAACTACCTATAGTGCTCAACAGTGCCCTGGTAGTTCATTGCGAACTACTAGCCAACAGCCGTTAGGGCTGCCAAGACTTATAGTTTTCACATTCCCAGCACTCTGTGGAGACCTGGCCAGATGGGCAGAGCCCCACATGGCCACAGTTTTTTTTAAATTGTGACAGCAAGTGTGGGGAGCAGATCCCCGGCTTGCTGTCACAAGGGGGAACCCCCCCCCGTGCAAGGAATGCAGCGCATCTGTAATATGTTACATATTACACCCTGAATTTGGGTGTAACATGTTACGAAAGGTAAACTTATCCTTTAACAATAACACAACCATAGTCTTCACCCAACCATACTGTCTTTCAGATGCCACACGTTAACAAAAAATAATTTTAGCTTTTGTCTTTAGAGCACTATTGTGCACATCTATTCATAAAATATTTAGTCTGATTTCATAATAATTGTGCTAAAGATGTATTTAGCAGGAAAATTACAGATGACAGGAAAATTACACAGTAATTGGTCAAGCATCTGTTGCTAAGTATAAAGAGAAGGATGACCAATGGTAAAGAGCTGAAATCATTGTATTACCCAGTCCTCAAGATGTTGACATTAGTTATGTAGACTCCCTGGTGAGAGTGAAGAAAATTGATCAATGATACTATCAGACAAGTGTCACTGAGTATCATTAGGATGATGTCCAGTGGTAAAAAGTTAAAACATTTGTATTACCCAGTCCTAATATGTTGCTATAAGTTATGTAGAATTTTGCAATGTTTAGAGAGTTATTGTGCTTCTTAGCTGTACCCACAATGTGTTCAGTAAAAATGTCAAACTTTAATCTCTTTGTAATATATTTAAGATTAAGATGCAGTTATTACTAACTTTGTTAGTATTCATTTTACTATTTGCTGACATCTTGCAGGATGATCATTTACCTGTAGGGAGAAGAGGAGGTGGGATTTAAATTATTGTCTTTTTTTTGTGAGGACAATTGCCATCTTGACATTTCTTACATACATGGAAACATCTGCATTTGTTTGCTAAAATTATTTGGAATCCCCAAACATTGATTTAAAGCTGTGCATGACCATTGAATGGTGACAAACCATGGTGTATTAAATTATCCATAGGCAATGCTTAAGAAAACTTCACAGGTTACCAGTTTAGAGGTACATAGTAAATCTGCCCTAAAATTATTGCAACATCCCTTGTGATAGCTTGGGCAGTGGCAGGTACTCTTTATGGAGAGATCTGGGGTGTACTAGACCCCAAATCTCTTCTCTGCCCTTCTTTGACCTCTTCCCAACCGCCATATGTAAATGGAGGTGGTGTGCCTTTCTTTTAATAACCAGACCCCCAACCTCCTCTATATGCCTTTGGAGATTGACATAATATTTGCTAGGAAGCAAAATCAGCTAAAGAAAATTACCATTATTTTGATCAGGGTTACAAAAGTATAAGCAGCTTCAACTTCCTCTCTGTAAGCAAAGCCTAGGTTGACAATGCACAGAATGGTATCAGTTAGTCTCTTCACAATCTCACAGTTTTTCTCCTTTCTCCTTCTTTCTCCTTTTACCTGTTTTGCATGTTAAAATTAATTTGAGTTTCAACATCTTTGCTGTGTTCTGCATGTTTTCTGTATGCATTTGCCACTGCCTGATGTTGTGCATATCACTTATGATTTGAACATATAAACGTAGCTTTTCAAATTTCCAGCCAGTAATGAATGGACTTTGTCTGTTAATACTGAAAACCATACAGGTTGAGCTAAACAATCCTTGCTTTTCTACAGAAAAATAAAGCCCTTTTCTTTTAACTGAAGTGCCAGCCACAAGACAAAAGTTCACAATGTGTAATTTAGTTGTTGCACTGGAAAAAGGATCTGGTGTCATAAATGTCTTAGCCTTCAATGTAAAAGGCAAACCAGAAGGCATGGAAAATGTTTCTGTGGAAGTAGAAAGCATATCTTAAGGTCCAGCAACAGATACCAAACATACATAAGAAGTTACAGATTCTGCATATGTGTAAAACACACCTAATAAAGAAATTACAGACATTCTAAGGAGTGGAAGCCATAACAGAGCAGGACCTCTCAGATTTTGAAGAAGCAGTGCTTGAAGAAGGCATGTCTGCACATAACAGTTTCTACAAATTTTGAAGGCATATATGCAAGGTTTTCTACATTCAGGATTGGTCACCCTTTAATTTCTCCTTAAGTCACCACCTATAATTTCCTCTAAACATGTCTGTTCAGTCATCTACTGTAGTCCCTGACTAACAAACTTAAAATTGCAATTAAAAATAGAAAAACATTTTGCAGAAATGATTTTTGATAGAAGGAGCTGATCCTGCTTCAGCCAGTTTTACATTTTTGCTTTTGGTGGTCCTCTTCACTTTTCTCACTTGTGGATGACCTTCTTTTAGGCCTAGTTCACTCCTGCATGTGTCATGAAAATACAATGAGGTTTTATCTACTAAAGCTGGAGAGTGCAAAATCAATATCATTTCTATATAGAAATCAGCATTTAAATTTGTGTAAGTAACATGGAAGAACATGAAAATGCACATATTGTATATTTTCATGCATTGTTAACTTGTTGCCGGTGAACACATGGCAGCTTGTCATCCCATGGTTACAAGAACATTTCCTGGATACCTGCCATGTGCTTAGCCACAATGAAGACTGTGACAGTTGCTGTGACAATGTAAAGTGTGCCAGAAGGTGGAGCCGTAAGCTAATCCACAAATGGATGGGTTTAACCTTGTGTCTATTTGGACGAATAAAGGCCTTTTTAGAAAGCTCTACATAGTGCATGTGAGTGACCCCCAAATTAATGATCAAATTATCAGACTTAGTCCAAAGATAAATTTGCCACGGAATTTCTTATCAGTAGATTAGTTAGAAAAGGCTTACTCATCCTAAAGAAGATGCCTGCCAGTTCCACATGTCTCTTCCTGGGTGCCCCAATCCCACTGCACCCAAACATTCCTTTCCATACAGTGAATGACACCCAAATGAATTTTCCATTCTTACAGAAAATCGTTTTTCATTTTTTGGTAAATCAATTATGAGTTTAATTAAGGCTTTTCTGGTTCACCTACTAAACAGTATGGCTGCCCAAAGTGAGCAGATGATCTTCACATACATTATACTATTCATACTGTTCTCCAATATATATATATATATATATATATAAAGTATTTATATATTATATTTTTTTATATTGTTGGGGCTGATGGAAGGAGAAGGCCGGGTGCTCTGACTTCAGGACGTTCGTCTATTCTTGCATAGGTAGTAATATTAGCAACACAGGATGCAAGAGCAGGTGCAGAAGAAGAGTAAGGATGGATTGCAGCCAGAAGGCAGACTTTAATCACATTTGAGACTCACTTAAGATGCTGTGAACAGAGGGAATTGATGTAAATGGCATGGCTGGGGGCCCTGGGGTTGGACAGATAGACGCAGAGAGGCAGGTATAACATTGATAACTTTGAAATGACAGACCCGCACTAAGCAACTTTAAATCAATTTTTGGTCATATATTCAGGACCTTCCAGAAGATCCTCTGGGGGTTCAGTGGATCCATCAAACTAGTCCACCTTTAGTTAAATGGAAAGAATATTCCAGCAGTAAGTTAGCTGAAATGTTTACATAATTGGACAACTCTGATATTCTGGTTATGCAGTATTGTGTAAAATCAGAGAATGTAGTGAGATTGCGGTGCATTTTAATCAAGTAAATAATTCCAAAATGCAAACTGCTATCTAGCCTAACTTGAATCTTATTATATGCTTCAGTTTCTATACTCTTACTGCAAAATTAATCTTTAACCATTTGTCAGTGCTAAGTGATCTTCTGCATATTCAAATTAAACCAAGATGTCATTATAAAATCCTGTGCATAAATAATAGAAATTCATAATGACAGCTGTTTATCATAAAAAATGTGCAGGTGAATTAACTTGGGCAGGATAACGGGGCAACACCATGACACATTACATGTCATTTAAGCTTTATTTTTAACTGTTTTTTTTACATATGTTTTGCATATTAGCCTGATGTCGGGCACTTTTGATTAGGTACTATAGAGTGCTGCAGAAAGGAATCACAAGACTCTTCTTCTGATAGTAAATCACTTTTTTAAACATGTTTAACACATGTGAATAATGCAATCCAATATCTTTGTATTCTTGTGTGATAGTGTAGGTCAGTGATGGCGAACCTTGGCACCCCAGATGTTTTGGAACTACATTTCCCATGATGCTCATGCACTCTGCAGTATAGTTGAGCATCATGGGAAATGTAGTTCCAAAACATCTGGGGTGCCAAGGTTCGCCATCACTGGTGTAGGTGATATGGATAGTTTTAGAAATTATTATTTAAATATATCAGTAATGGAACTATAACTATGAAACAAGTAATACTGAAATAAAATGACAATGTGTAATTTCTAATAGAGACCATGCATATGTTATGACTAACATGACTTATTACATTTCTCCATTACCATTTCACTGTGGAAATAAAGAGCAATCATACTGAAATGAATTATTAAAGAGAACAAACAAAAGAAAAAAGGAAGTCTAACATGAAACACACTGAGAATTAGGGATGGTCCGAACACCCTCCTGAACAGGGGAGAAGTTCTAACCCAAACGATGAACCCAATTGAAGTCTATGGGAGCTGAACAGGAAAAATCAAAAGTGCCCATTTTGAAGGCTTATATGCAAGTAATTGGCCACTAAATGGGGGACATGCCCTGGGGGACATGCCCTGGGGGACATGTATCAATGCATATTTTCTTTTTTTAAATAATTTTTTTCAGGAGCAGTGATTTTTATGATGCCTAACGTGCAACAATAAAAACAAAAAGTTTCTTTAGATATAGTGCCCGGGGGTCCTCTTAGCCTGCCTGTAAAGTGGTGCATCTGTAGCATATGTAGAACATGCTGCAGCAAAAATTACATTTCTAAAGAAAAAAAACGAGCCAAATCACATTTAAAATCACATTTAAAATGACTTGCGGTTGCAATTGCCTGTTGAAAAAAAAAATGGTGTGCAGGCCACATGCCCTCCCACCCCAAAGCACCTTGTCCCCATGTTGATGGGGACAAGGGCCTCATCCCCACAACCTTGGCCGGTGGTTGTGGGGGTCTGCTTTTTGACACTCATTCACA
Organism: Aquarana catesbeiana; assembly: GCF_042186555.1. Taxonomy (NCBI): domain Eukaryota; kingdom Metazoa; phylum Chordata; class Amphibia; order Anura; family Ranidae; genus Aquarana; species Aquarana catesbeiana. Next base: position 147,248,420 of record NC_133333.1, read on the forward strand.
TGGGGGGGCTGGAATCTGGGGGCAGAGCCCCCTGCCCCAAAGCAAACACCCCTCCATGTTGAGGGCACGTGGCCTAGAAATGGTTCAGGGGGGCGCTTGCTCATTGGCCCCCTTTGTTGACTTGCCAGGCTGCATGCCCGGATAAGGGTCTGGTATGGATTTAGGGGGGACCCCACTGCATTTTTCTTTTTTAATTTTGGCATGGGGTTCCCCTTAAAATTCATACTAGATCCTTATCCAGGGGCACACAGCATGCAGTTCATTGCACAGCATTCGATGAGGTGAACACCCTGCAAATTTGGGTGTTGGACGAACGGGCTGTTGGCTGTTTGGCCTGAACTCATGCTTGGGCCAAACCATTTGCCCAACACTACTGAGAATTGGGCTGACCATACATGGATAAAAACGTGGCCAGTTCAGCGGGGACTGGCCAAACTTTGATCCATATGTGACCACTAAGGTTGATCAGAAGCCAATCTATTGATCAACCACCCTGTCTAATAAAAACTGCTCGATCAGCACCATAGGTAATAAGCTGTTGCACTGATTTGTGCATTCTGACAGAAGGGAAGTCTGTCTTTGCAATCCTGTCTGCAGAACAGAGAAGGCTATGGGAAGATTAAGCTGTTTCCCCTAATGGATTCTTGTGGGATAATACTATCTTAAAGGATATCGATTCCTAAAATTCCCTAGCACAGTCTCTTCTTACACATCATATCTAATGTCTAAAGTCATGTCTAGTTACTGTCTGTGCTCGACAAGCTCTACAACCCCTTTCCTTAACTCCATAAATTACCTTTTATTTAGCAGCCAGAGAAGTAAAGCAGAATACCATAGAGCAAGAATCTCCAAACTACTGCCCTCCAGCTGTTGTGGAACTATGTGTCCCATAAGGCATTGTAAAACTCTGACATTCACAGACATGACTAGGCATTATGGGAATTGTAGTTCCTGAACAACTGGAGGGCCATAGTTTGGAGTGTCTCTTGAGTGACAGCTCTGAGTCTGCTGGGGCTGCTGACATCATATCCAAGAAGGTGGCACCCATCAGCAGTCTTAGGGCTTTTAAGAGTGGCTTTTACAGATATATAACATGCATAAAATATGTTGAATACACATATAATGTTATGGAAGTTTGTTGAATTATAAATTATGCAATTGTTTAATTTGACAACATGCTTGTCAATGCACATGCACATCTACAACACAGACATCTAGTGCCCTTGTAGCTTTGCTCTCATATACACACTTGTTTTACTTTGATTGCTACACCTACAGTACATGAGTAATGCTTGCTATAGTCTCCTGAACTTTTGTTTTACAGATCTTTCTAATAATATTTCCTATTCTGTTCTGAGTCTATGCAATTTTAATGAGGAACAACTGTACACAATAGGATCCCCACTCATATTAGTAAAGCTAATAAGTTACTTTGGAACGTTTAACTCCTCTGGACTTTGATGTCTTTGCTCTGTGAAATTGTCTACTGCGTTTAAAAAATAAAAGCGCACAAGAACTTTGGATACATCGTGATCTATTATTAAAAAGACAATGCAATTTGTTCAAAATACATTTCCCAAAATGGCTATAGCTGTTCTAATGTTAGTCATTCTCTCCAGAACTAAAATAGCTCAGATATTTTGCCAGATGTATTGTATGTAGGGAAAATGAAAGAAGGATGGCTTTAAAAATGGAGTAGAGATGTTTCATTTTTTTTATTTATTTTTTATAATAAAATGTGTACTGATAGCGCTAGCAGATGTTCAGACAAAGTTTATTATTTCAGAAAGAAAAATGAGAAATAAATGGAACTAGAATTTAGGGTTGCTTAAAACAAACATTTTAAAGTACAGCTGTAATAAACCTGGAAGATTCAGTCAGAACATATGAAAAAAAATTGTAAGTAGCGGTTACCTTCAATAAAAGTTGCATGTCAAAATAATCAATAGATTATTGAATAGCTAAAGTTAAATGCAAATCTAAACTTTTCCCATGGAAGTCATGCTTCACCTCACTCCTGTATCCCATGCCTCCCTATTAGATAGTCAGTCAGCCTTCAACCTTTCCAAGCAATTAACTAATTTTGGCTGGTGGAAAGCTTTAACCACTTGACCTCCAGAAGATTTACCCATCTTTGTGACCAGGCCACTTAACCGACAATTGTGTGGTCATGCGATGCTGTACCCAAATTACATTTACTGTATGTTATATTTTTTCCCAAAGATAGAGCATTGTGGTATTTGATGACCCCTTTTTTTTTTTTTTTTGCGCAATGAACAAAAAAAGACTTACAATTATGAAAAAAAAACAATATTTTTTACTTTCTGCTATAAAACATATCCAATAAAAAATTGAAAAGAAAAACACATTTCTTCATAAATTTAGACCAATATGTATTCAGCTACATATTTTTGGTAAAAAAAATCCCAATAAGCGTATATTAATTTGTTTTACGTGAACGTTATAGTGTCTACAAACTATGGGATATATTTATTTTTTTTTTTTATACTAGAGATAACGGCGATCAGTGACTTATAGTGGGACATCGATATTGCAGTGGACTATCGGACACAATTTGACATGTGACACTACTACAGTGATCAGTGCTATAAATATGCACTGTCACTGCACTGTCACTGTACCAATGACACTGGCTGGGAAGGGGTAAACATTGCAGGGGGGGGTAAAGGGTTAACTGTGTGCCTAGCCGGTGTTTTTGTGTACACAGTGTGGTGCTCGCACTAGGGGAAGAGGCCGATTCTACTCTCTGCTTTACAGACAAAGAGGATCGTCCCTTCCCCCCTGTCAGAACTGAGATATGCCTTATTTACATAGGTAAATTTCAGTTCTCTATGTTTTACTAATGATCCGCAAGTGCCGTAGGACATTGAGTCAATGGGACCCGCAGATCAGCTTCTGCTGTGAATTATTACAGCAGAAGCAGCCCTCTGGCAGCACACACACACCCTGTGGGTGGAGATGCAAAATCATGTATATATATGCAATTCTGCCCACAGCTGCCACCCTGTAGCAGCAAAAGTGCTATAGGGTGGTTAACTAAATATATAACTCCTAAAACTAAGCTAAGCCCCTTAAAACCCATACTTTCCTTCTCCTAACCAAACATACTACCCATCTTGTGCTGGAATCAGCCCTTAAACCACATGTGCTTTGTGCCAAAAACAAAGCCAAATGGTTGTAATACCTCTGTAACTCTACCTCTGGCGATAGTCTGTCACTATATATTTTATAACGTTCTACACTATACATTATACTGTGCTAGGCATTTCACCCTTGCTATTCCCAATACACTTCCTTTATCCTGCAGCAACAATACTTCAACCTCTTAGACAAGATAACTGAACAAACTCTTCCAAATGTATATCAATATCTGATACTTGCTATATGATGGGAACAGGGATAAATGACAAGTTACTGGATTAGGAAAGAAAAAGTATTACAAGGATAGAAGTCAGGTTTGCCTGACATAAAGTGGATTGACATGATTAATATCTAAAAGAGAATACCCAAGACTGGTCCTGCAGTGAGCTGGAGGGATATGCAGTATAACTTCTTGAGCAGAGCATCTGTCATGCCATCATTGAAAAAATAAGAAGAACGTAGAACACCATTGCCCTAAGTAGGAGAATAAAAGACAGCTAATCTGAAACATTGCCTGTAGGAGTGTCCCTCGATGGGAGCACTTCTCGCATGATACAGTATTGCATACCCAGCGGAACCTATCTCTCTGCACTCTGGGAATACAAAATAGAACAAGAGCAATCACTTAAAGCTTAGACAAATCTACTAGTTACAAGAAATATTGTGCCATCCTAGACATCAAACAATTCACTGTGTATAGCATTCCCTGAGGACCTGGTAATGACACTTACAAATAGACCATCAATTTAAAAAAAATGAAAACACACAGAGGCATTCCTATATAGGGAAGATGTTATTTTTAAAGGAAATTGAAACTTCTGCACATTTGTACACACTGTAGCTCCTTGACACAACTAATCTTAAAGACTTTCAATGGCCAAAAATGAACATCTGTTGATGCAAAACATAAAGGAAAGTACTTAAGAGATGAAAAAAATCATCCCTTTAAGGCCAGAATGCTGACGTGACGTCAGACGTCGCTTCATTCCTCTAAGGCCATAGAGCCGAGTGGGGCTATCTTGCCCTCACTCGGCTTCCTGCCCAGCCACTTAGGGGTTTTGCCGCAGGCTTACCAAAACTTCCGGTAAGTACAGAGGGGACTGGAAAGCGGCACGCAGGGGTGCTCACCCCTCCCTCCACCTCTAAAAGTGATCCCGTGGCAGCTGCCGGGACCACTTTTATTGGAAAGAGGATAGCCCACTGTTAAAAAAAATACCAGAGTTATGCCAGCTAGCTGCTGCCATGACTGTGGTATAAAACATCAAACTAATGACGTATATATATACAGTGGGCGGTCCGGAAGTGGTTAAGCTGTATGCAGTTTTACTTAACATTAAGACCTCTGTGTACAGTGCCAGAAACAATGTATGTTGGCATCTCATATCTTAGATATGTAATTGATTTTTTAACTTTTACGTTTAGCTTGGCTTAAATACTTTTTTGCAGTACCACATAACATTGTTTTCAAAGATTTATAAAATATCAACAGAATGCACAAATACACTTCAAAGACACACTTGAATGCTATCCCAAATTATTAAAAACAAAAATCTAAATATAGACCTCAGATGTTTTTGGCTAGTGTCACGACAGTATCTGCACACTTGAATGGGCAGAAAATAAAAAGAGACAAGGCAGGTTTTATCTTGCAATGAGAGACAATAGCCACAAATACTGTTCAGTGGCTGGACAATGTGTAAGCAACTTGGTTAGGGGGCAATATAAGAGAGAAAGATCAGTCAAGTTTTATCTTGGATCAGGGTGTATTTTTGAAAGACAACAGCCAAAATATGTAGGTAGGGCAGTATACAGAGGTCAGTAGTAGGTAGGACAGTGTGCAGACATCAGTAGTATGTAGGACAGTGTACAGAGGTCAGTAAAATGTAGGACAGTGTACAGAGGTCAGTATTAAGTAGGGCAGTGTACAGAGGTCAGTAATATGTAGGGCCGTGTACAAAGGTCAGTAATAGGCAGGGCAGTGTACAGAGGTTAGTAGTATTTAGGGCAGCGTACAGAGGTCAGTAGTATGTAGGGCGGTGTACAGAGGTCATTAGTATGTAGGGCAGTGTACAGAGGTCAGTAGTGTGTAGGGCAGTGTACAGAGGTCAGTAATAGGTAGGGCAGTGTACAGAGGTCAGTAGTAAGTAGGACAGTGTACAGAGGTCTGTAGTAAGCAGGGCAGTGTACTGAGGTTAGTAGTAGGTAGGGAAGTGTACAAAGGTCAATAGGATGAAGAGAAATGTATAGAGGTCAGCAGTATGAAGAGTGGTGTATAGGGATCAGTAGGGCAGAGGACAGGGGAGTCAGAAGGGTATGGTACTGGGTGGTCAGGAGGGCATGGTACTGGGGGCTCAGGAGGGCAGAACACAGGGGGTTCAGGAGGGCCTAGTACTGGGGGGTTAGGAGGACAGTACAGTGGGTTGGCGAGGTATGGTATTGGGGGCTAATAGGGCACAGTACTGGGGGTTCAGGAGAGCAGAATACAGGGGGCAGGGTCAGGAGGATAGAGTACAGGGGGGTCAGGAAGGCCTGGTGCAGGCAGGTCAGGAGGGCATGGTGCATGGAGGTCAGGAAGGCATGGTGCAGGGAGGTCAAGAGGGCATGGTGCAGGCAGGTCAGGAGGGCATGGTGCAGGCAGGTCAGGAGGGCATTGTGCAGGGAGGACATGGTGCAGGCAGGTCAGGAGGGCATGGTGCAGGAAGGTCAGGAGGGCAGGGGGTTCATAAACATTCTTTACTTATGCAGAGTGGCGCAGGGAAACTGTCATGGTAAAGCTGCATATTCTGATCCCCACTGACCCTCCTCTAGCATGTCACCCGCAGCCGCAAGTGCCTTGAATGGAAAGGAGGGGGAGGGCCAATTCGGAGGCACCCACTGTAGACACAAGCCCAAACCCTCCAAGCTATTTCCGAGGCTTTCCCCTGCAGGCTGTCTCTGCAGGCTGTTGTTGGTTGAGCATGCGCCTGCATGATCTGAAGCTGTCAGGGGTAAACAGTGTCGGCAACCTGTGGTCCACCTGTCACCTGCCCACGGTCCACAGGTGGATCGCGATTGACGGGTTGCCAACCCAGGATCTAGAGCATGGTCAGTTTTCTAGCTGTCCTGAGAACTCTGCCTGCTCTCCTCCAATGATCAAAATTGTGCTGATGTGCCCCCCTCTACACAGCCTTTCACTTGGCAGACCCGGGTGCTGCTGCTGCTTCTCCTCCTCCAGCTCTCCAAGATCCTTATTTATGCAGCTGAGAACAGAGAGTATATGATCACTTATAAAAAAGTCAGAATGCTGATAGGGAATAGTGTTTGTGGTATGAAAAAAACAGACCTGTATAGAAGAATATGGTGGCAATGTCAAGATATAATCATCGGAGTGAAGACAGTTGTATGTTTCTAAATATTTAATTGATTCATTATAGCCAGGGCACTGGAGATAAGCTGCTGGGGTAAAAACTCAGACCATAGTCTATTTGCCCTTCCACAATGTAGAGGAAGGGCTGGGAGCAGCAAACCACAGAGAGAAATCTTTTGAACAGGGGGGAGGGCAGAGAGGAGCAAAATTTAAGTACAGTATACTGCAGCCTTTGGCCTACCCCAAATCAGCAATGTCCAAATAAAGAAAAACAAAATGACAGGAAAGCCTTAATTAGGCAAATGTGCCTCCACATTAGGTACAGTAGTAGATGCCAAGCAGAACATTTCTAATGTAACCTCTTCCCTCTCCTCCTCAACTTCCTCCTTCATCTCTTCCTTGTCTTCCCCTCCTCTACTTTCTCCTCTCTCTACCCCTGTTCCCCTTGTTCCTTAGACCCCTTTCACACTGGGACGTTTTTCAGGCGCTTTAGCATTAAAAAAAGCGCCTGTAAAGCGCCTAAAAAAAGCCTTATCTGCAATTCCAATGTGAAAGCCTGAGCCCTTTCACACTGCCAGCGCCCGAAAAATGCTGGTAAAGCGCCGCTTAAGACCCCTTTCACACTGGGGCGTTTTTTGGGTGTTTTTCGGGCGGTGGCAGTGTAAAAGGGCTCAGGCCATTGGCGCACCCAGCCTGGTGGCAAAAACACAAAAGCGCTGCAAAGAAGCTGCTTGCAGGATTTTTTTTGACGCCCTGCCAGCGCAGCACCCCAGTGTGAAAGTACTCGGGCTTTCACATTGAGATTGCAGATGAGGCTTCTTTCAGGTGCTTTACAGGCGCTTTTTTTAACACTAAAGCGCCTGAAAAACGCCCCAGTGTGAAAGGGGTCTCAGTGTGAAAGCACTCGGGCTCTCACATTGGGATTGCAGACGAGGCTTCTTTCAGGCGCTTTACAGGCGCTTTTTTTAATGCTAAGGCGCCTGAAAAACGCCTGAAAAACACCCGAAAAATGCCCCAGTGTGAAAGGGGTCTTAACCTTTTCCAGCTCCATTTCCTCCTCCACATTTTTTTTTTTTTTTTACTGTTTTATACGTTTTTTTTTTTTCATTTTCTGTTTGTTCACGTTTTTCCATACTTCCTATTTTCTGCTAAGAAAAATAAATGAAAAATAAATGAATCGTTTTTTTTTTTTTTGGTGGTGGGGGGGTATATTTCATTTTATCTTTTACTGCAGGTTTTTTTATTTCATGGTGTGCAGTGTATTATTTTGCTGAGACAGGCAAAGTTCCCTTTGATTGCTGCACATTACTGCACACTTGTGTGGTATATTAGCGTGCACCAAAGCACTACACATTTATTTTTCCTATTGCAACAGCAGCCATTAAATTCAGGCAAATATTTTATTTAAGAAATGTCAGGCAGGCCCTAAGTGAGAGTGAAATGCTGCTAGTGGCTATAGCAGCCTAGCGATAATTGCAACTGAATCTGGCAGGCTGAATGTACCCAAATTGATTGATCGATCAACTTGGTACATTCAGCCTGCCCACACACGGTTTGAATCTTGGCCGGTTCGTGCTGAACCGTCTATGGCCAGCCTAACTATGTAGCTATGTAAGTGGCTGTCAAAGATGTTCCCATCTATCTCCCAGGTATAAAGCAAAACCAATGTCTGCATGTGCTGCTAATGTGCCGTTTCCTGCTCCTCTTCTGCTAATCCCACCATAGTCCCAAAAATTGGCTAAGAGGAGTCAGCAGAATTATTTGATCATATGAGTCTTGCCTTCTACAGGTGAGAGATCTTGGTCATGAACAAGCATTTCTCTTTTCTGGTACTGAGGATGAGAAGGATAGAGTCATGACCATAGCAGGAGAGGAGGGTTCAGTCACACAGCAGTCAGAGTACATTAGGCGGGTAGCACCAAGAGTCAGTGATGTTGCAGCAGCTAGTGCTTACTACGAAGTGGGCTCCAGGGATAAGAAGAGGGTGGATGATGAGGTTGTAGACCAACTTCCGGTACCACAAATGAAAAAAGGATGTTCAGAGGGAGAGGCAAAACAAGAGTGAGGGAGGTTTTTTTTTCCAGGGGCCGGATAGCTTGCAGAAGACTGGAGGGAGTAGCCATTCTAATTTATTTGGTGACACCAGGACACAGAACAGGGGACAACATTGAACCTCATGGTATCGCCGGCTACCAGACACCCACTGCAGAGGCTACACCCCTCCCCCAATCCAAAAAGAACCAAAGCTCTATTTTTTTTTTTAGAAGAGAACACCCTGTGCCTTCTGTCTTAAAATGTGTCTATGCTCTCACTGACTTGTTGCCTTGAAAATATGATGCTAGTGGTCAGTTTTTCCAAGGCTGGGTCAGAGAACTTTGAACACAAACAATTTGCCACAAACCCTAGGTAGAAACCAGAACCTCATCCCCAGTCCCAAGTGACAGTGTATTACAAGTGGGCACAGCTGCTTTTTAATTATGATGCTGTAATCTCTTTTTTTGCTTGTCTCAGCATTCTCTGTAGCTAATAAATCATGTAGCTCACAAGACTGGCTTAACAGAATTACAAATCTTTTGGCAAGCAAGGCAGTTCACATTCATGTGTTTCAACTGTATACTTAGCCATTTACCTGAAGTCCAGCTTTAAAGATACAATAAAGCAGGAAATCACTGCAGCAACACAAAATAGCTGTGTGCCCTCTTATAATATACTGTGAGTGCTTGGTACTTGTGATCCAACATTTGAAAAGGTAATTAAACCTCTGAACTACAATTTATTTCTGTACTATTTTCTTTTATCCCTTGACGCCTATAAACTGTGCTATTTTTAGGAAATCTGGAGGTAGGCGTTAATATGCACACTCATACAACTTGAGCACCCAAGGACTAATTTCTAATTAAAATTCTAATTTCCAATTAAAAACAAATTTTTAATTGTTTAAAGATGCTGTGCAAATGTTTTTGGCCCATGATCTTTAAATACCAAAAAACTGTACGTGAGACTATTTCAAGGCAAAAAAATATAGCTCATCTCTGCAATGCATGTACATTTGCCCATGTCTTATCCCTTTAAAGACAGTGCAAGTACAGAAAATACTTGCTGCCAAAAATGCACTCAACTCTTAATTTCCTTTTGTGGACTAACAACATAGCCATTTCGTGTCAACCTTGCCCAGTTTTCTTTTGCTTAACTTTTAAACCACTCTAACTGGAAAGAACAGGACACAAGGCAGCTCTGATTTTTTTCAACTGTTTTTTTTGCATTTATAAAACAGAAATAACAAAATGCTTTTAATGGTATATTTATTAGACCAAAAGAGAGCAAATACGTCAAGTTAATTGTTGAGGCTTACATACACTTTAAGAGCAGTCACAGAATGGTACCTCGTGCATGTACCTTTGTGTTCACACCTTCAATGCTTGCATGGTGCCTGGTCTACTTCACAATACACATATATATATATATATATATATATATATATATATATATATATACATATATACTGTATATTGCACAAAGTGAGTCTGATTCAAATGGTATAAACATTTACAATATACTGTATATCCAATAGCATGGGCTACTCAGTTCACCAAAGTGCAAAAAAATATATTGCAAACTATTTTATTCTGGTAATGTCCACTATATTAATACATAGCACACCTATAACCATTTTATCTTCACCGTATTTTTCTAAATAAATATATTTCTAAAATATCCTTTGTTTAATATAAGTCTATTACAAATGCAGGTTTTGATGTAAGAAGATTTGCAAACAAAATTAATTACCTTTCTGGAAGTGCTTTTCTGTTAGATCCTCTGTAATCCTTTATAAATACCTATGCTTTGATTTTAAGCTTCTGCTCATTGTCCATGGAAACAGTAGACAAGATGTACAAGTTGAATCTACAGGTCAGTCTTTCTAAAACTAGCTGCAGACATTAGACTGTGGTTGGATGTAGGTCATAATCCAACCTTCAAACATTATTTTATTATTTTTATTTTTTTTTGTTAAGCATACTGTTATTGCCTGAAGTTGATAAAGAATCAGGCACACAAGTAGATAAAAGAGTGACAGCATACACTTTCATTTTATAACATTAGCATTGTAATAATAATACATACAAATAATACATACAAATAGTTATACTTGACAATCCAATATAAGCTTATTTAAAAATTTCCTTACATGTTGTGAGTGCTGACTGTCTCCTGACCATCTCTTTCCACAACTTCCTGGAGTTCTTGCATGTTTGCACCATCTGCTCTGCTGTTTACTCTTAATTTGTAAGACCTACATATCCCATGACACCTTGCTGCCTACAACTAGTGGTTCCTATACTGACTCCACCACCTAAATGCCTCCTCTCAGGACCTCTGTAGTTCAGAAGGCAGTAAATTTCTGTGACACAGCAATACCTACTCACAGAGCATAGTGAATACGTGTCAATGCATACAATACTGTTCAAGGAAGAAAATATATGGAGATCTTCACAAATACATGATCAAACTTTAGGATCATTTAGATTATTTGGAGTGGGCTAGAAATAATTGAAATACAATGTGGAAATGAATATATGATTTTGCTTACTCACTATACCTACACTTTAAAGTGGAGGTCCACCCTAAAAAAAAAAAATGCACCAAAAAATACCTTAAAAAATGGAGGAAAAGGAAAAGAAAAAAAAAATTTTTACTTACGTGAAATGGCTGTTGCTAGGCAGTCTTCCTAATCTGCCTCTTCTTACACCGCGGTGATCTTCAGTCTTCTGCTCTCCGCGTTATCTTCTGGGGAATGGGGCGCGGTGTGTTATGGGAACTGTGTGTGTCCCACAACACATTGCGTCCCATTCACAAAGCGCTGTGCCGCTCGCGCATGCGCAGTAGGAAATTGACAGTGAAGCCGCAAGGCTCCACTGCCTGTTTCCCTTACCTAGGATGGCGGTGCCGGGACCCGAGAGCCGAGGGACGGGTCGGCCTCGGGCAGCCAACATCGCGGGCAACCAGGACAGGTAAGTACTTATTTAAAGTCAGCAGCTACAGTGTTTGTAGCTGCTGACTTTTAATTTTTTTTTATGACGGAATCGGAATCCCGCTGTAATGATTATAAAGCTAAAGCTTGTTCTCCAATTTAGTAAGAATCATCTATTTATTGATGATCATTGTATGTCTAGGTAAAACCCATATTAAAGCGGAGCTCCACCCAAAAGGGAAAGCTCTGCCTGTCTGCCCCCACCCCCTCCACTGCCACATTTGGCACCTTTTGGGGGGCGTGGGTACCTGGTTTTGACAGGTACCCGCTCCCACTTCCTGCACAGTTTGTCGTGGTGAACTGAGTCGGAGTTTCGGCCCCTCCTTCCCCCATAGCCTTCTGGGACACTTCACAGGTCTCAGAAGACTGCGGCCAATTCACAAAGCACTGTGTGCTTTGTGCATGTGCAGTAGGAAACTGGCTGCCACAAGGCTTCCCTTAGTGGGGATAGTGGTGCCAGCACCCAATAGCTGATGGAAGAATCAGCTTAGGTGAGAACACCGCTGGTGAACACCACTAAAGATGCTCTACCCACCCTATGTGACAGCACTAATCAATCAAAAAGCACTAGCACTGTTCATGGGAGGGAGGAGTGTCACACGCTTTCCTATATCCGGAAGTACTGGGTGTTTGTTTTCCCTCCTGGTGCCTGAATGGAGAAGTAGAGAAGAGAAGTGAAGGTGGGTATGAGCTATTTGGTAGGGGGGGAAAGTAAACCATGGGTTCATTTTAAGCACAAGTATATTTGCACAGGGTTGCTGTTCTATCTTAGAAACTGCCAGACCCAAGGTAGTAACAGGTAACCTTCAATGGTGACTCCTTCTCCAAACTTTTAATTCCAAGCTCATGAGCCTATCTAGCATTAACTTATGGCCTGGGATCAAAGCATTCTTTGAAAATGTATGGGTTTGTTGTATGACAGTAAGTCAGCCTGAACGGGAAAGGTTTTCAAATAGAAAGTGTAATAATACATTATTTAAAAAATAATGTCAAACTATTTTTATTTTTTCTTGCTTCACATTAAAGACATCTTTGATGTAAAAAAACAACAACGTTTCTTTTTACTATATTATTAGCACAGCCAGAAAACACTGTTCAGTGAGAAATTTTACAAAACATATAATGTTTAGTTTTACTCAACCCCGTTGTGCCAGCGCCTCCTGGCCTTTTAAGAGGTTTCAGATGCCGGGAGGCAATGAGGGGTTTATGATCATGTGACCGTCGTGATTGGCTATCACAGAGATCACATGGTCAGAAAGCTCCCGATTGCAAGAAGTGATCGGGAGCTTTCTGTTAGCCTCCGGTAACTGTGCTGGGAGCACAATGCGCGCACTCTCAGAACAGCTGTATCTGAAAATTGGTACACAAATATGCGGCTGCTCAGCCCCAAGGCCCACCTGCCGAGAGGCCCCATATTTGCGTACTGTCAGCGCCTATGGGAGAAATAAATCATTACAGGTTTAAGTATTTGCACCTGGAAATTACTTTGTCCCTCAGGGTTTTCAAAACTGGCCAACTGTATAATATAATAGTGTATGTATAATTATAATATTTATGGACTAGAATTCAAAGTCCCAATAATATTTATACTCAGTTTAATAAAATAGTAGTATGATGCAGAAATAAATATTCTATAGTTTTTCAGGGAGTCTTGTCATCAAAAATGCTTCTGCACAATACCTGCAGACAAGGTACCTGCATATTATTTAAAAATGTTTGCAATTTTTTAACTGTTTTTATTTTAATAAACACACAGACATTAATGTCTAAACCGCTGGCAACAAAAGTGAGTACACCCCTAAGTGAAAATGTCCAAATTGGGCCCAGTGAGCCATTTTCTCTCCCCGGTGTCATGTGACTTGTTAATGTTACAAGGTCTCAGGTGTGAATGGGGAGCAGTTTTGTTAAATTTGATGTTATCACTCTCACTCTCTCATACTGGTCACTGGAAGTTCAGCATGGCTTCTCATGGAAAATAACTCTCTGAGGATCTGAAAAAAAGAATTGTTGCTCTACATAAAGATGGCCTAGGCTATAAGAAGATTGGCAAGACCCTGAAACTGAGCTGCATCATGGTGGCCAAGACCATACAACGGTTTTACAGGACAGGTTCCACTCAGAACAGGCCTCGTCATGGTCGACCAAAGAATTAAGTGCATGTGCTCAGCGTCATATCCAGAGGTTGTCTTTGGGAAATAGATGTACAGTATGAGTGCTGCCAGCATTGCTGCAGAGGTTGAGGGGGTGGGGAGTCAGCCTGTCAGTGCTTAGACCATACGCCGCACACTGCATCAAATTGGTCTGCATGGCTGTTGTCCCAGAAGGAAGCCTATTCTAAAGATGATGCACAAGAAAGCCTGCAAACAGTTTGCTGAAGACAAGCAGACTAAGGACTCGGATTACTGGAACCATGTCCTGTGGTCTGATGAGACCAAGATAAACTTAATTGGTTCAGATGGTGTCAGCATGTTTGGCGGCAACCAGGTGAGAAGTACAAAGACAAGTGTGTCTTGCCTACAGTCAAGCATGGTGGTGGGAGTGTCATGGTCTGGGGTGCATGAGTGCTACCAGCACTGGGGAGCTACAGTTGATTGGGGAACCACGAATGCCAACATGTACTGTGACATACTGAAGCAGAGCATGATCCCCTCCCTTCAGAGACTGGGCCGCAGGGCAGTATTCCAACATGATAACGACCCAAACTCACCTTCAAGATGACCACTCCCTTGTTAAAGAAACAGAGGGTAAAGGTGATGAACTGGTCAAGCATGTCTCCAGACCTAAACCCTATTGAGCATCTGTGGGGCATCCTCAAACAGAAAGTGGAGGAGCGCAAGATCTCTAACATCCATCAGCTCTGTGATGTCGTCATGGAGGAGTGAAAGAGGACTCCAGTGGCAACCTCTGAAGCTCTACTAAACTTCATGCCCAAGAGGGCTAAGGCAGTACTGGAAAATAATGGTGGCCATACAAAATATTGACACATTGGGCCCAATATGGACATTTTCACTTAGGGGTGTACTCACTTTTGCTGCCAGCGGTTTAGACATTAATGGCTGTGTGTTGAGTTATTTGAGGGGACAGCAAATTTACACTGTTATACAAGCTGTACACTCACTACTTTACATTGTAGCAAAGTGTCATTTCTTCAGTGTTGTCACATGAAAAGATAGAATAAAATATTTATAAAAATGTGAAGGGTGTACTCACTTTTGTGAGATACTGTATGTATAGAGACATTCTGGGTTTGGAAAAAAGATTTTTTAAATAAGACTAAGCACTATGCGCATGAATATACATTGCAGCTTCTTGACAAATACTTTGTTAAAGAAACAAATACAGTATGAGAATATACTAAAAAACACAACTGGGCATGTGTTTGTTTTAAAGTGGAATTCTGGACTATACCTAACTAATCTTAAAAATGTTCTCTCCCCCTTCTTGACACTTATGGTGACTAACCTGTGTAAAAAAGATGTATATACTTACCTATTTGCAAGCCGCTCCAGTCACACGATTTCCCCGTATCAGCCAGAAGCTTGTCAACGGCTGGTAATGCCTTAAAGTGTGATGTTACTGATAGGCTTCTGTGGCCCATCCATAGTCAGCACTTCCTCTTCTGTCATGCAACTGCTTCTGGCTGACTAATGCAGCGTACACGCGATTGGAAATGCAACCAGCAAAACTCTGATAAGAGCTTTTTGTCGGAAAATGCGACCATGTGTATGCTCCGTCGGTCTTTTGCTGGAGGAATTCCAGCCAGCAAAAGATTGAGAGCATGTTCTGTATTTTTCGGTTGGGAAAAGTTCCTATCCGAAAATGCGTTCATCTGTATGCAATTCAGATGCACAAAAAATCACACATGCTCGGAAACAATTTGACGCATGCTCGGAAGCATTGAACTTCATTTTCTCGGCTTGTCGTAGTGTTGTATATCACCGTGTTCTTGATGGTTAAAAGTTCAGAGAACTTTTGTGTGACCGTGTTTATGCAAGGCAAGCTTAAGCGGAATTCCGTTGGAAAAACCATCCAAGTTTTTTCTGACGGAAATTCTGATCGTGTGTACGTGGCATAAGGGGGACAGGATCACCTGACTGACCGAAGCAGCCTGAAAATTGATAAGTATATACATAAACATCTTTCTTACACAGGTTAGTCAGAATAGGTGTTAGATGAGGGGAGGGAGCACTTGTCAGATTAGTTAGATATAACCTGGAATTCCACTTTACGTACTTCAAATAGTAGCTCAGATAATTATCTTATCACAGGTATGCTATAGGCAAAGAGGGTAACCACATTCCTGATTAGGGATGAGCCGAACACTCCCCGGTTCGGTTCGCACCAGAACCTGCGAACGGACTGAAAATTCGCACGAACGTTAGAACCCCATTGAAGTCTATGGGACTCGAACGTTCGAAATCAAAAGTGCTCATTTTAAAGGCTAATTTGCATGGTATTGTCCTAAAAAGGGTTTGGGGACCCGGGTCCTGTCCCAGGGGACATGTATCAATGCAAAAAAAAGTTTAAAAACGGCCGTTTTTTTGGGAGCAGTGATTTTAATGATGCTTAAAGTCAAACAATAAAAGTGTAATATCCCTTTAAATTTCATACCTGGGGAGTGTCTATAGTATGCCTGTAAAGGGGCGCATGTTTCCCGTGTCTAGAACAGTCTGACAGCAAAATGACATTTCAAAGGAAAAAAGTCATTTAAAACTACTCACGGCTATTGCATTGCTGGTCCGACAATACACATAAAAGTTCATTGATAAAAACGGCATGGGAATTCCCCACAGGGGAACCCCGAACCAAAATAAAAAAAAAATTACGTGGGGGTCCCCCTAAATTCCATACCAGGCCCTTCAGGTCTGGTATGGATTTTAAGGGGAACCCCGCGCCAAAATTTAAAAAAAAAACGGCGTGGGGTCTCCCCAAAAATCCATACCAGACCCTTATCCGAGCATGCAACCTGGCAGGCCACAGAAAAAGAGGGGGGGACGAGAGAGCGCCCCCTTCCTGAACCGTACCAGGCTACCTGCCTTCAACATTGGGAGGGTGCTTTGGGGTAGCCCCAAAACACCTTGTCCCCATGTTGATGAGGACAAGGGCCTCATCCCCACAACCCTGGCCGGTGGTTGTGGGGGTCTGCGGGCGGGGGGCTTATCGAAATCTGGAAGCCCCCTTTAACAAGGGGGCCCCCAGATCCCGGCCCCCCCGTGTGAAATGGTAAGGGGGTACCATTTCACTAAAAAACTGCTCTGATGATGGTACTGAGCTAGGTGAAGGCAGTAACGTGAGCATGGACAGAGGGGGTGCCCAAGAAGGACAGCAATCTGGCAGTCATGCTCCCCCTGCTGCAGCATACTGCCAGGTTTGCTCCAGTGATGAGGAGGGAGGGGATGATGAGGTCACTGACTCAACGTGGGTGCCTGATAGGTGAAAGATGGAGGAGGAGGCACATCACGAATGAGGCAGGATGCCCTCCAGGGGCCAGCCTAAGGACAGCACACTGACTGCATCACACCACAAAGCTCTGCATGTACAGGGCGCTGCTGTCTCTGCACGTTATTCCAAAAGTTCTTTGGTGTGGGGCTTTTTTGAGATGAGTGCATCAGATTGCACCGCTGCTATTTGCAACATATGTCTCAAGCGTATCTCGTGTGGCCAAAACATCTCCCACTTGGGCACCACATGCTTGACCAGACATATGTTGACCTGCCATGCAGTTCATTGGCAAGCGTATCTAAAAGACCCACATCAAAGAACAAAGAGGACCTCTTCTTGCTCCTCATCAGCTGAGATCTCCAACCCCACTTCACCTTCAGTCCTCTCTGAGACCCGCACTGAGAGGAATAAAGGTGTAGAATTAGGTGTGTCATAGCCAAGTACTTGTGGGCAATCTGCTTTTGGTACACCAACGTCAGATTGTACCAGGCAAATTTCCCTGCCTCAGCTGCTGCACCGCCGAAAGAAGTTCGCTCCCAGCCATCCACATGCCCAGCGGTTGAATGCTAGCTTGGCAAAATTGCTAGCACTTCAACTGCTACCTTTTCAGTTGGTAGACTCTGCCCCCTTCCATGAGTTTGTGGAATGTGCGGTTCCTCAGTGGCAGGTACCCAAATGCCACATTGTCTCACAGAAGGCAATTCCAGCTCTCTACCGGAATATGGAAGGCAATGTCTTTTCCTCGCTGGACAGGGCGGTCAGCGGTGAGGTGCATATTACCGCTGACTCATGGTCCAGCAGGCATGGACAGGGACGTTATCTAAGTTTCATGGCGCATTGGGTGACTCTGCTGGCAGCTGGGAAGGATGCAGGACAAGGTGCAGTTGTGTTGGAGGTTGTTCCGCCACCATGCCTCCAAAATGCTACTACTAATGATTCTGACACACCTCTCTCCTCCACCCTCTCCTCCTCTTCTTCCTCCATGGCCTCTTCCGGTGCTCCGTAGGCATTCAAGGGGCTACTCAAGTATGCATGCCAAAAGATGCCATGTGGTGCTTGAGCTGGTGTGCTTGGGGGACAGGCTGAGAAAAACAAGGAAAATGGGGCACCTCTGAGTATGTATCAATAAACATTTATTATAAAAAATAATATCCACTCACATGGAAGATAGCATATCTGCATTCAGGCATGTCTCTGGATGAGAGGAGAGGGACTGCAAGCTTCAGCATGTCCACAAACGGCTGGCGAATCCACATAGGATGATGTGAGGTGGTGGGGCACAGCGGTTCTTCTTCTTGGCACACAGAACTGAGATGTGATGGTGTGTAGAAGCATCCAGGCATGTGTGGGTTCCAGTGGAGGGGGAAGGAGGATGCCGGGTCCTGTCACAAACAGTGGCGTGATGTTGTCAGTCTCCTCTGGTAGCACGGCTGTGGAGAGGGAAACAGAAAGAGGCTTGGCATGCACAGCAAAGTGTGGCGCGGAGCCGTGACGTGGCGCGGAGCCGTGATGTCTGCTTGGGGGACAGGAGCCACACTGGGGCAGAGATTCTGTCAGCTCTGCAGGGGCAGGTTCAGAGGTGGTTGACACCACGCCAACTTAAGGCAGGAATGGTGGTTTGCGACAATGGCACCAACCTACTCTCTGCCCTCCGACAGGGACAAATGACCCATGTGCCCTGTTTGGCTCACGTCCTTAACTTGGTGGTTCAGCAGTTCTTGGGCAGGTACCCGGGCTTACAGGATGTCCTGAGGCAGGCCAGGAAAGTCTGTGTGCATTTCAGCCGGTCATATAATGCCAGTGCTCGGCTGGCAGACCTCCAAAAGGAGTTTAACCTGCCCAAGAACCGCCTAATCCATGACATGCCCACCAGGTGGAACTCAACGCTGGCCATGCTGCAGCGGCTGCACATGCAGCAGAGGGCCATCAATGAGTACCTGTGCGACTATGGCACCAGGACAGGGTCAGGGGAGCTTGTTTTTTTTTCCCCATGCCAGTGGGCCATGATCAGGGATGCATGCACTGTCCTGTCACCATTTGAGGAGGCCACAAGAATGGTGAGCTGTGACAGTGCATGCATCAGTGACACTATCCCCCTTGTCCTCCTGTTGGAGCACACGCTGCGTGGAATAATGGACAGGGCACTTGAGGCAGAACAGAGGCAGGAAGAGGAGGACTTCCTTAGCTCTCAAGGCCCCCTTTATCCAGACAGTGTTCCTGCGTGCCCGCCGATCACACAGGAAGAGGACGAGGAGGAGGAGAAGGATTGTGTCAGTATGGAGGTGGACCTTGGCACTCAGCATCAGCAGCAGTCTTTAAGGAATCATTTACAGTCCCAAGAAACACATGGACTTGTACATGGCTTGGAAGAGGTGGCTGTGGATCATGTCGTCCTTAGTGACCCAGAGGAAGAGCATATGGCGGAGACACAGCAGGTGTCAGATAATTACACCAATGAGGAGGAGGAGCAGGAAAGCCCGGAGCCTGAAACGTCCTGATCCAGAAGGAGACGATTTAAGGCCTCAAATATGTCCTTTGGGGAGATGTTGGAGATGGTCGACATAATGAAGAGGGCCGACTATGATGGAAAGTATGGACCTTACCCCAACCCCAATGTCCGAAAGGCCAAGATCATGGCGAAAGTGGTCAAGAGTCTTCACCGGAATTTCAGGGTACGGCGATCAAAAGATCAGCTCAGGAAGCGGTGGTCGGACCTCAAATTAAGGGAGCACGAGCAGTACAGAAGGATCCGGAGAGTGCTGCAAAAAAGTAAGTAGTTGTGCTGTGTTCCTATTCTTTTTATGTTTATTACGTTCGTGCTGCTCCATGTGCTTTTCTTAACTGTTGTCCAGTTTAAAATGGCAACATTCATGTTCATGGCCACATTATTCGTTCGTATCAAACATTGTTCGTTCGGCCTAGAAAATACCATGGTTTTGTCCATATGCATTTGGCCACATTTTTTAGGGCCTACTTGTCTGAAAATAATTTGGTTGGGTAGATGGGTGTGTAACTAGAATGAAATGCTAACTAGATTCTGTGTAAGGAGAGGACACTCAGCAGCAGTTTTCACATCTGGACGCTGGAGCACTAGTGTGGGACACAAGAACACCCTTTTTATTAGGGGGCCCACACAGGTGATCCAGTATATACTATAGGGGTGTCTCCATCTGTGAAGCTTGTACAAGACAGGTAAAGTATTCAAGCTTGACAAAGGACAAGAAAAATGCTACATCTTGGAACTCTGGCCACAAAAAAAATTGTACCCTATTTCCAAACAATGTTTCATATTTATAGTTCTGCCATCAAATATCTGTTTGCTAAGTATACCATTTTTTTTTTACATTGGGGAGAAAAGACTCGGAGGACACCCCTCATCCGAGGAGACCAGAGACCCCCCACCTCTGGAAGAAGGGGAAATCCACCCAAGACAAACAGAGCAGGAGGAGGAAGACGTGGTGGAAACTGGCACCACAACAGGTGAGTGTCGGCGACCACAGGCTCTGGTAAGAGATGGATGCCGGCATATTTATAATACATGGTTTTTTTTGGTTTCTATCTTTTTAGGTGATCATGATATTGTGGATCCAGATCCTTTCACCTCGGAAAGTGCACAGATCCTGATTGGGGAGATCATGGGGTGTAATAGGGACTTGGAAAACATCAAGAAAAACATCAATGATGTTCTTCAAAAAAATAAGAACATCAATGATATTTTGGGGAGAGTTTAAAGCCCCTCCAAATCCCTTTGTTTTTTGGTGTGCTACAATTTTTTAACATTTTTTGTCAAATTGTAGAAAAGCCAAATTTTGAAGAGGCACACAGTGTGTCAACATGTGCTATCTGCCATCACAGGAGATCAATGGATGCATTTTGGGGGTGCAACCCCTTCCTCAATAATAAAGTATCTGAGAGGAAGGGGTTGCACCCCCAAAACATGTCCCTTGATCCCCCATGATGGCAGCTAGCACATGTTGACATTCGGCTATTTGTGTGCATCTTCAAAATTTGGCTTTTCCGGGGGTGACTTCACCCCATCTGAACGCAATATCAAACACAGTTTGTAAATACTCATGTCTGATATTGCTTTCAAGTTCTACCAAATGTGAACTTTGTAAGTTCAAGATTTGTGTCTTTCTTGTTGGTTTTAAACATGCCTGTTTTATCTTAAATGGACATTTCTACTTTTTCTAATGTGACCCCAAAAATTGTTATACAACAAACATGTTGGTTTGTTTTAAAAACCTTTTCTAAATGCACATGTGATTGTGCAGGTATTAAAAAGATTTTTAATCAAGAATGTGTGAATTATTGTCTCAACGCTACAACACTTTTGTGATGCTATAATTGCTGTTTTCTGTGACAATGGGTGTTATTTCCTAAGGGCAAATCCACTTTGCACTACAAGTGCAGTTTCAAGTGCACTTGTAGTGCAAAGTGTCTTTGCCTTTAGTAAATAACACTCAACAATGCTTTGTAAGGTTACACAATCACGCCATTCTCAGGACTCACCACATTTCTGTCAGGGTCAGCTAAAACAAACACAAGCAGTAAATGTCACCAAAGATTTGCTTATATTTTTTTTTTATTTTATTCGAAAAAGGTTTTACACATTGTCTGGCATATTGATAGCCCCCCTACCCGCAAAGAATTCAAGGTATGTTAGCCGGACATCACGGGCACTCAGGGGGGGCAAGCCAGGACGGCCACTTTCAAGCGCTGTCAGGGTTGGTTCATTTTGAATTCCGGCCTCAGGCCCAACTGAGCCAGCATAGTTGGTAAAAAGTTATGTAGAACACAGCACGCCAGGATAATATGATTCAGTTTGTACTCCGCCATATGTATGGGTGTAAGAAATAGTCGGAACCAGTTGGCCATGATTCCAAACATGTTCTCCACCACTCTTCTGGCTCTGGCCAGCCGGTAATTAAAAACCCTCTGTTTCAGGGTGAGGGTCCTCATCGGGAATGGCCGCATAAGATGGTCCCCCAGCGCAAAAGCTTCATCTGCAACAAAGACGAATGGGTGTCCTTCGACATTGTCTTCTGGAGGTGGCAAGTCCAAGCTGCCATTCTGGAGACGCCTGTAGAACTCCATCTGGGTGATGACTCCATCATCGGACATCCGGCCATTCTTCCCCACGTCCACATACTGAAATTCATAAGTAGCTGACACCACCGCCAACATCACAATACTATTGAACCCCTTATAATTATAATAGTACGACCCCGATTTGGTTGGTGGGATGATGTGGACGTGTTTCCCATCAATTGCCCCTCCACAGTCAGGAAAGTCCCACCGCTGGGCAACGTGGGAGGCCACAGTCTGCCATTCCTGTGGCGTGGAAGGAAACTGTGGAGTAAAACAAAAAAAAAATGAGTCTTTTTGCACATAAACATGGAAAGCAGATTAGACACAAACATTCTTGGCCAACATCAAGATGCCATTTATTTATGGGTATTTTTAAAGACCAAAGTATAAGGTACACCTATCTGATTCCCCCTCCCCCCGGGCCATTTCTAACATTATAGGGGGGGAACTCTTGGACAGGTAACCCTCTCCACTTCATTGAGAGATGAATGCCTAAATAATGTGTATTACTTTGAACAGACCCTCCTTAGTTACACTATTGACAGCCCACTGGACAGGTAAGAAATGTCATAATACAAAGATATAAATACACACTGTACACATTTTAGCACATTTGGACATTCTGCTATTGCCTATCAAGATAATAATAGGATACCAAAACTTTAAACAGTACCATTTGAAAGTATACAGGCACGCCCTTGCACTACATGCTTTGGGGAATGCATCCATAAATCTGAGCACAAAAGAGATGGGTATAGTGTGTAAGAGGTTGGCAAAGTCAGCAGATAGATGATTGAGGATAGATAGAGAATTGGTATCAGCTGACTTAGCAGTTGGGGGGAGGGAGGGTTCAAAATGATTTGGGGACCCCCCAAAAAAAGCCTCTGGCACTCTGCCTGAATTTGAAGCACCAATCACATTTCAAAACATTTTAGGGGTGTTTGGGGTAAAGCACTACTATGGAGCTGATAAAATACATTGTTAAGTGACTACATGAGGTGAATATAGGGCCAGGAGTGCATGCTGGGGAGGTAAGTGAAGGCAAATATGTATGAAGGACAACAAAAATAATTAAATAAAAAAACAGCTTGAATGAGGAAAAAGGAGACATTCACAACATATTACAATCATGGTAATTAGTAAATGAGGAAAGAAATATAATATATTAGCAAATATTATATACAATAAAATGTGATATTAAAGGATAAAAATCTTACCTTAATATACTCCTTCTGCAGGACCTGAATGATGGCAGAACAGGTCTCTGGGATAATGATCCCCAGAGCCTGGGGGGAGATGCCTGTCGAGAACTTAAGGTCCTGCAGGCTTCTCCCCGTTGCCAAGTACCGCAGGGTGGCGACGAGCCTCTGCTCCGGAGTGATGGCTTGCCTAATGCAGGTATCCTGCCTGCTAATATAAGGGGTCAGCAAAGCCAACAAACTGAGAAATACGGGTCCGTCATCCGGAGAGAGTTCCTGAAATCATCAGGATTATTCTCACGGATCTCACAGAGCAAAGGCATATGACAGAACTGGTCATGCTGGAGCAACCAATTCTTGGTCCATGAACTCCTCCCCACCCTGTTCATGGCCTGGACTTGTGTCAAGGTCAGGACCCCAACACCAAGCCCCCACACAGTACGAACTCTACGAGGAGTACGTATACGCAACATGGCTAGAAAATGGTCGGCTGCTCAGAACGAAGTAACAGAACGCACTGAAGAACAGCAAGGCCTGTGAAGAGCGACCTGAAAAACAGTAACGAACGAACAAGAACACAATGACAAAGTCACGCGTAGCTTGCTTGCACGCACTGAAGAGCAGATACAAACCCACAAGCACAAACTGAACAGCAAAAAACGATCTGAAAACCACGAGTCTGAAAAAGCACGAATCATCTGTCAGCAAACTTTTACTAACACGAGATTAGCAAAAGGAGCCCAAAGGGTGCCGCGCTTGGTTCTGAACTGGCCTTTTCTAGTCTCGTCGTACGTGCTGTATGTCACCGCGTTCTTAGTGAGCGGAAATTCCGACAACTTTGCGCTACTGTGTGTACGCAAAACAAGTTTGAGCTAACATCTGTTGGAAAAAAATCCTAGGATTTTGTTGTCGGAATGTCCAATCAATGTCCGACCGTGTGTACGGGGCATTACAGTGTGACTTTGCCAGACTTGAGTGCGACTTGAAGCAACTTTGAAGCAACTTCAGGGAATGCCTGGGTAATCTTCCTGTAATGTCAGATCCAAATCACATCAATTAAAATGAGGATCTGACTTGGAGGCAACTTCCATTAAAGTCTATAGGCACAAGTCAGATGGAAGTCGCCTTGAAGTAATACAAGAACCTCTTCTAAAGTCGGAGCGACTTCAGTAGTGCTACTTAAGACAGCTCTCATTGACCCAAATGGGATTTCACATGTCACTCGACT
Organism: Aquarana catesbeiana; assembly: GCF_042186555.1. Lineage (NCBI taxonomy): Eukaryota > Metazoa > Chordata > Amphibia > Anura > Ranidae > Aquarana > Aquarana catesbeiana. The sequence continues at coordinate 147,272,917 of NC_133333.1, forward strand.
TGGGGTCTCACAAGTCGGATGCCAAGTAGCATTACTGTGAACGAGCTTAAAGGATAAATTCACATTTTGTAACGTAACATGTTACAGATGCACCCCCATTTTGACAGTTAGTGGGGGGTTTTCTTCCCCCACTCGCTGTCACAATGCTCTTCTCCTCCCGTCCGGCCGCATCATTCATTCACAGTGGCTTTGTAGCTGTTGGCTTGTAGTTCTCAATTAACTACCAGGGCACTGTTGAGTCTTCCTTCCAGAGTGTAACTGCCTGCCCATATCGGAGGTATGGCCAGACAGCTACACAGACTGTCTGCAGGACCGTGACATTACACCCACAATTTGCTGATTTTGGGTGTAATGCTTTACAGTCTCCTAACAAAAAAAATAAAAAATGCATATTTTTTACCTGCAAAAAACTGTGCATATGTTATTTTTTTGTAAATATGAATGTATCCCTTAAAGTGGTATTAAATACAAAAGCAAACATTTAATATATTACAGCTTACCAATCTGTAGATGTAATGACTGCATTCGTTTTCTTTTGAAGGCTTCCTTTCCCTTATTTTTTTAACTGGTGATCCAGCCAGTAAGTTGGTCGTTTTTCAACAGAACAAACTCTCTTTGCAAATGTGTCAGTTAGTGTTGAGACAAACCACTGCCACTGACAGGGGTGTTTACGATGATCAGCATTTATTCATGTAAAACCTTCTTTTTTAAAAAAAAAAAAGCTGTTGCTGTAACTGATTATTTAAATCCTGTAACAGTGATAGCTTTCTGAGAGGAGGAAAGTAAAGTTTCAGTCTCATCAATGTGCTGTGGAATTTTTACTGTCTATCTATGATTTGGGGCAGATCCTAGACCAGGTTGTTTTGCTCAGCTGCATTGTATTCTGCAGAAAACTCCTGGCAGTGCTGTCCAACAGGAGGACTTGAATCACAAGGGTGGTTAAACAGAATCCTTTGGAAGGTAAAACAATTCACATACTGCTGAGTTCAGTTTTAAAGTTCTCAATTATGGTTAAACCAAAGTCTTCAATTTTACATTCTAATAGGGCGTACACACGGTCGGACTTTGTTCGGACATTCCGACAACAAAATCCTAAGATTTTTTCCGACGGATGTTGGCTCAAACTTGTCTTGCATACACACGGTCACACAAAGTTGTCGGAAAATCCGATTGTTCTGAACGCGGTGATGTAAAACACGTACGTCGGGACTATAAACGGGGTAGTGGCCAATAGCTTTCATGTCTTTATTTATTCTGAGCATGCGTGGCACTTTGTCCGTCGGATTTGTGTACACACGATCGGAATTTCCGACAACGGATTTTGTTGTCGGAAAATTTTATCTCCTGCTCTCCAACTTTGTGTGTCGGAAAATCCGATGGAAAATGTCCGATGGAGCCCACACACGGTTGGAATTTCCGACAACACGCTCCGATCGGACATTTTCCATCGGAAAATCCGACCGTGTGTACGGGGCATAAGTCTTACCCTAGATGGTCATCAGCATCTGTAACTTGGTTTACAGCAGTCCTCAAATCACAGATGTGCAAAAATTGATATAAAATCACTTTTATAGATATCTGTGTTACATTCTACAAATTATAAAATTGTAACTCTACAGTGCCTTAAGCAATGAAATTAACCTTTTCAGCTTCCTACTCATGAATCATGATTACACTTATGTATAGTATCATTTATTTTATGTGAAGTGTAGGATTGGGTTTTCTTTTCCTGTGCTTTTAATTTGAGTATTTATATATGATAACATTTATAAGACTCCATGCTCATACATCATTAAAGGGCATTAGTCAGTGATATCGACAGCAGAGTAGTTAACAATTTCAGAAAATGGACAGATCTATTTCCAAATGCTACCCAGGGACAGGTCTTCAGTTTTTGACCAAAGGTGAAATTAATCTTACTGGCTGAACTATCAGGTCATTAGTAACTGTCACAATCCCACTTCATATACAGACAAGGCCTGGCAGGGAGTAACCATTTATCTGGGTGAAGGCTATTCAGAGCCTCAGCTTCTGAGCTCCTCTTGGGGAAAGTGTCTTGAAAGATGTTTGGATGAAAAAAAAAATGGATGTTCAATAATGCAATGCATGAGTTTTTATCAATAAAGACACATTAGATCTTGTTTATTATTAGTGACTCTTTATCCATTTTTTCCAGGTGGAGTGATAAGATAACCACCAGTGCCTTCTTAGAAATGTTGTTTTTCTTTTATGTTTCTGATATTCAGAATCGCATTTGGAGTTTTATAGTCCATAATCATGTCCAAGTTCAGTAAATGCTTAAAGGCTTGCTGATTCCCTGCTTTACATACAGTATTTTAATGGTCTTTTTTAGCTTTTACTAAACTTTAGCAGAAAGGTAGAAAGAAAGACCTACAGTCAATTTTTGACTCTAGGGTCTGCATTATTACATTAACACACACTGACACTACACATAAATTTACATTTACATTATATTAAGATTTTGTCATCTCTAGGTAGATAATAATAAACAATTAAGAAAAAAGAAGAATGGAAGCATAAAGAATGTTTGTGCATTTTTGTAACAGATTAATATACAGTAGCTTTGAAAACATAGTAAAGATGGAAATCGGTATCAATGACATTGGATTTTGCATCCAATTGGATTCAATTTTCTGCCAGGCAAAGTAGAAAGGCAAACTTCTTATTGTTTTAGGACCTCATTAAATTGCTGCTTTTAAATTCATATAACCTGGCTGTAAAAGATTGTCCAGTTTTGCATGCTTCTTTTTTCCCATGCTACCATGGTTCCGCAGTGTTTTTGTGGTATAGGAGCACATTATATGTAGCGTGTGGTCCCGGAAGTTGCTCTCCAACAACCAGTAGGTAGGTTGCTTGATCTGTATGTGCTTATTTAGGCTAAACATACAGTCTAGGTCAGTATTGAAAAGCATTGGATTTTCTTTCAAAATAACATCTTACAATCCACAATCCACCAGGACCATAAACCAGGCCTTTCTTTGAAAAGTTTTGAGGCCCCCACACCATACAAACTAATGTGGTGTACCCACCTTACATTTTTTGGAACCATGGCTCTGCAGGCAGGGGTCCAGCTAGTGCTGTTGCAGTAAATATGATAAATCATACACACTGTTTCTAAAAAGAAATATAATTTCTGATTTTTATAATAAAAAAATTTTACCAATAGTTACCAACCAGAATTTATTTTCACAGGTCTGACTTGAATACAGTTAAAGTATATTGCTTGGTATCATTTGAAGCACTTCAGATTTATTCTGCATTTGGCTTTTATAATGCTATATATGTTAAATTTTTCTTTTATTATTGTTTCTTATATTATCTATAACATTTATATGATTATAGATATTTGACTCTACTGATTTTTCTCATGGGTGCCAGATGATATTCATTGTGGAGTCCAAAAGAACCAGCAGGGTGGCCAAGTGATCTTATCCTGTAGTTTAGCTTCCTCTGTTTAAATTCCACCAGGGAAACTGATTGTATAAAGTTTGTGTGTTATCTTCATATTTGCTAGGGTTTCTACTTGATGCATTTGTTTCCTCCGACAAAGCAAAAACATACTGGTATATTTATTGTAATGTAATTTATAGTGTGTATAAGTGTGATAGGAACATTAGATGGTAAACTTCTTCAGGGCAGATAACAATTTACTGTTTACTGTAAAACCCTGAAAAATATAACAGCAATACATAACTGGGGGTACTAATCATTTTTATATCTAATCTACTCTGGTTGGTCATGGACTTCACGCACTATGTACATGTCTACTTTTTTTCTGTAAGCAAATCTGTATTGATAACACGTACAAAAGTCATGAAATAATAATTAATTAGTTAATTAAAGCGCCAATAAACTGACTATTAGAAAGATCGATGGTCTGGAAGTTCTGGCTGGCAATCTAGAGGAGTGTGGAATTAAGTTCTTAGGAATGGTCTAATTTCCTGTGGATTGATTCGTTATTTTGACCATTTGCTCTGGTGCTGCTAAATGCACTGCTTGTTGGGTAATCTTAGAGAGAATCGGTCACCTTAACTTTACAATGAGGAAATCAATGACATCTAATTTTCCTCAACTTCTGATTTTGAGTTCCATGTGGCACAGAGATTTGTCTCCAGCATGGCAACATAGTAAGCTGTAGCTGATAAAGACAATTTGTCTTGTCATGTACAGCAGGATAGATTAAAAAAATCTCAAGTCCAATATATCTGTCTAATACTGTGCACTATATAGTGAAAAGCAAAGCCTCCCTTAGATTTTTCAATAATAATTATTATTATTATTATACAGGATTTATATAGCGGCAACAGTTTACACAGCCCTTTACAACTTGAGGGTAGACAGTACAAATACAATACACTTTACTACAGTAGGAATCAGAGGGCCCTGCTCCTTAGAGCTTACAGTCTAAGAGGGAAGGTCAAGAGATACAAGAGGTAATAACTGTGGGGGATGTGCTGATGAAGAAAATAAATATACAGATGTTAGAGGGGAGCCAGATAGGCTTCTCTGAAGAGATAAGTTTTCAGGGATCGTCTGAAAGTGGACAAAGTAGGAGAAAGTCGGACAGATTGGGGTAGAGAATTCCAGAGGATGGGAGAGGCTCTGGAGAAGTCCTGAAGGCGAGCATGGGAGGAGGTGACAAGGGAGTTATAGAGCAGGAGGTCTCGGGAGGAGCAAAGAGAATGATTAGGTTGGTCTTTTGAGACTAGGTTAGTGATGTAGCTAAGGGCCAGGTTGTGGATGGCTTTGTAAGTTATTGTTAATATCTTGAATTTAATTGTGTGTGTGGCAGCCAATGGAGGGACTGGCAGAGGGGCAGAGGGGTATAGAAGACGCTGAGCGGTTTGTGAGGTGGATGAGCCTGGCAGAAGCATTCATGATGGATTGAAGTGGGGATAGTCTATTTAGAGGTAAGCCAATGAGGAGGAAGTTGCAGTAGTCGAGGCAGGAGATGACCAGGGAGTGGATTAGAAGCTTTGTGGTGATATTGGTTAGGAATGGGCGTATCTTGGAGATGTTGCAGAGGTTGAGGCGGCAAATTTAGCAATAGGATGTGCGGCAGAAAGGTTAGTTCGGAGTCCAGGATTACACCTAGGACCTTGGCGTGGGGGGACAAGTTGATAGTTGAGCCATTGATATTGACAGAGAAATCAGGGGAAGTGGCACCTGGGGGAGGAAATATCATGAGCTCGGTTTTGAATAGGTTGAGTTTGAGGAAGTGATGTGACATCCAGGCTCATATGTCTGCTAGTAGGTTGGTGATGCGTGAGGAGGCAGATGGAGAGAGCTGGGGGGTGGAGAGATAGATTTTGGTGTCATCAGTATAGAGATGATATTGAAAGCCCCGATATTTCTAAGCCCCGGTATATCCACATCAGGAGTCCAGGGCTTAGAAATCCTCTCTGCAGCCACGCGTCTTCTCCATAGCTGACAGGACGGGCTATGCGGCTGCTGATTGTTTGGCACCGCCCATGTGATGGCACTGACCAATTAGAATGCCCCAAAATGTCCCCCTGATGAGGGATGTTTTGGAAGTTCAGCTCAGGGGATTTCTAAGCCCCCCACCTGGCGCGGATATACCGGGGCTTAGAACCGGAGATTGTGGCAGTCCAGGTCAGCGAGACGGGGTGGGGCAAGGAGGGGGACCTGAGTAAGTTCACCTTACAGAGTTTTCTGTAAAGGTGAACTTACACTTTAGTTAGTAATAGTTAAGTTATTATTAATTAGTCATTATTTTAGATTTTCAAATTTTTGGGTTTTTGAATTTATCTATTTCTGATTTTTTCAAATTACTGTTTTTTTTTTCGATTTTCTGAATTACCATTTTTTTTTTAATTTCTGTATTTCTGATTTTTATCAAATTTCCAATTTTTTTTGAATTTCTGTTTTTTTTTGAATTTCCAAATTTCTGATTTTTTTTGCATCTCCGATTTATTTTAAATTTCTGATTTTTTTCAGAATTTCCGATTTAAAAAAAAAATTTTTTGAATTTCCATTTTTTTTAAATTTTTTTTGAATTTACAAATTTATCGAATTTACTAATTGCAATCATAACGAATGACCTGTAAAACGAAAAAAAAAAAAAAGAGTAAAACAAAATTGAACACATTTTTCGGCAGTGCACATGCCTACTTTTTATTTTTAATAAGTTTTAAGTAATCTTCTTAAAGTGACACTAAACTCAAATTTTGTTTTGCCTTAAACATTCTAAAATATCAAGTGTATCATGGCTTAGTTTTTTTTTTAAGTCTCTTACCATAGTTTTCATGCATCTTCTTTGTCCTGTACATGCTCCCTATTCTCCACTTGAGGGAAACTATTATCGGCACAACAGACAATGGAGACTCAAAAGATAATATGTATAAAATTGTTACTTTATTATTTATCAAAAAAAGGATAAAAGTCATAAAAAGCTAACAGGTTGAAAGTATTACATGGGCAACATAGTAGTAATAGTTGCCAGAACCTTGACCAAAGTCAGTAAACAACTGAGACATCAGATGCATTTCGAAAATAATCCTTCTTCAGGGTTGCTCATATAGCAGGTATAAGGATATTCTACAATATTAGGACAGAAATTTATATATAAACATACATGTCTGCATGTAGATGTGTGATCCATCTCAAGTTCGAGCAGGAAAGGGTAGCTACAGTATGTTCTTATACACAAGGGGAGCATGCAGAATGTAGTCATCCTAGAACCTGAAGTCTGAGAACAGCAGAAAAAGCTTGCAGATGAGAGATGAAAAGAAGAAAGAGATAGAAAGTATGCTCTACTTATATTTAAACATTATATGCATATATAAAAAAGTGTGAAAGCTCCAATGTTGCTAAACAGACAAATTAAAAATAATGACTTCTTATTCAGCACATTACATACGTGAAAACATACCATACAGCATAAACAATGTGACCAAAAATGTAGTACCGTCTACATATATAAAAAAGAAAAATCAATAGACACAAGGGATTGATTTACTAAAAGCAAATAGACTGTGTACTTTGCAAAGTGCAGTTGCAGTCTGCAAGAGCAGTTGCTCCAGAGCTTAGTAACTGAGCAGAAGCTCTGCTGACTTTCATCATTCCATGCATGTGCAAGCAAAAATGCTGTTGTTTTTTATTTTCCTTACACGTGATTGGGTTTTTTTTTGCAAAGTGAAGGTTTACCTCATTTACTAAGCTCTGAAGTTACTGCACTCGCAGAGTGCACCTGCACTTTGCAAAGTGTACAGTCTATTTGCCTTTGGTAAATCAACCCCAAAGAGTCCACTCCCAGTGTCCAATTGCGGCCCTAAAGCCTCGTACACACGATCAGATTTTCTGATGGGAATTGTGTGATGACAGGCTGTTGGCGGAAAATCTGACCATTTGTACGCTCCATCGGACAATTGTTGTTGGATTTTCCGCAGACAAATGTTGGCTAGCAGGTTTTTAAATTTTCCATGGACAAATGTCTGTTGTCGGATTTTCTGAGCGTGTGTACACAAGTCAGTCGGACAAAAGTCCAAAGTACAAACACGCATGCTCGGAAGCAAGGACGAGCCAGAAGTGGTAGATCTTGTAAACTAGCGTTCGTAATGGAGAATTAACGTTTGTGATGTGGTAAATTATGAAATCTCGAAATGCAGCGCACAATCTCTTCTCTACTGGAATAATAATGAAGCTGCTTTGCTGGTGATACTGATGGAGTTCTGCCAAACGTATTTCAAAAGGCTTTTATTTTTCTAGTATGATCAAAAATAATATTATTATGCTTGTTTTTTTTTTTTTGTGGGCAACACCATTATCCTGTAGTTTTTAAGATCAAAGATACAACTATGTTGGTGTCAATTTTACATTGTATTTTTTTAAATGTACTGTAACTGCCTACTCCCAAACTGTCATTTGAAGTAAAACATATAGCCAGGTATTATTTTCCACAATTTTTTTATTGTGCATTAAAAAAAGAAAACAAATAAAATTAAACATGCTATCTGCCAATAGAACTTAACCAAAAAGTGCATTTTATGCATCTAAAAATATAGAAAATAACAAATCAAATCATTATTCAACCAAAAAATAAAATATAAGCCTCATCCATGTGTCCTACTTCTTAATATAGAGGATCAACAATGCCAAGGGTTGGTAAAAGCAGGGGTATGTCATCCGGATTATTCTCCTGGAGCTTCCGCAGCAAAGGCATATGAAAAAATTGGTCACAATTAATAAAGTAACCAATTTTTGGTCCAAGAACTTCTCCTCCTCCTTTTCATGGACTGGACTTGGGTCAAAGCAATAACTCCAAAGCCAATAATAAATAACACATTATCTCCTCCAATTCCGCAACATGTTTGGTTGACGAACGGCCGTTCAGAAACGAACTGAAAAGCGGAAACTGAAAAGCACGAATCAACACTCACCAAACCTCTACTAACACGAAATTAGCAGAAGGAGCCCAAAGGGTGGCGCTAACGATCTGAAAAAACACGTAGTACGTCAGTACGTTCATGTTTGTTGGCCGACAATTCCTTGTCGTTTATATGCAGGACAAAATCCAGGCACGCACCTTCGGACAAAAGTCTGAGGTTTTGTCTAAGGAAAATCTGTTTATGTGTACAAGGCTCAAAGGACAATGTGCTTAAACTTCCTACTGCAGTGCTCCCAGATCACCAGAAGTGCAAACACATAAACATGTCCAATCAATCCACAATCTGTGAGAATATCCAGCTTTTCCTCAGGGATAGTTGGAAAAGAACAATAGATGTCTATAGAGTACTACCGCTAAAAACTCGCCATTTATTATACATAAAATATATACTCACACATGTCACAAAGTACAAAAAGCATTAATCACTACGCCATTGTACACCGGCAGGCATAATAACGTCACAGGTCGCTGACCTCGCCCAACGTGCTTTGCGTCTACAAATGGTATCTTCAGTGAACAAGTGTCATTTTTTTTTTATATTGAGATGGATATTAACCACTTCAGCTCCGGAAGATTTTATCCCCAGGCCATTTTTTGCTATTCGGCACTGCGCTAGTTTAACTGGTGATTGTACAGTCATGAAACGCTGTACCCAAACAAAATTTTTATATTTTTTTCACAGAAATAGAGCTCTCTTTTGGTGCTATTTGATCACCACTGAGATTTTAATTTTTTGCAATATAAATAAAAAAAGACTGACATTTTTTAGGAAAAAAACATATCTTTTACTTTTTGCTATAAATCATATCCAATAAAATTTTTTAAAAAAATCAAATCTCTTCATAAATTCTGTCCAAAATGTATTCTGCTACATGCTCTTGATAAAAATCCCAATAAGTGTTTATTGATTGATTTGCGTGAAATTTATAGCGCCTACAAAATATAGTATATATACAGAATTTTTAAAAAATGTTATTTTTATACTACTAATGGCAGAAATCAGCCACTTATAATGGCACTACGATACTGTGGTGGTCAATCTGACACTAACTGACGCTGGGGATAACTGACTAACAGCCACTGACATCACAAGTGACACTAATACAGTGATCAGTAATAATACTATAGACTGTCACTGTACTAATGACTCTGGCTGGGAAGGGGTTAACATCTAGGGCAATCAGGAGGTTAAAAATGTGCCTAACTGTGTGTAATATGTGTAAAGTGTGCTGCTTTTACTAACTGATCTCTCAGTTTCTCATCTCTGCTTTGTAGGGATACGAAACTGCCAGATCGTTCCCTTCCTACAGAGCTCTGTGTTGTTTACCAATACAAGAGCTCTGGGCTGTGATTGCACACAGCCGATTAGCAAGTCCTGGCCATGATTCAGAGCGGGGGCCGGGCGGGGGCATGCATGCATGCGCCCTAAACCTGGAAGTAGGCAGCTACATACATGTAGCTACATTTTTGGTTACATTGTTTTAAATATATGCTATGTTTTTAAGTATATAATGTGTTAATTAAGAAGTCATTATTTTAAATTAATTAATTTATTCTATTTCTTTAAAATGAGTTCAGGCTCTCCTAGACACAGCCTCAGATCTTAAGCTGCTAAATGCGCCCTTTTGTTGGTGTTGGGGCATTGCAGTGTTTCCTCACCTGAAACAAAATCTGCCCGATGCCTAATGTGTCTGCGAGGTCTCAGGTATGGGGCTCAGCTCCTTAGTTATCTATGTCTATTCTCTTCATACGTGTGGACAAACTGGTCTGAGTATGTGTTGTGTCCTTTGCTCGGAGCCTTTTCTTGTCCTCTCTTAAGGATGATGTAGTGCTGGGACAAAATATTTTGTGTTTTAGTTATGCCCAGAGGGGATGCGATTTGTGCGGCTCCTCTGTGTGCAGGAGCAGGCATTGTCACTCTTTAGAGCGTACACAGCACCCCTGGCTGGGTTTTTTGACAGGTTGGGGGAGGTGTGTGATGACATCAGACAGCTTCCTGGGCCACGCATGCGCTGTAGATCCCAAACATCTTGGGCTCTTTCTTGGTTAAGAGCATTTTTGCGCTTAGCAGCCAATTAACATGGGAGGCATGTCTGGGTGTGTTTTACTCCAACCCAGTCAAGTTTAAATGGCTCAGGCTGCTGGTATGTCTATTGCAGGGAGTCTGTTCTCTTGCAGGCTCCTTCCAAGAACCTCAGAAGTGCTGTCCTCTATGCCATCAGGTATATGTCTCTTTAGATTTGTTTTTTTTTTTTTGTTTTCTCACTGCCCAGCCTTTTTTTCTCATTTTTCTTTCTTGTGCTGTCTCTTTCTGCTCATCCAGCTGACCTCCCAGTACCTGGAAATCATGAGCCAGTCACCACCATGAAAAGACCATCACTTGCATAATAGCTAAGGTACCTATGGTCAGACAAGTGGGACCAGTATCTAAAGAGTGCATCTGATGGGCTCTTGTTCTCTGATTTTAGCCCTGCCTGTTCACATTCTAATGCCCCGTACACACGGTCGGACTTTGTTCGGACATTCCGACAACAAAATCCTCTGATTTTTTCCGACGGATGTTGGCTCAAACTTGTTTTGCCTACACACGGTCGCACAAAGTTGTCGGAATTTCCGATCGACAACCACGCGGTCACGTACACCACGTACGACGAGACTAGAAAAGGCTGGTTCAAAACCAAGCGCGGCACCCTTTGGGCTCCTTTTGCTAATCTCATGTTAGTAAAAGTTTGGTGAGAGACGATTCGCGCTTTTTCAGACTCGTGGCTTTCAGATCGTTTTCTGCCGTTCAGTTTGTGCTTGTGGGTTTGTATCTGCTCTTCAGTGCGTGCAAGCAAGTTCCGCGTGACTTTAGTCACTGTATTCTTGTTCGTTCGTTACTGGTTTTCAGGTCGCTCTTCACAGGCCTTGCTGTTCTTCAGTGCATTCTGTTACTTCGTTCTGAGCAGCCGACCGTTTTCTAGCCATGTTTCGTATGCGTACTCCTCGTAGAGTTCGTGCTGTGCGGGGGCTTGGTGTTGGGGTCCTGACCTTGACACAAGTCCAGTCCGTGAACAGGGTGGGGAGGAGTTCATGGACCAAGAATTGGTTGCTCCAGCGTGACCAGTTCTGTCATATGCCTTTGCTCCGTGAGATCCGTGAGAATAATCCTGATGATTTCAGGAACTTTCTCCGGATGACGGACCCCGTGTTTCACCGTCTGTTGGCTTTGCTGACCCCCTATATCAGCAGGCAGGATACCTGCATGAGGCAAGCCATCACTCCGGAGCAGAGGTTGGTCGCTACCTTGTGGTATTTGGCCACAGGGAGAAGTCTGCAGGACTTGAAGTTCTCGACAGGCATCTCCCCCCAGGCTCTGGGGATCATTATCTCAGAGACCTGTTCTGCCATCATCCAGGTCCTGCAGAAGGAGTATATGAAGGTAAGATTTTTATCCTTTTATATCACATTTTATGGTATTGAATGTTTGCTAATATATTGTATTTCTTTCCTCATTCCCTAATTACCATGATTGTAATATGTTGTGAATGTCCCCTTTGTTCTCATGCATGCTGGATTTTTATATAATTATTATTTTAGGTCCTTCATACATATTTGCCCTTCAATAACCTCCCCAGCATGGTGTCTCCTGGCCTATATTCACCTCATGTAGTCACTTAACAATGTATTTTTTCAGCTCCATAGTAGTGCTTTACCCCAAACACCCCCTAAAATGTTTGGAAATGTTATTTTTGATTTAAATTCAGGCAGAGGGCCAGAGGCTTTTTTTTGTGGTGTCCCCAAATTTTTTGTAACCCTCCCTCCCCCAACTGCTAAGTCAGCTGATCCCAATTCTCTATCTATCCTCAATCATCTATCTGCTGACTTTGCCAAACCCATACACACTATAACCATCTCTTTAGTGCTCAGATTTATGGATGAATTGCCCAAAGCATGTAGTGCAAGGGCCTGCATGTATACTTTCCAATGGTACTGTTTAAAGTTCTTGTATCCTATTATGATCTTGATAGGTAATAGCAGAATGTCCAAATGTGCTCAAATGTGTACAGTGTGTATTTATATCTTTGTATTATGACACTTCTTACCTGTCCAGTGGGCTGCCAATAGTGTAACTAAGGAGGGGCTGTTCCAAGTTATACACATTATTTAGGCATTCATCTCTCAATGAAGTGAAGAGGGTTACCTGTCCAAGAGTTCCCCCCTATAATGTTAGAAATGGCCCATGAGAGGGGGGGGGGGGGGAATATGATAGGTGTACCTTATACTTTGTTGTTGTTAAATTCCCCTTAATAAATGCTATCTGGAGGTTGCCCCATAATGTTTGTGTCTAATCTGCTTGCCATGTTTCTGTGAAAAAATAGTAATGTTTATTGTTTTTTCCTCAACAGTTTCCTTCCACGCCACAGGAATGGCAGACTGTGGCCTCCCACTTTGCCCAGCGGTGGGACTTTCCTAACTGCGGAGGGGCAATTGATGGGAAACACGTCCACATCGTCCCACCACCCAACTCGGGGTCGTACTATTATAATTACAAGGGGTTTAATAGTATAGTGATGTTGGCGGTGGTGTCGGCTAATTACGAGTTCTTGTATGTGGACGTGGGGAAGAATGGCCGGATGTCCGATGGTGGAGTGATCGCCCAGACGGAGTTCTACAGGTGTCTCCAGAATGGCAGCTTGGACTTGCCACCTCCAGAGGACAATGTTGAAGGTCTCCCATTTGTGTTCGTTGCTGATGAAGCGTTTGCGCTGGGGGACCACCTGATGCGGCCATTCCCGATGAGGACCCTCACCCCGGAACAGAGGGTTTTTAATTACCGGCTGGCCAGAGCCCGAAGAGTGGTGGAGAACACATTTGGAATCATGGCCAGACGGTTCCGATTATTTCTGACACCCATCCATATGGCGGAGTATAAACTGAACCATATAATACTTGCCTGCTGTGTTCTCCATAATTTTCTACGAAAACATTCAGCCAACTATGCTGGCTCAGTTGGGCCTGAGGCCGGAATCCCAAATCCATCAACACTGACGGCGCTTGAAAGCGGCCGTCCTGGATTGCCCTCCCTGAATGCCCGTGATGTCCGATTACGATACCTGGAGTTCTTTGCGGGTAGGGGGGGCTATCAATATGCTAGACAATCTGTGACACCTTTTTCAAATAAAAAACAACCAAAAGAAATTCTTTGTGGCCATTTACTGCTTGTGTTTGTTTTAGCTGACCCTGACAGAAATGTGTGGAGTGCAGAAAATGGCGTGATTGGGTAACCTTATAAAAAACACTGTTGGCTGGTACTTCCTAAATGCAAAAACACATTTCACTACAAGTGCACTTGCAACTGCACTGAACCTGCACTTGTAGTGCAAAGTGTATTTTCCCTTAGGAAATAACCCCCATTTTTGCATAAAACAGCAATTACATCACCCCAAAAGTGTTGTAGTGTTGAGACAATAATCCACACATTCTTGAGTAAGGCACTTTTTTTATACCTGCACAATCACATGTGCATTTACGAAAGGTTTTTAAAACAAACCAACATGTTTGTTGTATAACAATTTTTGCAGTAGCATTATCAAAACTCGAAATAACCATTTCAGATAAAACAGGCCTGTGTAAAACCAACAAGAAAGCCAAAAAACTTGAACTTACAAAGTTCACATTAGGTAAAACCTGAAGGCTATATCAGACATCAGTATTTAGGAACTGTGTTTGATATAGCGTTCAGATGGGGGGAAATCACCCCTGGAAAAGCCAAATTTGGAAGATGCACACCAATTTACGAATGTCAACATGTGCTATCTGCCATCACGGGGGATCAAGGGACGTGTTTTGGGGGAGAAAGCCCTTCCTCACCGCTACTTTATAATTGAGGAAGGTGTTGCACCCCCAAAAACGCGTCCATTGATCTCCCGTGATGGCAGATAGCACATGTTGGCACACTGTGTGCATCCTCCAAATTTGGCTTTTCTAAACATTTTAAAAATTTTTGGAAGATTGGACCACAATAAAACAGGTGATTTTGTGGGGTTTAAATTCGCCCCAAAACATCAATGATGTTATTATTTTTTTTAATAACATCACTGATTTGTTTCTGGATGTTTTGCAATTGGAGATTACACCCCATGATCTCCCCGATCAGGATCTGGGCACTTTCTGAAGTAAAGCGTTCAGGATCCCTCACATCACGATCACCTAAAAAGAGATAAAGAACAAAAAAAAGGTCTCAAAAATCTGCCACCATCCATCTCGTTTACCTGAGTCTGTGGTCGCAGACACTCACCTGTTGTGGTGCCAATCTCCACCACGTCTTCTTCTTCTTCCTGCTCAGCTTCTTGGGTTGGTATTTCCCCTTCTTCCAGAGGGGGGGGTCTCTGGTCTCCTCAGATGAGGGGTGTCCTCTGAGTCTTTTCTCCCCTATGTAAAACAAAAATGGTATAATTAGCACACAGATATTTGATGGCAGAACTAGAAATAGGAAACATTGCTTGGAAGTGGGGTACAGTTGTCTATTTTAGCCGAGTTCCAAGATGTATATTTTTTTTATTGCCCTTTGTCAAGCTGCAATACTTTACCTGTTTGGTACAAGCTTCACAGATGGAGACCCCCCTATAGTATACACTGGAGCACCTGTGTGCCCCCCTAATAAAAATGGTGTTCTGGGGTCGCACACTAGTGCTCCAGTGTCCAGATGTGAAAACAGCTGCTCTGTGTCCTCTCCTTACACAGAATCTAGTTGTCATTTCATTCTAGTAACAAACCCATCTACACAAACAAATATTTGGCATCCAAGTAGGCCTCAAAAAATGTGTGAAAATGCATATGGCCTAAACAATGGTGTTCTAGAGGCCGAAATAAAAATGTTTGATACGAACAAATAATGGGCCCATGAACATTAAAGTTGCCCTTTTAAACGTTACAATTAATAAAAGCATATGGAGCAGAACGAACGTAATAAAGACAGAAAGAATAGGAACACAGCACAACTACTTACTTTTTTGCAGCACTCTCCGGATCTTTCGGTACTGCTCTGGCTCTCTCAACTTCAGGTCCGACCACCGCTTCCTGAGCTGATCTTTAGATCTTCGTACCCCGAAATTCCTCTCCAGACTCCGGACCACTTTACCAATGATTTTGGCCTTTCGGATGTTGGGGTGGGGGTAAGGCCCATATTTTCCGTCATAGTCGGACTTCCTCATGATGTCTACCATCTCCAACATCTCCCCAAACGACATATTTGTGGCCTTAAAACGTCTCCTTCTGGATCGGGACGTGCCTGGATCCGGCCTTTCCTCCTCCTCCTCCTCGTTGCTAGAATTAGCATGCACCTGCTGTAACTCTGCCATCATGCTCTTCACCCACTGCGCCGAACGAAAAGGGGCGGGGAATAGACTAGAAAGAACGTCAGGGGCGGGCGGAGTTACACGCATGCGCAGTGTGTATAAAGCGTAACACGCGTGCGTATTACGTACGATCTGTGAGCGGAGGAAGGAGCATTGGACGCGCGATCGTAAGAACGAAGGTAAGAGACAAACTTGTGCCTATACTGCTTCTAGATTGAGGCCTATATTGTAACAAGATTAGGAGAGTTTTGCCTGACATTAGGCTTTGTCTTGTGTTGTGTCTTGCAGTGAACATGGATATCTTAATGAGAGATACTGACTTCATGTCACTATTCATTGATATGCTAAGGGAGCTGCCCTGTCTGTGGGAGATTACCCACCCCCATTTCAAGAACCAAGCAAAGAGGAAGGCAGCACTGGAGCAATTGTGTGAAATTGTGAAGCAGGTGATCCCCACGGCAGACATCACTTATTTAAAGATATTAATTGGTTGCCTGAGGAGTACATATCTGAGGGAGCGCAAGAAAGTCCTGGATTCACAGAGATCCGGAGCAGCAGATGACATCTATGTCCCCAGGATTTTGTACTACGACAGGCTGCACTTTCTGGCAGGCCAGACTGAACCCAGGTCATCCCTCTCCAGTCTTCCTTACACGCTTCCTTCCCCCACGGCTGAGGCTTCTGACGCCCAACCTGGGCCTTCCAGGCAACATGTGGAGGAGCCCAGATTGAGCCAGGTATAGCATTCCTCTAAATATTTCTGCTTGTCCAATCAATGATGTTAACTAGATGTTAGTTGGGAGTACTAATTTAGGATTGTGATTGATGATGCAAAACATTGCAACTATGTCCCTTTTTCATACACAGGGAAGTCTCAGCCAGGAGGTGGCCGGGCCGAGCCGGCTGGCTGATCTGCAGGTCCCTCCACCCCCCCTGAAAAGAGAAAGTGGCAGTAGGACGAGTGCCCTAGAGGAGGCGGCTATCAGATTCTTTTGGAGGGCTACAGAGGTCCTGGGAGCACCCCACACCATGCAGGAGAACATTGCTGCATTCATAGCATATAAAATGCAGAGGATGGAGGAGGGCCAAAAAGCCATGTGTCAGGCCCTCATATCAGAGGCTCTGGAGAAAGGTATGAGGGGCCAAATTACACCTCACACACAGCTTTGGGATGGTCCTCCTCCTCCTCCTCCCTCTCCTCCAGGTCCTCCCAGTCCTCCTCCAGGTCCTCCCAGTCCTCCTCCTCCTCCTCCCTCTCCTCCAGGTCCTCCCAGTCCTCCTCCAGGTCCTCCCAGTCCTCCTCCAGGTCCCCCCAGTCCTCCTCCTCCTCCAGGTCCTACTCCTCCTCCTGCCACATCTCCAACTGCACAGCCACAGCCCGGAAGGAAGCGTGGAAGGAAGACTAGACAGTGATTGCCCTGGGTCCAGTCTGGTCGGCCAAAAAATGCAGCCTCTTGTGGTACCACAGCCTGGGGACACAGATGTCATCTGCTGCTATCCGAGTCTCTGTGAATCCCGGACCAGACTGCCCTCCCTTAGATATGGACTCCTCAGGCCACCAATTTTGATGTTGAAGAATTGATGTCTGCCGTGGGGGTCCCAGGCTTCACTAATTTCTGCTGTTGATCCAGTGTTGCCTTCCTCTTTGTTTGGTTCTGATCCCTTAATAAAGGATTTTTGTTTTGAATTATACTCTCCTATGTGTTTTCCTTCAAAAATGACAGTTTGTTTGTGAGGATTAAGGTACATTTCAAATATACAATGTGAAATGAACAAGGGACACCAACAACAAAAAATCTCCTGGAGATTAAATAATAAAAGATAATAATGGTGTTGGGGTAACTTGACACACAAAACACACACAAAAATATTCTGGAGTAAAAATAAAAATAACATTGAACAAAGATCAGCCTTGGAAAAAATCCAAACATTAAAGAAAAAAAAAGGCTTAAAATCCAAAAAAAAAAAACATAAAAAATATAAAACTGTCAGATGTGACAACTAATAACAATATATTGAGGGAATCCCACTAAAAAAACACAAATAAAAGTTTGTGAGAAGTGTGTGTGAATATGAGCATCAAAACTACTTAATTCTTGTCACATTATAAAGAAGAAGAGAGTGCGCTGTATTAAACCATTTTGAACATTGCAGCGTGACGAAAGTGCTGTATCCATTGCGAACGCTAAGTTTACCAGAACGAGCTGTCCCGTGTCGGAATTTCTTCTGAGCATGCGTGGCACTTTGTGCGTCGGAACAGGCCACACACGGTCGGAATTGACGCGATTGGATTTTGTTGTCGGAAAATTTTATCTCCTGCTGTCCAACTTTGTGTGTCGGAAAATCCGATGGAAAATGTCCGATGGCGCCCACACACGGTCGGAATTTCCGACAACACGCTCTGATCGGACATTGTCCATCGGAAAATCCGACCGTGTGTACGGGGCATAAGAGATCATCAAGGCTTCATGCTCACCCAGAGAATAACTGTCCCTTCTCAGAGTCTCCCAGGCATTGCTCCAGATGTCATTCTTGCTTTAGATGGATCTGTGGTGCAACTCTCTTGCCAAACAATTCGGTCTGTAGGGGCTGTCTGTCTAAGATTCCGGTGGGCACGGAGCAAGAGGCATCCATCCTCAAGCAGGTCATGAAATAATCTATTACAGAATAGGCAGTGGCACGCTTCCCGAAACAGGACATCCACAAACTGCCTGCAGTGATTCACGGGAAGACCAGCCAGGGCCTTTCTCATGCTCTTCCTCTACTGTTCTGATATCTTCGGGCCTTCCACCAAGTGGGGTGCCCCATTCAGAAGGGGAGCGTTCTTCGTCAGAGGAAGCAATAGCCAAGCAATTTGGGTTTAACTTTGACCTAGTGCAGCTATTTATTGCAACAGTGAAGCAGGTGATTGACTGGGAGGAGGAGGACACTCCTAAAAGATAAAAAGTTTTTTCCCTTTCCTGCACTAATGGAAGTCCTATTTTCCTTTACTGAAAGGGATTAAGTTCATGTTTGCACAAAAGTGACAAAAGACAGAAAAGAGATGTTCTTAGGCTGAATAAGTCATGCCCTTTGCAGGACTCTGACACAATTTCCTTGGATACACTGTCAGTTGTGGAGGTGATGGAAATATGGTTGGACTGAATGTCACCTTACCAATGAGGAATTCTGCCACTTTCTCTTTCAGTAAGTTTTTATTGAAAAATTTTAAGGAATATAATGTGTAACTGCAATCAGATATACAGATAGAAAAATATTATAAATGACTTGTAAGCCAGTAGCAGTCGTACATCAAGTAGAGAAATTATATCAAATAACAAAACGTTTAGCATGTCAAAGAGCTCATTAATCATGCCATAACAAAGAAACAATATACATAAAAGGAAATGGAATCTGTGCGCCTAAACCAGCGAAATAGGTGCTGGTGGATGAGATGCTTACTGTAGATATTGAGTTCACTATGCCAGAAACAAAGAGCTGCATAAGTAAAGATCACCCCTATGGAAGAGCCTAAATAAATATAGGAGAGGAGACAGGGGAAGAAAAGAGAAAAGTGGAAAAGGACACCAGGTGCACCCCAACCGGAGCCCCAGGGTCTCAGTGCTTATAGCAATGTGTAAACGGTATAGAATGGACCCCGGGGATCCAGTATGCTCACCCTATTTTAACCCCTTGAAGCCAGCATCTCCCGGCCCCCTTAAGGGGTTTATAATATTGTGACCACTGTGATTGGCTGTCAAAGCATTCATATGATCGGAAAGCCTCATTCACAAGTAGCGATCGGGAGCGTTCCATTAACCGCTGGTAACAAGGCCCACCCGCCGTGAGGCCGCATATTTGCATGCGAACAGTGCCAAGAGGTTAAGAAATTTCTCATGCATATCTAGAAGAATAGTGCAGAGCTACTCCTTAGTGAAAAAGAAGCCTAAACGGTGGCAGACTTCTGTAAAGGGTATAAATTGTTGTTTCCAAGCTCTTGCTATTGTTTGTTTCGCCGCCAGTAGTACATAGGTAACCAGTTTGAACTGAGGTTTGGTGAGGCCCAGAGGTTTCAGGTGTAGCAGGACATACCACAGATCTCTTGGGAAGGAGTAAGTTGGTAATAATTGTAAAAGTTTCTTTTGTCCAGAATAGGGATGAGCCGAACACCCCCCTGTTCGGTTCGCACCAGAACTTGCGAACAGGCAAAAAATCGTTCGAACACGCGAACACCGTTAAAGTCTATGGGACACGAACATGAATAATCAAAAGTGCTAATTTTAAAGGCTTATATGCAAGTTATTGTCATAAAAAGTGTTTGGGGACCTGGATTCTGCCCCAGGGCACATGGATCAATGCCAAAAAAAGTTTTAAAAACGACCGTTTTTTCGGGGCAGTGATTTTAATAATGCTTAAAGTGAAACAAAGTGTAATATCCCTTTAAATTTCATACCTGGGGGGTGTCTATAGTATGCCTGTGAAGGGGCGCATGTTTCCTGTTTTTAGAACAGTCTGACAGCAAAATTACATTTCAAAGGAAAAAAAGTCATTTAAAACTACTCGCGGCTATTAATGAATTGCCGGTCCGACAATACACATAAAAGTTCATTGATAAAAACGGCATGAGAATTCCCCACAGGGGAACCCCGAACCAAAATTAATAAAAAAAAATGACGTGGGGTCCCCCTAAATTCCATACCAGGCCCTTCAGGTCTGGTATGGATATTAAGGGGAACCCCGTCCAAAATTAAAAAAAAAAAAAAATGGCGTGGGGTCCCCCTCAAGATCTATACCAGATCCTTCAGGTCTGGTATGGATTTTAACCACTTCAGCCCCGGAAGGATTTACCCCCTTCCTGACCAGAGCACTTTTTACAATTCGGCACTGCGTCGCTTTAACTGCTAATTGCGCGGTCATGCAATGCTGTACCCAAACGAAATTTGCGTCCTTTTCTTCCCACAAATAGAGCTTTCTTTTGATAGTATTTGATCACCTCTGCCGTTTTTATTTTTTGCGCTATACACGGAAAAAGACCGAAAATTTTGAAAAAAAATGATATTTTCTACTTTTTGTTCTAAAAAAAATCCAATAAACTCAATTTTAGTCATACATTTAGGCCAAAATGTATTCGGCCACATGTCTTTGGTAAAAAAAATGTCAATAAGTGTATATTTATTGGTTTGCGCAAAAGTTATAGCGTCTACAAACTAGGGTACATTTTCTGGAATTTACACAGCCTTTAATTTATGACTGCCTATGTCGTTTCTTGAGGTGCTAAAATGGCAGGGCAGTACAAAACCCCCACAAATGACCCCATTTTGGAAAGTAGACACCCCAAGGAATTTGCTGAGAGGCATGTTGAGCCCATTGAATATTCATTTTTTTTGTCCCAAGTGATTGAACAATGACAAAAAAAAAAAAAAAAAAAAAAAATTACAAAAAGTTGTCACTAAATGATATATTGCTCACACAGGCCATGGGCATATGTGGAATTGCACCCCAAAATACATTTAGCTGCTTCTCCTGAGTATGGGGATACCACATGTGTGGGACTTTTTGGGAGCCTAGCCGCGTACGGGGCCCCGAAAACCAATCACTGCCTTCAGGATTTCTAAGGGCGTACATTTTTGATTTTACTCCTCACTACCTATCACAGTTTTGAAGGCCATAAAATGCCCAGATGACATAAAACCCCCCCAAATGACCCCATTTTGGAAAGTAGACACCCCAAGCTATTTGCTTTGAGGCATGTTGAGTCCATGGAATATTTTATATTTTGACACAAGTTGCGGGAAAGTGACAAATTTTTTTTTTTTTTTTTTTTTTTTGCACAAAGTTGTCACTAAATGATATATTGCTCACACAGGCCATGGGCATATGTGGAATTGCACCCCAAAATACATTTAGCTGCTTCTCCTGAGTACGGGGATACCACATGTGTGGGACTTTTTGGGAGCCTAGCCGCGTACGGGGCCCCGAAAACCAATCACTGCCTTCAGGATTTCTAAGGGCGTACATTTTTAATTTTACTCCTCACTGCCTATCACAGTTTCGGAGGCCATGGAATGCCCAGGTGGCACAAACCCCCCCCAAATGACCCCATTTTGGAAAGTAGACACCCCAAGCTATTTGCTGAGAGGCATGGTGAGTATTTTGCAGCTCTCATTTGTTTTTGAAAATAAAGAAAGACGAGAAAAAACATTTTTTTTTTTCTTTTTTCAATTTTCAAAACTTTGTGACAAAAAGTGAGGTCTGCAAAATACTCACTATACCTCTCATCAAATAGCTTGGGGTGTCTACTTTCCAAAATGGGGTCATTTGGGGGTTTTTTTTGCCACCTGGGCATTCCATGGCCTCCGAAACTGTGATAGGCAGTGAAGAGTGAAATCAAAAATTTACGGCCTTAGAAAGCCTGAAGGCAGTGATTGGTTTTCGGGGTCCCGTACGCGGCTAGGCTCCCAAAAAGTCTCACACATGTGGTATCCCCGTACTCAGGAGAAGCAGCAGAATGTATTTTGGGGTGTAATTTCACATATTCCCATGGCATGTTTGAGCAATATATCATTTAGTGACAACTTTGCGCAAAAAAAAATTAAAAAAATAAAAAATTGTCTCTTTCCCGCAACTTGTGTCACAATATAAATTATTCCATGGACTCAACATGACTCTCAGCAAATAGCTTGGGGTGTCTACTTTCCAAAATGGGGTCATTTGGGGGGGTTTTGAACTGTCCTGGCATTTTATGCACAACATCTAGAAGCTTATGTCACACATCACCCACACTTCTAACCACTTGAAGACAAAGCCCTTTCTGACACTTATTGTTTACATAAAAAAATAATTTTTTTTTGCAAGAAAATTACTTTGAACCCCCAAACATTATATATTTTTTTTAAAGCAAATGCCCTACAGATTAAAATGGTGGGTGTTTCATTTTTTTTTTTCACACAGTATTTGCGCAGCGATTTTTCAAACGCATTTTTTGGGGAAAAAACACACTTTTTTACATTTTAATGCACTAAAACACACTATATTGCCCAAATGTTTGATGGAATAAAAAAGATGATCTTAGGCCGAGTACATGGATACCAAACATGACATGCTTTAAAATTGCGCACAAACGTGCAGTGGCGACAAACTAAATACATTTTTAAAAGCCTTTAAAAGCCTTTACAGGTTACCACTTTAGATTTACAGAGGAGGTCTACTGCTAAAAATACTGCCCTCGATCTGACCTTCGCGGCGATACCTCACATGCATGGTGCAATTGCTGTTTACATTTGACGCCAGACCGACGCTTGCGTTCGCCTTAGCGCGAGAGCAGGGGGGACAGGGGTGCTTTTTTTTTTTTTTTTTTTTTTTCCTTTATTATTATTATTTTTTTATCTTATTTTTAAACTGTTCCTTTCATTTTTTTTTTTTTAATCATTTTTATTGTTATCTCAGGGAATGTAAATATCCCCTATCATAGCAATAGGTAGTGACAGGTACTCTTTTTTGCAAAAATTGGGGTCTATTAGACCCTAGATTTCTCCTCTGCCCTCAAAGCATCTGACCACACCAAGATCGGTGTGATAAAATGCTTTCCCAATTTCCCAATGGCGCTGTTTACATCCGGCGAAATCTAAGTCATAAAATGCTCGTAGCTTCTGGTTTCTTAGGCCATAGAGATGTTTGGAGCCACTCTGGTCTCTGATCAGCTCTATGGTCAGCTGGCTGAATCACCGGCTGCATTTTCAGGTTCCCTGTTGAGACAGGAGAGCCAGAGAAAAACACGGAAGACGTTGGGGGGGGAGGGGCATTCCCTCCCACTGCTTGTAAAAGCAGTCTAGAGGCTAATTAGCCGCTAGGATTGCTTTTACATGAAAGCCGACCGCTGGCTGAAAAGAATGATACCAAGATGATACCTAAACCTGCAGGCATCATTCTGGTATAACCACTCAAAGTCGTGAATGGCGTACCTGAAGACAAAAAAATGGTTAACAATAAAGCACAGTAAACGGTAAGGTATAAAAAATTGCATACCTGAAAAGCAAACATGATAAAACATAACAACAATAAAACATTGCAGAATAGAATACAGTAAAAAAGAACAGAACAATAGAGAGAGAGAAAGAACAATAAAACGACAACTATTTTTTTTTTTATTTTATATTTTTGTATGTGTTTTTTTTTTTTTTTTACACTTTTTTTTGTAACTAACTTTTATAACTGTAACCGGTTCCAGGTTCGGGTCTCTCAAAATGCGATGGCATCTTGGGAGACCCTGTGAAAGTGTGCCTAGTCTGTGCAATGCTGTACCCTACGCTAATACTCAACTAGTGAATGGTAGTGTTCAAAACATTCACCAATGCAAAGACCAGGATTGTCAGGACAGGAGGGACAATAATAGCGGGTGTCACGTCTATATCCGCGCTTGCTGCAGACACAACATCTTTTTTGGGGGGTTCGTTGGGTAGGGGTACTCGGGAGGACATAAAGAAAATGCCTCTCATGCAGCCGACTGCATTTGGTTGGGGATGTGAATGGGGGAAGTACGGGCGCTGCAGAAGTGGTGGGTTCCCAATTAGGATTGGCGAATGCAGCAGGAAGGGCACTATGGACACGACGGGCCTGTGTTTGTCTTCTTGGTGGCAGCGGGACACTACTTGTGCTTGTCACCTCACCAGCTTGAACTGCACTTATGGGACTCGCCACGTCACCAAGTGTTACTGCAGTGCTGGTTTGACTACAACCGGGGTGTACTAGGCCGCTGGGGCTTGCCAGTTCACCAAAACGCTACCAAAAAAACTGTTAGCGATCGCAAGGATCAGGCCTGACTCTGCGAACGCTGCAGTTATGCGTTTAGTGTTTTGTAAGTGTCAGTGATCGATCGATACTGCACTTGGGTGGGCTGGGCTGGGCCGGGTGGAGGGGCAAAACGCAGGTGCTAGCAGGTATCTGGGCTGATCCCGCTAACACTGCGTTTGTGGGAACCCTAAACTGCTGGGGACGCTAGTATAGATCTGATCAGATCAGATATTGATCCGATCAGATACTATACCACTAAGGGAGGCGTATGCTGCGTGCGTGGGTGTTAGCGGTACTGGCGCTAATCTGACGCTGCCTGGGGCTGGTGCTTGCCAGTTCACCAAAACGCTACCAAAAAAACTGTTAGCGATCGCAGGGATCAGGCCTGACTATGCGAACGCTGCAGTTATGCGTTTAGTGTTTTGTAAGTGACAGTGATCGATCGATACTGCACTTGGGTGGGCCGGGCAGAGGGGCAAAACGCAGGTGCTAGCGGGTATCTGGGCTGATCCCGCTAACACTGCGTTTTCGGGAACCCTAAACTGCTGGGGACGCTAGTATAGATCTGATTGGATCAGATATTGATCCGTACAGATACTATACCACTAAGGGAGGCGTATGCTGCGTGCGTGGGTGTTAGCGGTACTGGCGCTAATCTGACGCTGCCTGGGGCGACGCATATCACCGCCGGGCGACCGGGGGGCTAAACCTTTATTCGGTAATAAACGGCGGGTGCCCTGACACTATAAAAAATAAACAAACTAACCAGCGTCACCGTAACAGTTATACGGTGATCAGTGGTGAAAGGGTTAACTAGGGGGCAATCAAGGGGTTAAAACCTTTATTAGGTAGTATATGGGGGTCCATGTCGCTATAAAACGCTGACGGCGAACCTAAATATTTACGTTCCTAACTAGCGTCACCAGCGACACTAATACAGCGATCAGAAAAATGATCGCTTAGTGACACTGGTGACAGGGGGTGATCAAGGGGTTAAAACTTTATTAGGGGGGGTTAGGGGGGTATCCTAGACCTAAAGGGGGGTAATACTACCTGCCCTAACACTGTAACTGTCACAAACTGACACTATGCAGTAATCAGAAAAAAAAAAAAAAAAAAAAAAAAAAATACTGCTAATGTCAGTTTGTGACAGGGGGGGGGGGGGGTGATTGGGGGGGGATCGGGGGGCGATCGGGGGGGGATCGGGGGTGTAAGGTATGCCTGGCATGTTCTACTGTGTGTGTGTGTGTGTTGTGTGCACTTACATGTCTTCTCTCCTCGGCGCTGGACGGAAACTGCCGAGCCGAGGAGAGATGACATCACATCCTCTGCCTGTGTGAAACTACACACAGGCAGGGGAGGATTCCTATTGGCTGGGAGCGATCGCGAGGGGGGGGCCACGATCGGATGGTCTCCCCCTCGCCTCCCGACGCTCCCAGTCAGATGCCGACCGCCGATGGCACCGGGGGGGGGTCCGATCGGACCCCCCGCCCGCGGGAGGCAGATCACGTATATATACGTGATTCTGCCTGCCCGTGCCATTCTGCCGACGTATATCTACGTTAGGCGGTCGGCAAGTGGTTAAGGGGAACCCCGCGCCAAAATTTGTTTAAAAAAATGATGTGAGGTCCCCCTAAGAATCCATACCAGACCCTTATCCGAGCACGCAGCCTGGCAGGCCGCAGGAAAAGAGGGGGGACTAGAGAGCGCCCCCCCTCCTGAACTGTACCAGGCCACATGCCCTCAACATTGGGAGGGTGCTTTGGGGTACCCCCCCAAAACACCTTGTCCCCATGTTGATGAGGACAAGGGCCTCATCCCCACAACCCCTGGCTGGTGGTTGTGGGGGTCTGCGGGCAGGGGGCTTATCTGAATCTGGAAGCCCCCTTTAACAAGGGGACCCCCAGATCCCGGCCTTCCCCCCGTGTAAAATGGTACCTACCATTTCACAAAAAACTGTCAAAAATGTTAAAAATGACAAGAGACAGTTTTTGACAATTCCTTTATTTAAATGCTTCTTCTTTCTTCTATCTTCTTTCTTCTATCTTCTATCTTCCTTCAATTTCTTCCTCCATCTTCTTCTTCTTCTGGTTCTTCTGGTGTTCTCACCCGGCATCTTCCTCCGTGGCGTCGGCCTCTTCTTCCCTTCTTCTGCTCAGGCCGCTCCACATCCATGATGGCATGATGGGAGGCTCCCGCTGTGTGACGCTTCTCTCTTCATCTCTCTTCATCTTCTCTCTTCATCTTCTCTCTTCATCTTCTTCTCTTCATCTTCTTGTTTTTATCTTCTTTTCGGACCGTTCCGCATCCATGATGGCATAGAGGGAGGTTCCCTCTGTGTGACGCTTCTCCTCTTCTGACGGTTCTTAAATAATGGGGGGCGGGGCCACCCGGTGACCGCGCCCCCTCTGACGCATGGGGACTTGACGGGACTTCCCTGTGGCATTCCCCGTGATGTCAGAGGTGGGCGGGGTCACCCGTTACATAACCACGCCCCCTTCTGACATCACGGGGAATGCCACAGGGAAGCCCCCGTCAAGTCCCCATGCGTCAGAGGGGGGTGGGATCACCGGGAGGCTCCGCCCTCCATTATTTAAGAACCATCAGAAGAGGAGAAGCATCACACAGTGGGAGCCTCCCTCCATGCCATCATGGATGCGGAGTGGCCCGAAAAGAAGATGAAGACAAGAAGATGAAGAGAGAAGCGTCACACAGCGGGAGCCTCCCTCCATGCCATCATGGATGCAGAGCGGCCTGAGGAGAAGAAGGGAAGAAGACGCCGACGCCGCTGAGGAAGATGCCAGATGAGAACACCGAAGGAAGAACCAGAAGAACCAGAGGAAGAAGAAGATGGAGGAAGAAACCGAAGGAAGATAAAAGATAGAAGAAAGAAGAAATAAGATAGAAGAAAGAAGAAGCATTTTGTGAAATGGTAGGGGTACTTTTGTACCCCCTTACCATTTCACACGGGGGGAGGGCCGGGATCTGGGGGTCCCCTTGTTAAAGGGGGCTTCCAGATTCCGATAAGCCCCCTTCCCGCTGACCCCCACATGATGAGGCCCTTGTCCCCATCAACATGGGGACAAGGTGTTTTGGGGGGCTACCCCAAAGCACCCTCCCAATGTTGAGGGCATGTGGCCTGGTACGGTTCAGGAGGGGGAGATGCTCTCTCGTCCCCCCCTCTTTTCCTGTGGCCTACCAGGTTACGTGCTCGGATAAGGGTCTGGTATGGATCTTTGGGGGGACCCCCTGCCGTTTTTTTTTTACATTTTGGCCGGGGTTCCCCTTAATATCCATACCAGACCTGAAGGGCCTGGTATGGAATTTAGGGGGACCCCCCCACGTCATTTTTTTTACAATGTTGGTTCGGGGTTCCCCTGTGGGGTATTCCCATGCCGTTTTTATCAATGAACTTTTATGTGTATTGTCGGACCGGCAATTCATTAATAGCTGCAAGTAGTTTAAATGACTTGTTTTCCTTTGAAATGTCATTTTGCTGTCAGACTGTTCTAAACACGGGAAACATGCTTCTCTTTACAGGCATACTATAGACATCCCCCAGGTATGAAATTTAAAGGGATATTACACTTTTATTGTTTCACTTTAAGCATTATTAAAATCACTGCTCCCGAAAAAACGTCCGTTTTTAAAACTTTTTTTTGCATTGATCCATGTCCCCTGGGGCAGGACCCAGGTCCCCAAACACTTTTTATGACAATACCATGAATATAAGCCTTTAAAATTAGCACTTTTGATTTCTCCAATAGACTATTAAAGGGTGTTCCGCGGCATTCGAATTTGCCGCGAACACCCCAAATTGTTCGCTGTTCGACGATCTGGCGAACAGCCGATGTTCGAGTCGAACATGAGTTTAACTCGAACTCGAAGCTCATCCCTAGTCCAGAACCAGGAGAGCATAGGGCATGCTCACCATAGGTGGAGCACAGGGGAGCAGAGCAACCCCTGAAACAGGTGTCAGAAGCAGATGGGTGAAGATTTGCCAAATGAGAAAAGGCCAAGTAACACCTCAAAACAGTTTTAAAAGCCAATGCGATTGTGAAGATATTAATGGAACAGGAAGTTAGTGTGGTCCAAATTTGTGACAGCTTCCCCTGTCTTTAGTGCTTTTAAGGTCCCTTTACCACCCAGAGACGTAAGTGTGGCTCTTAGGGTTTTTGAGTTTATTCAACTGTGAGTAAAGTGTAAATATGAGTTTGGGAGAGAGAGTTGTCCGATGACAAATGTGCTCAAACAATGACAGTTGGGTTGTCAGGTCTCTATTAGCAAGTGCTGAAGTTAGCCAATGCTTGATTTGTAGAAATCGAAAGTGTTCAGTGTGGGGGCTTGATATTTGTCTCTCATTTCAGTCCAGGTACAAACAGAACTTTTCATAATAAATAGGAGCATTTTCCAATGCAATTTCTGGTCAAGATATCCCAATGTGCTTTTATCTCACTTAACTTATCCACAAGATGTTTCAAATCTTGTCAGTTTATTTGAATTTTTTAAATGATTTTCAGATTCCATTACTTCCTGTAGATTCTCTCAGCATTCACTTCCTGTAGGTCATCTCCCAGAAGCCTTCACTTCCTTGTTGCATCATAGAAGAGGGTGTGATAGGGTGTGTTCACCACTGTGGACCACACCTCCCTCATTACAATACCACCCACTTTCTATACAATCTGATTGTACAATCTCCTTTAGATCTCCCATCAGTTATGTAGTACAAGGACCTGTCTGATTTGATACAAATTGAATGGATTGGTCAGGCAAGTCCTCCTATTCCATAGTTCTGGTAAATTTAAAAGCAATTGTGCAGAGATTGTACAATCAGATTGCATAGTGTACGGCCATCTTATTACAAGTTCACATTTACATGCATACACTGTCAACACCTACACAAAGGCAAAACCTCACATTTCCGCATGTGTTTTTTTTGGGTGAGTAGGAGCATTTTCACTTGTCACGTGTAAGACAGCCCATTCACTTGAATGGGCTGCCCTACACAAAACAATCACCACAGAGAAGACCCACAGATTTATTTTGAGGGCAGCATGGTGCATTACCGCAGTGTTTGGTGAGTTTGTCGCACTTGGGGTGCCTTTACCACTTCAATACAGGGCACTTTCCCCCCTTCCTCCCCAAGCCAATTTTCAGCTTTTAGCACTGTCACTATTTAAATTACAATTGCAGTGTCATGCTACACTGTACTCATACAACATTTTTTATCATTTTGTCCCCACAAATAGACCTTTCTTTTGGTGGTATTTGATCACCTCTGGGGTTTTTATTTTTTGCTAAACAAATAAAAAAAGACCGAAAATTTTGAAAAAAAATTCTTTCTTCATTTCTGTTATAAAACTTTGTAAATAAGTACATTTTCTCCTTCCCTGGTGGGCACTGATGCGGCTACACTGATGGGCACTGATAATGTGGCACTGATGAGCACAGATGAGGTGACACCAATGAGGTGGAACTGATGAGGTGGCACTGATGATGGGCACTGATATGCAAAACTGATGGGCACTGATAGGTGGCATTGATATGCAGCTCTGATGGGCACTTATATGCAGCACAGATGGGCACTCATAGGTGGAACTGATGGGCACTGATAGGCAGCACTGATGGGCACTGAAAGGCTACACTGATGGGTAATTATGGGTGGCACTGATGGGCACTGATAGGCGGCACTGACAGGCACTGATATGTGGGCACTTATGAGCATGGATGGGCACTGATAGGTGGGACTGATGGACACTAATGAATGGCACTGATTTACACTGATAGATGGCATTGATGGGCATCCCTGCTATTGAGGAACTGACAGGTATTGATGGTGGGCACTGATTGGCATTATGTGTGGGCACACAGTGGCATCATGTGTGGGCACACATTGCCACCCATGGCCACCAGAGATGCCATACCTGGTGGTCATCAGTGGTGGCCATCCCTGGTGGTCCTGGTGGCATCCCTGGTGGTCCTGGGCAGGCATCAGCGGGGAGGGGCTGCGCTGATAAACAGTAATCAGCACAGACCCCCCCTGTCAGAGGAGCAGCCGATCGGCTCTCCTCTACTCGTGTCTGTCAGATGCTAGTGAGGAAAAGCCGATAAACGGCCCTTCCTGTTTACAACCCTTCCTCAAGATAAGAAGTTCAGACCTACAAGGCCTTTTCAGAGTAAGCAACATCCATCAAGGTCAAGTGATTCAAGGGCTTTCTGGCGGGGCAGAGACATGAGGAAAGACTGGAGAGACACCCAGGAAACATTTTTAAGAATCTAGAAGCAGAAGACTTTAAATGTTCAGCAGGATCCCTCAAAGTCATTTAGATGCTCTTGTGTTGGAGGCCAGGTTGGTGCACTCACGCACGGTCATTTCTGGACTTTCGTGCATCCATATCCAGCCAATTTCTTTACGCTTACCAAAATCCCAGCTTTTCCTTGGAAGGTTTTCTAATTCTAAGACAGTACATTTGTATATCACTAGACCAAAAGGCATAGTGCCAGCTTCTACTTTCCCCTCAACTTCACAATATCTGAGCTTGTTAGGTACAATGTCAGCATGTATCCCGATGGTTCCCTGGGAATACTGGCACCTAAGACAATTTTAGACAGACTTCCTTACCCAATGGAGGAGACATCACTTGCGGCAACTGATCACTGTGTCACCCTACACGAGAAATAGCCTGTGGTGGTGACTAAAGGACTCAGTGACCACATCTCGGCCTTTAGGTTCATTGAGTTGGCCCACAATTACAATGAATGCTTGTGAGAAGGACTAGGGGCCCATTGCAATGGCTTCTGATAAGGGAAGGGTAGTCAGTCCTACTGTAGATGGACAACAGAGCAGCAGTTGCCTATATTCAAAGGCAGGGGGCACTCAAAGCAACACACTTTTGAGAGAAGTTAAGCCAATCATGGCATGGGCAGATTTGCACCTGAGCACAATCTAATTGAGGATCAGGCTGAACACACCTAGACCTCCATTCTCACAACTTTACCAATGAGTGGTTGTTTCATCCAGGAGTCTCCTGGAACTTGAGGCGCATGTTGGGTGTTGCCCAAGTAGATCTACCTGCTTCCCCAGCAATCACAAACTGCCAAGATACCTGACTCAATTTCCGCACCCCGAGGTGCCTTGCATGAAGTAGATGTTTCTAGGACATGACAAAAATACCACTTGGCTACAGCTTCATTTTGGGTCTCAAAAAGGCGGTTCATTGTGCCAAGTGGCAAAAACAGGGGGAAAGGGACTGCCTCCAACTGGATGGATTGTAAAGCGTATTAAGGGGGCATACAGGATTGTAGGTGTGGATTTGCAGGTGGTGGGAATGGCATACTCTACAAGGTCTGTCACAGCATCCTGGGCTGCTTATTCCAGGGTATCCATGGAGGCAATATGCAGGGCCACCTCTAGGTCATCGCATCATACCTTTCTAAAGCATTACAAAGTGGATCCAGGGATCTTGTCTACAGTGGATTTTAGAAGAAAAGTAATCACAGCCTCTGTTTCCTGCTTACACTAAAAAGTTTTCTGTTTTGGCATCTACCCACCCTGTCAGCTTATTTTTCACAGGTGTGCTGCCATGCTGGCTCCCAAATTGTTTCAAATATTTACCGTAATTTTATTTTCCTGGAGCCAATCCATTGCAGTATACATACCCGCCCTCAGTATAAAGCTTATTACAGAGAATACTGAGGATGTTAGTCTTTCTTTTATGCTATTCACTGGTCCTGAGGGAGTGGTTGGAGGAGGATCTCCCTCACTGGTATGCTGCCATGGATTCGCACCTGAAAAGGAAATTTACGGTAAGTATTTGATACAATTATCTTTTTTTCAGTAAAAAAGGGAAGGGTTAGAACGTGCCAGGTGTTTGTTACTGTCTGTCTTTTCCTGTCTCAGTGAAAGCTGCTTAACATAATTATTTTCCTGTTATCACAGGGCAGGAAGTCAGGTGAAACTTCCCCAATGAGGTCAGAGACGGCACTAAAAGCTTGACAAGTCTGAAATTTTGGCTTAGATAAGATAGCTGCATTAATTTTACTTTTTTGATTTTTTTTACTCTTTATTTTAACCTGGTAATACTGCACAGATCCTATCCCTGGCAGGCTATGCTCACTCACTCCACTGTATCTGTGTAGAGAGCCATGGTTGCCAACCAGTGGCGTCGCTAGGGGGGTGCATTCTGCACCCGGATGCCACCCGTTACAGGGTGACAAAAGCCCTGGCTCCCTTCAGCAGTTTTATTTTCAGTCAGAACACATCTATGCGCATGGCCTGTGTTTTCCTCCTCCTCTCTAAGTCTCCCACTACTGTGGCTTGTCACTATCTATTCTCCACCCGCCCTGCCTGCATGGCTACACACTGTCCTCTCCTCTCCAGCTGCCCCCCAGGTATTCCGTGTATCTGAGTCGCCCATGCTGGGCTCTGGGGGTGTCGGTTTGCAATGGGGGTGTCCTCCGCCGCCCAAGCCTGAGGTAAGGTGTTGGGGGGTGGGGCTTGATGATGAGGTTGTTTTTTGCTGCTGGACACAGCTATATTATACGGAGGGGAGTGGTTTGTCCTGGGGGGAGTCTGTACTGATGGAGGAGGGGGGTGGTTTGTCCTGAGGGGGATCTGTACTGATGGAGGGGGTGGTTTGTCCTGGTGGGATCTGTACTAATAGAGGGGGGTGATTTGTTCTGGTGGGGTCTGGAGGGGGGTGGTTTGTCCTGAGGGGTTCTGTACTGATAGAGGGAGGTGGTTTGTTCTGGGGGGGTCTGTACTGATGGAGAGGTGGGTGGTTTGTCTTGAGGGGGGTCTGTACTGATGGAGGGGGGTGGTTTGCTTGGGGGGTCTGTACTGATGGAGGGGGGTGGTTTGTCCTGGGGGGTCTGTACTAATGGAGGGGTTGGTTTGTCCTGCGGAGTCTGTACTGAAGGAAGGGGGGTCTATACTGATGGAGGGGGGTCTATACTGAGGGGGGTCTGTACTGAGGGGGGTCCATACTGATGGAGGGGGTTTATATTTAGTGGAAAGGTCTATACTGAGGGAGGTAGTCTGTACTTAGTGTGGGGGAGTTTATACTGAGAGGGACTATACTTTTTGGAGGGAGGGTCTGTACTGAGGGAGGTCTGTACTAAAGGGGGACTATACTTGGAGGGGGGTCTGTACTGATGGAGGGGGGTCTGTACTGAGGGAGGAGTATAATTGGTGGAGGGGGGTCTGTAACAATGTAGGGGGGTCTATACTTAGTGGACGTGGTCTGTACTGAGGGAGGGGGGTCTGTACTGAGGGGCGACTGTAGGTGGTGGGGGACACCATGTTTTACCACACTGGGTGATACCAACCCTAGTGATGCTACTGTTGCCAACCAGGTTGGACTTCAAGCATGTCTGCCTTTGTTCATCTCCATTACATGGGGTGGGGATATTTGTAGTTTATATAACTGTAAGATAATTTGAGCTTTCAGCTACTCTCAAAGGAAGTTTCAGGAACATTGCATTTCCCGCAGGTAATTTCTGCATTTGCTAAAAATGTCCATGAAAAATGAAAACTAATGCAGCCACAACATCATAGAATTAGTAATAGGTTACTTTTTGTTTTTGGATTTTGATATCTAAGCTTCAGTATAATTTATTGTAATTATTTAATTGCTGTAATTTTACAAGTCTTTTTTTTTCATTTTAAATTTAGAGCATTTTTTTAAATACTACCCGTTGACCCACCTACGAAGGTCCTTGTTCAGGTACCTTCTGCTATAATAAACTAAATAAAAAAAACTGCACTCAGTGCCTCAAATTAAATAAAATAATAACACCACTCAATAATCACCACAGCTACACTCTATGCCGTAAAATAACAAACCAATAGTAAAACGTCTACAAACATAGTTGCGCTGTGTGAATAAAACATAAATAAACATACATTGTGTTCATAAAAAATTAAAAAATTGCACGATTTAAATTAAATTGTGAAGTCTGGTGTTTTGAAACAATAAGTTAAAGTCCACAAATTACATTTCTGCTATAGGGTGACTCTCTATTCTTTCTCTTAACTGTGTCCTTGCATTGTCAAGCTGTGACGCAGGCTTTAAATAAAAAAAAGGCTACAAGCAGCTGTGCCAACACACATTACACATACATGGTTTACTCTTGTCACCATCAGGAAGCCTGCCCTGAGAAATGCCATGAAGCCATTGCTGGAGTGAATATAGACAGGAGGTGACTGCAAAGAGGTTGCAGGGGGTCAGCAGCACTAAGATGCAACAAAGGATGAAAAAAAATACTATATCTATATCTATCTATCTATCTATCTATCTATCTATCTATCTATCTATCTATCTATCTATCTATCTATCTATCTATCTATACAGTATCTCACAAAAGTGAGTACACCCCTCACATTTTTGTGAATATTTTATTATAACTTTTCATGTGACAATACTGAAGAAATTACACTGCTACAATGTAAAGTAGTGAGTGTACAGCTTGTATATATATATATATATGTATATATATAACAGTGTATATATATATAATAAAAATAACTCAACACACAGCCATTAATGTCTAAACCGCTGGCAACAAAAGTGAGTACACCCCTAAGTGAAAATGTCCAAATTGGGCCCAATTAGCCATTTTCCCTCCCCAGTGTCATGTGACTCGTTAGTGTTACAGTCGGTTCACACTGTGGCAACACGACTTGCAGCACAACTGCCTCAGGCAACTTGAACACAACAGCAGCCGCGACTTGCAAAACGACTTCTATATAGAACTCAATGCAAGTCGCCTCAAGTCGCCCCCAAAGTAGTACAGGAACCTTTTTCTAAGTCGGAGCGACTTGCGTTGCTCTGATTAGAACGGTTCCATTGTACAGAACGGGACGAGACTTGTCAGGCAGCTAAGTCGCCTGACAAGTCGTCCTAGTGTGAACCGGCTCTTACAAGGTCCCAGGTGTGAATGGGGAGCAGATGTATTAAATTTGGTGTTGTTACTCTCACTCTCTCATACTGGTCACTGGAATTTCAACATGGCACAATGGCCTAGGCTATAAGAAGATTGCCAAGACCCTGAAACTGAGCTGCAGCACGGTGGCCAAGACCATACAGTGGTTTAACAGGACAGGTTCCACTCAGAACAGGCCTTGCCATTGTCGACCAAAGAAGTTGAGTGCACGTGCTCAGCGTCATATCCAGAGGTTGTCTTTGGGAAATAGAAGAATGAGTAGTGCCAGCATTGCTGCAGGGGTTGAAGGGGTGGGGGGCCAGCCTCTCAGTGCTCAGACCATACACTGCATCAAATTGGTCTGCATGGCTGTCATCCCAGAAGGAAGCCTCTTCTAAAGATGATGCACAAGAAAGCCTGCAAACAGTTTGCTGTAGACAAGCAGACTAAGGACATAGATTGCTGAAACCATGTCCTGTGGTCTGATGAAACCAAGATAAACTTATTTGGTTCAGATGGTGTCTAGCATGTGTGGCAACAACCAGGTGAGGAGTACAAAGACAAGTATGTCTTGCCTACAGTCAAGCATGGTGGGAGTGTCATGGCCTGGGGCTGCATAAGTGCTGCCAGCACTGGGTAGCTACAGTTCATTGAGAGAACCATGAATGCCAGCATGTGCTGTGACATAGTAAAGTCAAGCAAGTTCCCCTCCTTTCGGAGACTGGGTCACAGGATAGTATGATAACGGCCCCAAACTGTTAGGTACCTGGTAGTTGAGCCAGACTGGTAGAAGAAGACCTCTCTTACAGCGCTGGTTCAGGAGCCACTGGAGTGGGAACAGTGGTCTCTTGAGCACAGTGGGTAGGAGTGCCTGGTGCAGGTTCTTGCGGGGGCCGGCACAGGAGCTGAGAAGAAGTCCCTTCGGGATGGCTGGGCTGCAGGTGCTGGCAGGCTGAAGCAGATCAGTAAGCAGACCGGTAGGTGGTATGGCAGCAGCAGAACCTGGAGCTGGATAAGCAGGCTGGGAAGCAGCGTCACAGGACACAGGCAAAGCAGAGTCAGACAGTCCATTTGGCAGGAGATCAGGCAGGTATTGGCAGAAGGATAATCGCAGAGTAGTCAGGCAGGCAGGCAGGTGTTCGGCAACAGGTAACAAGAGTTAAAGCAGAATCAGGCAAGCCGGGTCGGATTGGAGGTAGCAGAATGGTCAAACGTAGCCGGGTCAATAACAGATACAACAACAGGCAGGATACAGGAAAACAGGTGCAGAGCTGCAGACGAACAGCACCTCATGGGTGCAACTGACATTCTTTTAAAGAGCCCTTGGCGCCAAACAGAGCTAGCGCGCACGGGTGCGCGGGCGCGCATAGAAGCGCGCCGGCGCCCCTCGGTGGAGAATTCAACTGTAGCGCCCTGGACAAGCCCCACGGGCGCACGCATGTTCGCCCGACGGGCACAGGCACATCCCTGACATTGCCCCCTCCCAACAGGCAGCCTTCGGATGCCCAGGTAACTCTTTTTTTCAGGGTGAGCAGAAAAATAAGCATGAATCAAACGTTTAGCGTGAATATTGCTGTCAGGCTCCCATGAATTATTTTCTGGTCCATACCCCCTCCATTTTATCAAAAACTGTACTTGCCCCAGTCTTTTCCTGCAATCGAGGATGGCCTCCACCTCATACTCCTCATTCCCGTCCACCAAGACAGGTTCGGGGACACTGGTACCCCTATCAGGAAAAGGATCAGGCACAGCAGGCTTTAGCAGCGACACATGAAATACAGGGTGAATTTTAAGTGAATCAGGTAAACACTGTTCATAGGATACTTCATTAATCTTCCTTTTCACCGGGAAAGGCCCAATAAACTTAGGAGAAAACTTCTTAGAAGGACAAGTCAATTTAATATTATTGGTAGACAGCCATACCTTATCGCCCAGCTGAAGGTTTAGGTCCCCTCTTCTCTTTTGATCATAGCTCCTTTTACTGTCTGCTTGTGCCTTGGATATCGCTTCCTGTAGTATCTGGTTATTGTGGCTGAGAAACTGCAAAGTGTCCTGGACCGCTGGAACTGAGGATTCTGGAAGTAAATCAGGTAAAAAGGGTAAGTGAAAACCATAAAAAGCAAAGAAGGGAGACTGACCGGTGGCAGAATGGCTGGCATTGTTATAAGCGAATTCCGCTAGGGGCAGCAGGGATACCCAATCATCTTGTACAAAAGATGTAAAACACCTAATGTACTGCTCCAAAGTCTGATTTGTCTTTTCCCTTTGCCCGTTAGTTTGGGGATGATATGCTGAGGACAGGGCTAGTTCAATCTTCAGGATCTCACACAGGGCCTTCCAGAAGCGTGAAGTAAACTGCACCCCCCTATCAGACACTATATTTGCAGGAACTCCGTGCAGCCTGACAATCTCCTTGATGAACACACGGGCCATCTCCACAGCAGAAGGTGTCCCCTTTAAGGGTACGAAATTGGCCATTTTAGACAGGCGGTCAACGACCACAAAGATCGCTGAACATCCCTCAGAGCATGGTAGTTCAACTATAAAGTCCATTGCTATCATCCTCCAGGGTCTATCTGGTACTGGCAAGGGCCTCAACAACCCCCAGGCTCGGTTCCTTGAGGTTTTATTCTGGATACAAACAGGGCAAGAGCTGATATACTTCCTGCAAAACTCCTTCAGATTAGGCCACCAGAACGTGCGTTGCACGAGTTCAAGAGTTTTACGAACCCCAAAATGTCCTGCAAGTGGATGGTTGTGAAGTAGAGTCAGCACCTTGACTCGAACATTCTCTGGAACAAATATTTGACTTCCTCTCCACAACAATCCATCTCGGGGTGTTAAGATGAATCCTTGGAGATTTGAAGGTTCTGGGGATGCCTCCCTGATCAGAGACAGGAGATCCGTCTGAAGAAGTAAGAAGTTGTTTGCAGGCAGAATGGTGTCAGGTACGGAAAGGTCTTTAGGGTTATCGAACATACGCGATAGCGCGTCTGGTTTTATGTTCTTGGTTCCTGGCCAGTATGTGATGTGGAAACAGAAACGTGTAAAGAATAAGGCCCATCGAGCTTGTCGAGGTTTCAGTCGTTTGGCAGATCTTAAATACTCTAAGTGGACTGTGCCCTCTAACAGATACCTCCACTCCTCCAATGCTGTCTTGATAGCGAGTAGTTCCCAATCACCCACATCGTAATTCCGCTCAGCTGGCGAGAGTTTTAGAGAAAAGAATCCCACGGGATGCATCAGGTCCTTGTTGCCCTGCCGTTGGGAGATGACTGCTCCCACGGCCACTTCGGAAGCATCAACCTCTAG
Organism: Aquarana catesbeiana; assembly: GCF_042186555.1. Taxonomy (NCBI): domain Eukaryota; kingdom Metazoa; phylum Chordata; class Amphibia; order Anura; family Ranidae; genus Aquarana; species Aquarana catesbeiana. The sequence goes on from NC_133333.1 coordinate 147,311,689, forward strand.
GATAAAGGGTAAAGATGGGTCAGGATGACTGAGGATCGGGGCAGAAGTGAAGCACCTTTTTCACTTTTCAAAGGCTCCTGAGCCTCCGGGCTCCAGTGAAAACGACAGTTCTGCTTGGTTAGTTGCGTGATAGGTGAGATGATGGCAGAAAACCCCTAATGAATTTCCTGTAGAAATTTGCGAACCCGATGAAGCACTGCACGTCCTTCTTGTCCAGGGGAACTGGCCAATCTAGTACGGCGGAGACCTGCTGAGGGTCCATTTTGATGCCAGTTGGGGAGATCACTAACCCCAAAAACTGAATGTCCTTTTGTTCAAATTCGCACTTCTCCACTTTAGCGTACAGCCCTTGCAAACGAAGACTACCCAAGACTCTGCGAACATGCTCCCGATGTTGACCAAATACTCATAGTGGCCGAAGCGGGTCCAGAAAGCCGTCTTCCACTCATCCCCGGCCCGGATGCGGACCAGGTTGTAGGCTCCTCTTAAATCCAGCTTAGTGAAGATGGTGGCAGATCTAAACTTCTGAAACAGTTCAGGTATCAGAGGCAACGGGTAGCGGTTCTTAACTGTGACTTTGTTTAGCTCCCGATAGTCCACACATGGACGAAGGGTCTGATCCTTCTTGGAGACGAAAAATATTACGGCACCAGCTGGAGAGGTAGAAGGTCGAATAAATCCTTTTTCGAGATTTTCATTGATATACAGCTTAAGCGCTTCTTGCTCTTTTTCAGATAACGGGAAAAGGCGCCCGAAAGGAATCTTGGCCCCAGGAAGCAGCTCAATCGGGCAATCATAGGGACGATGGGGTGGCAAGGAGTCTGCTCCCTTCTTACTGAACACATCTGCAAACTCCCGGTAGGCCTCCAGAATGGTTTTGAGTAGCTCCTGATCAATGTCCATACAAAGTAAAGTGGCAGCAGATTTGGAGGGTTCAGGTAAGCAATGTTTTTGACAGTAGGGTGACAGAAACTTGACTTCACCGGTGGTCCAGTTGATGTGGGGGTTATGGGCCTGGAGCCAGGGCATGCCCAAAATGATCGGAAACAATGGAGAGGAGATAACGTCCAGGGTTAGGATTTCTTTATGCTGGGACAAACTGATGACAGGCAGAGGGAGGGTTTCTTGAGAGACTTGTCCAGATTTTATGTGGGACCCATCGGCCAGGAAAACTGAAAGCTTATGTGTCTTGTTTTTTCAAGGGAAGATCTTGTTGAGTGGCAAAGGCAGAGTCAATAAAGCAGCTACATGCCCCGGAGTCAATGATGACGTTGATTTGTATTGTCCTTCCCTGGAGCTGTAACGAGAGAGGGAGAGCAAGCTGAGTTGCATTGGCGGTCAAAGCAGATAAACTGGCCGGGGTAGAAGAGAAACACTTACGGGTCTTGGCCGGGCAGTTGTTCACGTAGTGACCTGCTCCACCACAATAAAGGCAAAGGTTTAGCTGGCGACGGTGTGCCAGTTCTTCTGGAGACAGAGTGGAACGCATTAGTCCTAGCTGCATTGGTTCAGGAGCATCAGGTATTGGGGTGGCTGGGTTTGAGCAGGCAGGAGGTAAGTATCGGGAAGCAGGAGCCGGAACTTTTGCGGTCATCCTCATGGGGCGTGTTTGCTGGGAGGAACGTTCAGATCGGCGTTCACAGAGGCGATCTGGATCGTTAAGGCGATAAGCTCCTCAAGGGTATCAGGCATACCAACCTGAGCAAGTTCATCCTTCAGGCTCTCGGATAAACCCATGCGGAACTGATGGCGTAAAGCTGCATTGTTCCATTGAGTGTCCACGCTCCAGCGTCGAAAGTCCGTGACATAGTCCTCGGCCGGTCTGCGGCCTTGCTGGAGCGCGAGCAGAGCTGATTCCGCTGTGGCAGTCCGCTTCAAAGAGGGAAGGCAAGGAATGGATCTGTACAGAGTCAGCTTCAAGCAAGCGGTGGGCCCAAGTCTGAGGTTCTCCTTGTAGGAGGGATATAACAAATCCCACTTTAGTAGCCTCCAAAGAAAAAGTCAGTGACTGGAGGGCAAAGTAAAGTTGACATGCACTGCGGAAGGCCCGGAACTTGGTTCGATCCCCAGAAAACCTTTCTGGTATGGGACCCTTGGTTCAGGTGGAAGCATTACCACAGAGGGGGATGAAACAGTCTGTGTTGGGGCAGCCGCTGAAGCAGAAGCCACACCTCCAGGACCACTGAGATTCAGGACTTGTCCCTCCAGTCTGGTATAGCTATCTTGTAAAGTCTTCATGGCTTGGGTGAGTGCCGCTAAGTGCATACAGATCTCCTTAAGGGGAGAGGTCTCTCCGGCAGGCTCAGTCATGGCTGTTCGTACTGTTAGGTACCTGGTAGTTGAGCCCGACTGGTAGAAGAAGACCTCTCTTACAGCGCTGGTTCAGGAGCCACTGGAGTGGGAACAGTGGTCTCTTGAGCACAGCGGGTAGGAGTGCCTGGTGCAGGTTCTTGCGGGGGCCGGCACAGGAGCTGAGAAGAAGTCCCTTCGGGATGGCTGGGCTGCAGGTGCTGGCAGGCTGAAGCGGATCAGTAAGCAGACCAGTAGGTGGTATGGCAGCAGCAGAACCTGGAGCTGGATAAGCAGGCTGGGAAGCAGCGTCACAGGACACAGGCAAAGCAGAGTCAGACAGTCCGTTTGGCAGGAGTTCAGGCAGGTTTTGGCAGAAGGATAATTGCAGAGTAGTCAGGCAGGCAGGCAGGCAGGTGTTCGGCAACAGGTAACAAGAGTTAAAGCAGAATCAGGTAAGCCGGGTCAGATTGGAGGTAGCAGAATGGTCAAACGTAGCCGGGTCAATAACAGATACAACAACAGGCAGGATACAGGAACACAGGTGCAGAGCTGCAGACGAACAGCACCTCATGGGTGCAACTGACACTCTTTTAAAGAGCCCTTGGCGCCAAACAGCGCTAGCGCGCAGGGGCGGGCGCGTGCGGAAGCGCGCTGGCGCCCCCCCGGTGGAGAATTCAACTGTAGCCAGTTGGAAAATTCAACTGGACAAGCCCCGCGTGCGCATGTTTGCCCAACGGGCACCGGCATGTCCCTGACACAAACACACCACCACTGCCTTGCTAAAGAAGCTGAGGATAAAGGTGATGGACTGGTCAAGCATGTCTCCAGAACCTAAACCCTATTGAGCATCTGTGGAGCATCCTAAAATGGAAGGTGGAGGAGCGCAAGGTTTCTAACATCCACCAGCTCTGTGATGTCTTCATGAAGGAGTGAAAGAGGACTCCAGTGGCAACCTGTGAAGCTCTGGTGAACTCCGTGCCCAAGGGGGTTAAGGCAGTGCTTGAAAATAATGGTGGCCACACAAAATATTGACACTTTGGGCCCAATTTGGACATTTTCACTTAGGGGTGTACTCACTTTTGTTGCCAGCGATTTAGACATTAATCGTTGTCTGTTGAGTTATTTTGAGGGGACAACAAATTTACACTGTTATACAAGCTGTACACTCACTACTTTACATTGTAGCAAAGTGTAATTTCTTCAGTGTTGTCACATGAAAAGATATAATAAAACATTTACAAAAATGTGATGGATGTGCTCACTTTTGCGAGATTACATATATATATATATATATATATATATATATATATATATATATACAGTGAATAAATGTGTGTGTAATATATATATATATATATATATATATATATATATATATTGTACAGGACGCCGTGGCTGGGTCCTGGAAGGATGCTATGTTTCCCCTCTGTTTGGACTGTGGTCCCTTTAAGGGAACAAAAAAGGGTTAACTCACCTGTAAGAGGAAGTGGGTTTAAAACAAGACAGAAAGTTAGAGAGGGTGTGGAGGAGTGTAGAGGAGAATGTGGATGGTGTTTTGGTGTGCAGCAACAGTGAATAGCAGTGTCCTGCCTGGAAGCCTCCTGCTAGAGGAATCTACCTGCAACAGAAACTAAGGACTGTTTAACTGCAATAGCAGTTCTGGACTTTGCAAGTCGGTGAGACTGAAACCTTTTTCTTTTGTTTTTGCTGCTGTAAAGCTATTTAAGTTCAATAAATCTCCTTTTGAATTAAAAGCCTGTGTTCTGCGATCTAGCTGGTTCCCCAAACATTATAAGTGGTGCTTGAATGCGGGCAGGACAGAGTAACAGGCATTTTTCTTGCTGTTTTTTTTTTTTTGTATTGGACGTAAAACTGACATTTAAAGGGACAGTACAGTGGATTTATGTCCTGTATTAAAGCCGCACAAACCAAAGCTGAAGCAATGGAGGAGCTAATTAAACAGCTGTCCTTGGCTAATATACAAGTGCAGACTCGCCATGAGGAAGCTAATCAGCGCTTAACAACCCAGCTGGAGGTACAGCAAGAAAACACTCGCCTGTTGGTGGCCCAGTTGGCAGCCCAGCAAGCGACCCAGCAAGAGGTTATGCAGGCTCAGGTGACTGCCTTAAAAGAAATAGTGCAGCAACTTTCTCAGGGCCATGAGCAAGCGGCTGTTGCCCCTGGCAACCAGGTGACCGTGAGGGCAAGCCATTTTTTGCAGAAGTTGTCCCTGAGTGATGATGTAGAGGCATTTCTTGCTACATTTGAGAGGACGGCAGAGAGAGAAGGGTGGCCCCAGGACCAGTAGGCCGGCCTAATTGCTCCTTTCCTAACCGGAGATCCTCAAAAAGCCTACTTCGACCTGCCACCAGATCACACTAAAGACTATCAAAAATTAAAGGCAGAAATATTGGCTCGTTTGGGGGTAACTACAGCTGTTCGGGTCCAACGAGTGCACCAATGGAAGTATCGTCCAGATCGTCCACCACGGTCTCAAATGCATGACCTGGTGCAACTTGTAAAAAAAATGGCTGCAGCCTGAAATGTTGTCTGGCCTCCAAATCGTGGAGCGGGTCGTGCTGGACCGATACCTAAGGTCACTGCCAGACGACCTTCAACGGTGGGTCAGCCATGGAGACCCCAAAACAGTGAACCTCCTTGTCGAGATGGTGGAACGATACACAGTGGTGGAGGATCTGCTTGGCCCTACCAAGCGCCAAGGACCCAGTCTGCCACGGCCTATTCGTTCGACTGCTGCCCTTCGAAAGGACGTTCCCCGGAGCCCTGGAACCAACACCCCGGAAGGTCAAGAGGTACTCCCGATACCTTCTCAGCGATCTGTTCCTGTTCGGAGAGGAGGGGATGTACAATGTTGGCGATGTCATTCCTGGGGCCATACCCGGGCCCACTGCCCACTGCAAGAGGAGCCCATGGAATGCGGGGTTCTTCGGAGGGGTTCTTTTTATACCCACAAAGCATGCACAACACATATTGATCTTGGAGAAGAGAAATTTGAGTGTGAAGTCCAAGTGGACCACCTCCCTGCCCGGGCTTTGCTGGACTCCGGAAGCATGGTAACCCTGGTCCATCCTAGAGTAATTGGGAAGATCGGTCCGGTAAGAAAAACTTTACGGGTGGTGTGCATTCACGGGGACACTAGAGAGTACCCTCTCATCTCGGTGTCCATCTCCACAGCATGTGGCACTGGTACTCAAGAGGTTCAGGTGGTAAAGAACTTAGTACATGATGTTATCATAGGACAAGACTGTCCATTATTTGCAAAACTGTGGGGACAAGGAGAACTACCTGGACGGTCCAGAGACTGGGGATAAACTAGTCCCTCTGTTCCTGCTGTTGAGAGAAATAACCCTGAAATGCCGAATGTTCTTGAAAATGCTAATGATTTGGTTAATGGTGATGAAACTAGTGCTGATATTATTAAGGGTGTCAAAATGTGTGGTTCACAGACCTACCTGAACACTGAAGAGGGGGGGAACCTTCCCCACTTCAGGTAATGTTGGGGGAAGAGGATGAGGAAGTGGCCGTTACCCCTGCCCTGCCAGATTTGGGTGTTCTGCAGGGGGCATTTGGTACTGCCCAGATGCAGGACCCCACTTTGGCCCATGCAAGGGAACAGGTTGTAGTAATAAATGGGGTTCCCCAAGAGCCAGGTGCGGGTGAGCGGTGGCCACACTTTGCAATATGTAATGAATTGCTTTATCGGGTTACCAAAGTGAGAGAAAATGTGGTAGAGCAATTATTGGTACCCCAACAGTATAGACGCAAGGTCCTGGACCTGGCCCATGATGATGTTTTAGGGGGACACCTGGGAGTTGAAAAGACAGAGGCACGGATCACTGACCGGTTTTACTGGCCAGGTCTGAAAGCAGAGGTAAGGAGATACTGTACCTCTTGTCCCACCTGTCAGTTGACCGCTCCGGTGACCCACTTCCGGAATCCTTTGGTCCCTCTGCCCATAATTGAGGTCCCATTTGAAAGGATAGCCATGGATATAGTGGGTCCCTTGGTGAAGTCGGCTCGAGGTCACTCCTACATACTGGTGGTTCTCGACTATGCCACCCGATATCCTGAGGCGCTACCCCTGCGGAATACCTCCTCTAAGGCTATTGCCCGGGAATTATGCCAGTTGTTTACACGGACTGGTTTTCCCAAGGAAATACTAACGGACCAGGGCACCCCGTTTATGTCGAGGGTTATGGCCGATGTGTGCAAGCTCTTCCGGATTAAACAGCTGCGCACATCGGTCTACCATCCCCAAACGGATGGGTTAGTAGAACGCTTTGATAAGACCCTTAAATCTATGCTCAAGAGAGTTGTACAAAGGGATGGGAAAGACTGGGACTGTCTGTTACCAGCTCTCCTGTTTGCTATCTGGGAAGTGCCCCAGGCCTCCACTGGGTTTTCGCCCTTTGAGTTGGTATATGGGCGGAGACCTCGCGGACTACTGGATTTTGTTAAAGAGGAATGGGAAAGTGAACCTAGTCAGCATAAGACTGTTCTTGAATATGTTTCCCAAATGCAGGAGAGGATCCGAACTGTGTTGCCACTAGTCAAGGAACATTTACAAAAAGCCCAGGAGGCTCAATGACGAGTCTATAATAGGGCTGCTAAAATAAGGAACTTCCAAGTGGGGGATCAAGTAGCGGTGTTGATTCCCACTGTGGAAAGTAAATTCTTAGCCAGGTGGCAAGGCCCCTTTGAAGTTGTAGAAAAAGTGGGAGAGGTGAATTATAAAGTCCACCAACCGGGTAAGAGGAAACCCTATCAAATATATCATGTAAACTTGTTGAAGCCCTGGACAGAGAGGGAACCAGTGACCTCCCTGGCTAGTGCAAGATTAGAGCCTCGTTGGGGTGGAGAGTGTCCAAGTAGCAAATACCCTGTCTAAAACCCAAAGTCAGCAGGCAAAGGAGTTCTTGCAGAGAAATAAAGAAACATTTTCAGACTTGCCAGGGCTCACGAGTACCATAGAGCATGATATCATCACGGAACCAGGAGTCAAAGTTTTTGTCTGGCCCTACCGCATCCCAGAGGCCCAAAGGAAGGCTGTTTCAGAGGAAGTGAAGAAGATGTTAGACCTGGAGATTATTGAAGAATCGCAGAGTGAGTGGTCGAGCCCGATTGTGTTGGTACCGAAGCCCAACGGGACTCTGCAATTCTGCAATGATTTCTGGAAACTTAATGAAGTTTCACAGTTTGATGCTTACCCCATGCCCCGGGTAGATGAGCTTATTGAGAGACTAGGTCCAGCCAGGTTTATCACTACGTTAGACCTTACCAAGGGATATTGGCAAATCCCGTTGACTAAGGCTGCTAGGGAGAAAACTGCTTTTTCTACCCCAGAGGGGAGTTTTCAGTACAAAAGGATGCCTTTTGGATTGCAAACTGCTCCAGCCACATTCCAGCGAGCAATGGATAGGATTTTACGACCTCACCGGAAGTATGCCTCAGTGTACTTGGATGACATAGTCATTTTTAGCAGAGACTGGGAATCACACTTGCCCAAAGTCCAGGCAGTGCTGGAGTCTCTTTGGAAGGAGGGGTTTACAATAAACCCTGAAAAATGTGCTTTGGGAATGGAGGAGGTGAAATACCTGGGCTATATCGTGGGTAGAGGGGTGGTGAAACCTCAGGTCAGCAAGATAGAGGCTATACAGAGTTGGCCCCGTCCCCTCACAAAAAAGTAGGTACGTGCATTCTTGGGCATGGTGGGATACTACAGGAGGTTTGTACCCAACTTTGCCACGTTGGGGGCTCCATTGACCGATCTGACTAAGGGTCAGAAATCGGTCATGGTGGAGTGGAATGCAGACGCTGAGAAGGCCTTTTTGGAGCTCAAGTCGGCACTGTGCCAACATCCTGTCCTGGTAGCACCCAATTTTTCAAAAGAGTTTGTTGTCCAAACTGATGCTTCCGATGTAGGGTTGGGAGCGGTGTTGTCACAGGTTGTTCATGGAGAGGAGCACCCGGTAGTCTTCCTCAGTAGGAAGTTAACACCAGCGGAGAAAAACTACGCTATAATTGAACGAGAGTGTCTGGCCATTAAGTGGGCTCTGGAGTACCTCAGATATTACCTTTTGGGGAGGAAGTTTAGGCTGATTTCTGACCATGCCCCTTTAACATGGTTGAGACAGGGTAAAGGGAATAATGCCAGGGTTACTCGGTGGTTCCTGGCACTCCAGGAATTTAAATTTGTAGTGAAGCATAGGCCCGGTAGACTGCATCAAAATGCAGATGCCCTCTCCCGAGTCCATTGTTTGAGCTCCACTGTTGCCTCCACCTCCATGGCGTTGGGGCACAGGGGGGGGATATGTACAGGACGCCGTGGCTGGGTCCTGGAAGGACGCTATGTTTCCCCTCTGTTTGGACTGTAGTCCCTTTTAAGGGAACAAAAAAGGGTTAACTCACCTGTAAGAGGAAGTGGGTTTAAAACAAGACAGGAAGTTAGAGAGGGTGTGGAGGAGTGTAGAGGAGAATGTGGATGGTGTTTTGGTGTGCAGCAACAGTGAATAGCAGTGTCCTGCCTGGAAGCCTCCTGCTAGAGGAATCTACCTGCAACAGAAACTAAGGACTGTTTAACTGCAATAGCAGTTCTGGACTTTGCAAGTCAGTGAGACTGAAACCTTTTTCTTTTGTTTTTGCTGCTGTAAAGCTATTTAAGTTCAATAAATCTCCTTTTGAATGAAAAGCCTGTGTCCTGCGATCTAGCTGGTTCCCCAAACATTACTATGTATGTATGTATGTATGTATGTATGTATGTATGTATATTTATTTACAAGACACACAGTGCTTTAACAAACTAAAGTTATGGCTTACATCTACTTTAGGCTAGATTCACACTATTGTGGTACGTAATGTTTTGCACATTGTTGCACTGCGTTGCAATTCATTCTGAATGGTACCCCAACATACCTGGCTATCCGAGATTTTGGATCGTAAAACTCACATGGGAAAGAGAGAGATACAATGCCAGGACGGCGTGAGCAGCATGGAGTCTGATTATGAGAGACGCATACCATACCACACGCCATACCGGCAGTTTTAATTACTTTGGGAGCTTGATATAGAGCGGTGCAATCACGCACCAGTGTAATGTGAGTACCCCACTGTGGGGAGTGTGGGGAGTGTGTTTTATAAATAAATATTCCTTACGTTATTACACTATTGAGGTTTTTCTTGTTTATGATATGGCGCCGCATTGAATCAGGCTGGAGATCGGCACCTGAAAATCAGTATAGAGCCCGGGGGTGGCTCCAAAGCGTGTTTTGACACAGTTAGCTACTGTGTCACACGCTCTGAGGTGAGCGCAACAACCTGGGAGGGTCACCGAAGTGCACTGGAGCATGGTTTTGCAGCACCTAGTATTGGATGAGCATGCTGGATGACACTATACATGGACACTGCTATATACACTTGTTTTGGCATTTATTTCTAGGATTTTTTCTACTTACCTCATAGGATTGTTTAACGGGACTATTTGATATCTATGTAGAGCACTGGGCACTTTCATATCTATGTATGCACTTTGGATTTATTGTATATGCACATTGCACTTTAATGCTGTTTCATATGAATTTGTCACATGCGTTTTCTGTTTATTTGATTGACGCATAATTAGCTTAAATTTACACTTAGGTGTACACATATCGATTTGGTTTACTCTAGCGCAACGCATATTATTTCTCTATATTAGTTTGCACAGTTATGAAACGTGATCTGCGTCTGCAGCTGGGTATTATTACTTGTCACTTTATTGGCATTGGACTGTTGTGGCTCGCAAGATTTTTTTCTTTATTTACCCCAACAGACCTGCTTTGTACTTTGCTGCTGTCCACTGTGGTGCCTTGTGTTGCTAAAATGGTGCAGGCACTTCTTTTGTGCAATCTGGCATGTTGGTTACCCTAATGTAATGCATGTTAACATGAAATCTAATGCAATGCTGTGAAAGGGCCTATTTTATTAATTAGCATATGTACTATTTTTCATCAATTCAGCCAGAATAAATGCAAGCAAACACCATTTTCTTTTTTATCAGATTGTTCAGTTTATAATTGACTAAATAATTAGCCAAAACAAAAGCTTAATGGAACTTTCTATTTAATATTTCCACTTGTCCTAAACTAGCAAAACTTATCTGTAAGATATAAACAATTATTAAACAAATATGTCTAGGCCGTAATTATAACCTACATTTTGTGACCACTGATGTCCTAATTTATTTTTTACAGAGGCTTGTGTTTGGGTAGGTTGTCATTAAATAAAACAAACAATGATTTTATGTGGCTTTGGTAGGAAAAAAGGGAGACATTTTATTAAGGTAAAATGGCTGTTAGTGCTTTTAATTGGTGGTCAGCATCTCATTAAAATGAAATAAATAAAATAATGTAATTTGTTTTCCAATCCAATGATGGATCTTTTAAGTAGTTCAATAGGGCCCCAATTTTTTATTTTTTTTTTTTTTAATCCTTTTGGAAAAATTGACATTCAGTGTGGGCTAAAACCTGAAGGCACTTTGATCTCTCTGACTAATTAGATACCGAGTATTCTGTGTTTGTTAAGCAGATCCTATTAGTTGAAGTGTTTACTACAGAGCGAAACTTTCAGCTTACCTTGAAATGAAGTATAATTGCTATAGTGTTCTTTTGAGTTTATGTACTAATGCGATCCTTTATGAAAACTGTCACAATGAATTACATAGCATATTGCTGCACTGTCTTTGGCAAAAGCTCTGACTTCCATTTTTTTCTCAGTCAGGCTTATATTTTATTATTAATTTTGCCTATAGCATAAACACATGAAATGTATCATGAAAATGAGATGAAAACAAACAAGAGCCGAAGTCAAATAATAATACGATGGTAAGAAAAGAAAATCAATTGTAATCATTTCAGAAACTTCTAATTTATATAAAATAATAATACCTTTTCCTCCATACACCTGTGGGGCTATGTAGCATAGGTGATTCTCAACTGCAACATTCCAACACATGAAAACCACTAATCATCAGTTGTTAAATGTAAGGCCTCATTCACACTTGCGATTAGGATCAACAGCAGATTCCTGTGGCCTGAACTACAGGTGGTTGTAAATAGGGATGAGCTTCGAGTTCGAGTCGAACTCATGTTCAACTCGAACATTGGCTGTTCGCCTGTTCGCCGAACAGCGAACAATTTGGGGTGTTCGCGGCAAATTCGAAAGCTGCAGAACACCCCTTCAGGTCTGGTATGGATATTAAGGGGAACCCTGGCCAAATTTTTTTTTAAAAATGGCGTGGGGTCCCCCTCAAAATCTATACCAGACCCTTCAGGTCTGGTATGGATTTTAAGGGGAACCCCGCGCCAAAATTAAAAAAAAAAAATGGCGTGGGGTCCCCCCAAAAATCCATACCAGACACTTATCAGAGCACGCAACCTGGCAGGCTGCAGGAAAAGAGGGGGGACGAGAGAGCGCCCCCCTCTTGAACTGTACCATGCAACATTCCCTCAACATTGGGAGGGTGCTTTGGGGTAGCCCCCCAAAACACCTTGTCCCCATGTTGATGGGGACAAGGGCTTCATCCCCACAACCCTTGCCCGGTGGTTGTTGGGGTTTGCGGGCAGAGGGCTTATCAGAATCTGGAAGCCCCCTTTAACAAGGGGACCTCCAGATCCCTGCCCTCCCCCCCTGTGTGAAATGGCAAGGGGGTACAAAAGTACCCCTACCATTTCACAAAAAAAGTGTCAAAAATGTTAAAAATGACAAGAGACAGTTTTTGACAATTCCTTTATTTAAATGCTTCTTACTTCTTCTATCATCTATCTTCCTTCGGTTTCTTCCTCCATCTTCTTCTTCTGGTTCTTCTGGTTCTTCCTCTGGTGTTCTCGTTCTGCATCTTCATCCGCGGCGTCTTCTTCCCTTCTTCTCCTGGGGCCGCTCCGCATCCATGATGGCATGGAGGGAGGCTCCCTCTGTGTGATGCTTCTCCTCTTCTGACGGTTCTTAAATAATGGGGAGCGGAGCCACCGATGACCCCGCCCCCCTCTGACACACGGGGACTTCCCTGTGGCATTCCATGTGACGTCAGAGGGGGCGGGGCCACCCATTACGTAACCCCGTCCCCTTCTGATGTCACGGGGAATGCCACAGGGAAGTCCCGTCAAGTCCCAGTGCGTCAGAGGGGGCGGGGTCACCGGGTGGCTCTGCCCCCATTATTTAAGAACTGTCAGAAGAGGAAAAGCGTCACACATCGGGAGCCTCCCTCCATGCCATCATGGATGTGGAGCGGCCTGAGGAGAAGAAGGGAAGAAGACGCCGCGGATGAAGAAGCAGGACGAGGACACCGGAGGAACAACCAGAAGAAATAGAAGAAGAAGATGGAGAAAGAAACCAAAGGAAGATAGAAGAAAGAAGATAGAAGAAAGAAGAAGCATTTAAATAAAGGAATTGTCAAAAACTGTCTCTTGTCATTTTTAACATTTTTGACACTTTTTTTGTGAAATGGTAGGGGTACTTTTGTACCCCCTTACCATTTCACACAGGGGGGAGGGCCGGGATCTGGGGGTCCCCTTGTTAAAGGGGCTTCCAGATTCTGATAAGCCCCCTGCCCGCAGACCCCCACAACCACCGGCCAAGGGTTGTGGGGATGAGGTCCTTGTCCCCATCATCATGGGGACAAGGTGTTTTGGGGGGCTACCCCAAAGCACCCTCCCAATGTTGAGGGCATGTGGCCTGGTACGGTTCAGGAGGGGGGGCCGCTCTCTCATCCCCCCCTCTTTTCCTGCGGCCTGCCAGGTTGCATGCTCGGATAAAGGTCTGGTATAGATTTTTGGGGGGACCCCACGCCATTTTCTTTTTAATTTTGGCGCGGGGTTCCCCTTAATATCCATACCAGACCTGAAGGGCCTTTTGCTGTCAGACTGTTCTAAACATGGGAAACATGCGCCCCTTTACAGGCATACTATAGACACCCCCCAGGTATGAAATTTAAAGAAATATTACATTTTTATTGTTCAACTTTAAGCATTATTAAAATCACTGCTCCCGAAAAAACGGCCGTTTTTTAAAACTTTTTTTTGCATTGATCCATGTCCCCTGGGGCAGGACCCAGGTCCCCAAACAAGTTTTATGACAATAACTTGCATATAAGCCTTTAAAATTAGCACTTTTGATTATTCATGTTCGTGTCATATAGACTTTAACGGTGTTCGCGTGTTCGAACAAATTTTTTTGCCTGTTCGCAAGTTCTGGTGCGAACCGAACAGGGGGGTGTTCGACTCATCCCTAGTTGTGAACAACTGCAGATGGGAAGCCTGTATACAGGTGTAAATGGTGTACACGCATATGGTAAATGGTGATCATACCACACATGTCAGGTATAGTCGCAAGGTTCAAAGCAACAGCAATAATTCTAGTGCCAGACTTCCTGTGTAACCAGTAAAGGCTTTTGAAGCGTCGCCTATGGAGATTCTTAGGTACCGTAGCGTGGCGCCATTCCTCGAGCGTAGACAGTTTTAAAGTGTGCCCTATTAGGTATCTATTTTCTCAGAGTAACATCATCTTTTATATTTTACCAAAAAATTAGGTAATATATTGTGTTCGTGTTTACTAATACTCATAAAAGTGTATTTTTTTTTTCCTGAAAATTTTTGTTTGATAGACTGTTGTGAAAATAGCGTACGACATTAAAAAAAAAAAAATACAACAACTATTTTATTCTCCAGGGTCTCTGCTTTAAATATATATAATGTTTGGAGGTTCTAAGTAATTTTCTAGCAAAAAAATGCTGATTTTTACATGTATGAAAGAAATGCCAGAATTGGTTTGGACTGGAACCAGTAACAGTTGCAGTACTTGTTGGACAACCTGGCTGATTCAATGATTTGTTTCACTTGTTGAATGAAATAGTTCCTTAAGGCTTTATTTATACAATCTGGAAGCCCCCATGTAAATGAGTATGGGGTACATAGTAGCCCTATACATTCACCAAAAAGAAAAAAAGGTGTAGAGAAAAATATGACGGTAGGCAGTTATTGATAATTCCTTTATTTAAAAAACAAAAATAAAAAGCAATGTCCCCTGATGTAGATCCATTGTCATTCACCTCTACTACTGACCCGAAAAAAGAGAAAAAAAAAAAACGATACGCTCCAGCCAACTGCCAACTATCCCATCTGATAGTTCTTAAAGCGGGGGTCCACCTACCTATCGTTTTTTTTTTTTTTTTCAGCATTACATACTCACATATTGTGTGTAATATGTCCGCCTGTGTCAGATTTCGTCAGAAAGAATAACTTATATCATTCACTGCAGGCGGTTTCCATCTTCATTATGGGCATTTGAAGCCCACAAGCATTTATTTCCTGGATGTGGTGAATGCTGTGCTCCCAGCATTCACCGCTCATTCCTGCACATGCTCAGTGGCATCCTGGGAAGCCTGAGACTAGCTCCCAGGAGTCTGGGAGAGGCTAGAAACACGCCTACTCCCACGGGAGGAGAACCAGGAAGTGCAAAGAAGAATAGAAAAATAAAAGGTAATTACGGCGATTTAAATTTTTTTAAATGGCATGTCAGCATCTAGGCAAGGAAGAGAATACATACAGATATTGTTCAAAATTTGGGTGGAACCCCGCTTTAATATCTTCTAGATTGTAAGCTCTAACAAGCAGGGCCCTCTGATTCCTCTTGTATTGAATTGTATTGTAATTGTACTGTCTGCCCATGTTGTAAAGTGATGAGCAAACTGTGGGCGCTGTATAAATCCTGTATAATAATAATAATAACTAAGGAGCAGAGTCACACACTGATGTCATTGGGTGGCCCTGCCTCCGTGTGACATCTACAGCCAGGGGCATGCTGGGCTGATGATGTCACAAGGGGGTCTGGTCACCCGGTGACTTCATCAGGTGACCCCCCCTTAGTTATTTAAGAACTGTCAGACTTGTTAAAGGAGGCTTCCAGATTCTGATGAGCTCTTTTCCCGCAGACCCCCACAACCGCTGACCAGGGTTGTGGGGAAAAGGCCCTTGTCCCTATCAACATGGGGACAAGGTGCTTTGGGGGGCAGAACCCCCCTGCCCAAAACACACCCTCATGTTGAGGGTGTGTGGCTTGGTATGGTTCAGGAGGGGGGAGCGCTAGCTCATCCTCTCCCTTTCCTAAACCCGCTGGGCTGCATGCTCGGATAAGGGTATGGCCTGGTATGGATTGAGGGGGGCTGCGCGCCATTTTTTTTCCTTTTTTTTTTTTTTTTTTTTTTTTTATTGCCAGCAATTCTTCTTTTTTTTTTTTTTTTTACAAAAAAAAGCTGATGACTGATTGCTTTGCTTTCCGGCCTGCCCCTTAACAACTAGCTATTCACAGTTGTTATGGAGGAAAAAAGTGCAAACGCAAAACGCATGTAAAATCGCAACAAAAGCGTAACACTTGCGTTTTTGGTGTGGGTCCATTAAAGTCTATTGCATGCAGATTGCAATCTGCTGCAGGAAAAAAAGTCCCTGCCCTTTTCCAAAAATGCATCAGAGCTAAAAGCGCATAGATTTGAACATGTACTATAGAAAACCATATTTAATAGACTGTAATGTGTTTATGCAAACTGAAAAATGCACTAAAAAATGTATAGGTGTGAACCATCTTGGTTGAACTTGATAGATTTGTGTCTTTTTTTCAACCTGACTAACTATGTAATTATGTAACCTAGTGATATGGTAGATTCATACATTTATTTAGTGTTTGTTTTTAAGTTATTTTTATTGTTAATGTGGGTGTTATTTGTTTGCAATTTTCATTGTCATTTTTTTTTTTTTGCTGTCTGTTTTTTTTATCTGTAATCCAAGTCCTAGATTCTAGAAAGGAGCTTCTGTAACATTCAAGAGCTATTGAAAGCTAATTACATCAAAAAACCTCCTTAATTATATCTTCCAGTTTGCTTCCAATGCATTTTGAATTTTGCATGAAATGATACCTCTCGGTTTTGGTAATCTCTAATCCTAACATGACAAAGACACATGAAAATGCACACCGTATTTAACCTTTCATTGGCTGCAAAGCTGTAAAAGAAATCAGGGCTAGTCCTCTAATTGGTCATTATAACCCCAACCCTATATTTTGTCATATTAAATGTAATCTGTGGTTTCCCCTAATCAAAGTGTTAACAGTTAAAATTTCCCAATTTGAAACTTTCTGTTAAAAAAAAAAATCTAATTTGCATTTATAGACTAATAACTGATGAATCGTGGAAGGACCCATTAGCTTATCTCTTATTGCTCGGCTCTACCATGAGATACTTTACTATAGTATTCAGTATGCATATTTATTTATTTTGCTATATGGTAGAGATATATTCATCCCCATACTACTGCTTTTGCATTATTTTTTTATTTAAAATAACAACTGAATTCAGTAGCTAGCTTTGAAACTCTATGGAAGGGAGGAAATTACTGCCAGTAGGACCTATGTGTGTTAATCATATCTCATGCTTTTCTTTTTCTGTGTCCCAGTATACTGTATAAATCTCCTATTTCATTATCAGCTCTACTTTCAAATTCTCTTGGTTGTCCCCAGAGGCAGAGAATGTTGTTTGGCTTTGTACAGCATCAGAAACGATTCTCCTCTTATGGATAGGTTTACATCTTTCTAAAATACACGTTGGTACCGTCTCTTCGTACCACTTATAACTCAATCCACATCTGGATATGGATGTCCCTTTATAAAGATGTTATTTTTGTACTTTGGAAAGCAAGAAATATATTTTTTATGAGTGCCATTTATATGCACAATCTAGCTCGGATATGGGCCCTAACTACAAAGATGACTATTGTGGGATTAGCAGCTAGGCAACCAAAGACTTTTACTGATAGCGGATCACTGCCATCAAAACTAAAAAAAAAACCAAAAAAAGACCTTTTTCACTTCTTTAGTTATCATAGTAATGTATGTGTAGCACTAACCCCCGAAGGAGCTGCTGATTTATTTGGGCCTGTACTCTGCTTTGTTTCCCCTTTGAATATCTCAGTCCCTCTGACACAGCTGTAGTGTGATAGTGTGCAGTCAAAACGAAATCAAAAGGCTAGTTCACAATACTCAATATAATATATCTGTCTGTAGTTACCTTACCCTCCTCTTGGCTGGTGATGAAGAGTAAAACAACACTCACACGGTTATACTTGAATAAATTCCTTATTTACTGTAATTGTTTTAGAAGGTTTAAACTACAATGGTTGTACTGTCAAACCAACATAGTCTGACAGTCAACTGAACTTTTTATTACAAAGATACAATACAGGTATAAAATGTCTATATGAGTGGTGTAGCAAAGTAAATAGGATAACCGTCAGAGTGAATTTATCTCACTATGAGCACTTTCCTATTTCCTGTGTGCTTAATTACTATACTAAATCAAAAACTAACTTTGATAAAGTGTAGTACAACAATTAGAGAGCTCCCTCATTTAGTATCACACTACCCCAATATAGTAAAGGGACACAAGGCCTTGTGTTTTACTAAGCAGTTCTTCTTTTCTCTTCTTTTCTTCTGATCAAAGTAGACTGAAATGTGAAAGCAAAGTTCCAGTGCAGCTGCACTATAACTAACTTTGTTGCCAGGGACTCAATACTAAATTCTCAATGAGGTGCAGGCCCGAAGCTTGATATTAACTCAGTCTAATCTTCCTGACTTAGAGCTGCTGGGACCCATAGTTCTACAAGCTATCTTGTGCAGATATATGTATGAAAGTGCATCAAGGAGCTTTTGGGCAACAGCCCTCTCACCCCACCAGGACAGTGTTGTCAGAAGCCTCCGTTCTGATGTACAGGGTTCTGTCTCCGGTCCACAGGTTCTCAGTCTATTCGCTGTGGCCACACCGTCATGCTTCACAGATGACCGGGAGTCCTCGGTTACCTCCTTTAAGGGTCTCTGGAACGATAACACTGCTGCTCCAGCACACTGTGATGTAAGGCCTGATCAAAGACTGCTCACAGATGACCGGGAGTCCTCTGTTACCTCCTTCAAGGGTCTCTGGAATGATCACTCTGCTGCTCCAACACACTGTGATCTAAGGCAGGATCGCTGGCTGCTGCTGCACAGGGTAGGCCTTAACTCTGTGGGACACACACCCACAGAGCCCTGCTGGCAGGCCATGCATCCCAGGAACAAGAGCCCTAAGATGGCCACTCCCAGCCCTTTTCCCACAATGCAGTTCTGTTCCCTGAGGCTTGTGGGAGTTACTGAGCATTGTGAGTAGGTCAAGTTAATGTCCAAATGTAAACAAACAGAACACTTCCATGTCAACTTGAATAATAAAAGAAATAAAGATGTAGTCCTTTTATATTTTGGCCGCTAGATGGCGCCAGCTGATAAGATATAGCATAGCATTACATTATACATCAAAAATGTGTCCCGCTTCACACTCCCCCTGCTTGAACTCTTGTGTCCCCAAAGAGATGTAAGATTTTGTTTCTGTAACACATTTTTGATTCTATACGGTTACACAAAACAGACAGGGGAGCTTCTCACCAATTTTCACATGATGGGGAGCTGTCCTGTACATTCACAGCTGACACCTTGGTGTCATGTACAGGTGTGTCAAGGGTTGAGATGGGGTTTCTTCTCACTAAATTTGCATTGAGAAGGTGAGGTTCTCTTGACAACCCTTGAGGGGTGAGAACAACTTCTGTGGAACTCTCATCCAACACATCACAGGTTGGTCTCTTAAGTTTGGAAAGGACTCTTTGTTTCTTCTGATTCTTTGGTTCAGACACAGTAGGCTCACTTGACTTCTCTTTCTGCTCAACCACTTCTGTCTTGGATATTTCTTCATCCATTGTGGGAAAGGTAGAGACTTCCAACCCTTCTTCTGGCAGTGAAGGTAGAGGGTCACTTCTGGGAACAACAGGGGCTAACAGCAGCTTCACCAGGTCCGTGTTGGTCCCAATGATGAGAGAACTTCTTGAGGGCCCTGGCAGCCAGGAACAGACAATGGCCAGTGTCTCAAAATTCTGAGGCTTCCCATCCTTCAACGGATCACATGACAACTTGACCCGCAGACATCCATCACAAGGATACTCTTCCGCTTGAACACCCTGAACCTTTAAGTCTTCCAACTTTTCCAAAGGCAGGTATGACAAGTAACTCTTGTAAAAGTCTCTGGTCATAATGGTAACCTGGGCACCTGTATCAAGGATGGCTCTGGTGTAGATCCCTTCAACCAGAACAGGCACTACAGGCAGAGGGCCTACCAGCTGGGTAGGAGGCCTGTTAGAAACATCTGTAACCACAGATTGGCATACTTGGACTCATGCTCGCTTCAGCTTCTGCCGCTGGGCACACCGCTTTCATCGTCGGTTTAGGGACTGAAAGGCATTTCCCACCAAAACAGTATAAACAGCAGGTGTTCTCCATTGCTCCCTTGCAGACTCATGGAAAATTCCTTTCGAAGGCCCGGATCTTCTCTTCATCCTTGGGTCACTTCGCTGAGGTCTCCTGTCTCCATTCGTGGACTTGGACATATTTGCTGGTAGTGACCTACACCTCCACAGTTTAGACAGATGTCTTGCTTCATGGGCTTCTGGCCAGACAACTCAGTACGTTCTGCCATCAATTTGTCCATCATCTCTGCCATCTGGGACACTTGCATCTTTAAGGTATCTAACTCAGACATGAGATTCGATATTCAATCAACATCTTCTTCATCTTGGACATTTCTCATTGCAGCTGAAGCATCAGCTTCTCCAATTCAGGGTCGCTCCCCCTGCTTTGTTGGATAGGTGGGGACCAGGATACTGTGTCAGCGGTCGCTCCCAGGACCCTGGACTGATGTTCTTCCTCCCGGGCCTCTCCATGGTGTTCAATGGTCACACTCGCCTTTCCGCAGCTGATTTCTTCTTTGCACCACTGAACCAGAGCATCAAGGTCCATACTGGTGCCAAGGGGATGGGCTTGCTTGCAGAGCAACAGGATCCAGGACGAGCCCCCACGTGTAGCACTAACCCCCAAAGGAGCTGCTGATTTATTTGGGCCTGTACTCTACTTTGTTTACCCTTTTTAATATCTCAGTCCCCCTGACACAGCTGTGGTGTGATAGTGTGCAGTCAAAACGAAATCATAAGGCAAGTTCACAATACTCAATATAATATACATGTATGTAGTTACCTTACCCTCCTCTTGGCTGGTGATGAAGAGTAAAACAACACTCAAATGGTTATACTTACTTATTTACTGTAATTGTTTTAGAAGGTTTAAACTACAATGGTTGTTGTACTGTCAAACCAACATAGTCTGACAGTCAACTGAATTTTATATTACAAAGATACAATACAGGTATAAAATGTCTATATGAGTGGTGTAGCAAAGTAAATAGGATAACCGTCAGAGTGCATTTATCTCACTATGAGCACTTTCCTATTTCCTGCGCGCTTTATTACTATACTAAATTGAAAACTAACTTTGATAAAGTGTAGTACAACAATTAGAGAGCTCCCTCATTTAGTATCACACTACCCCAATATAGTAAAAGGACACAAGGCCTTGTGTTTTACTAAGCAGTCCTTCTTTTCTCTTCTTTTATTCTGCTAGCAAAAACAAAGTAGATTTGTAATCCAAGGGGTTAATGACTCCTGATCAAAGTAGACTGAAATATGAAAGCAAAGTTCCAGTGCAGCTGCACTATAACTAACTTTGATGCCAGGGACTCAATACTAAATTCTCAATGAGGTACAGGCCCGAAGCCTGATATTAACTCAGTCTAATCTTCCTGACTTAGAGCTGCTGGGACCCATAGTTCCACAAGCTATCTTGTGCAGACATAGGTATGAAAGTGCATCAAGAAGCTTTTGGGCAACAGCCCTCTCACCCGACCAGGACAGTGTTGTCAGAAGCCTCTGTTCTGATGTACAGGGTTCTGTCTCCAGTCCACAAGTTCTCAGTCTATTTGCTGTGGCCACGCCATCATGCTGTACCACTTCACAGACGACCGGGAGTCCTCGGTTATCTCCTTCAAGGGTCTCTGGAACGATCACACTGCTGCTCCAGCACACTGTGATGTAAGGCCAGATCAAAGACTGCTCACAGACGACTGGTAGTCCTCAGTTATCTTCTTCAAAGGTCTCTGGAAGGATCACTCTGCTGTTTCAACATCGCTGGCTGCTATTCCGCTCCGCACAGGGTAGGCTGTAACTCTGTGGGACACGCACACCCACAGAGCCCTGCTGGCAGGCCATGCATCCCAGGAACAAAAGCCCTAAGATGACCGCTCCCAGCCATTTTATAGAGTTACCACAATGCAGTTCTTTTCCCTGAGGCTTGTGGGAGTTACTGAGCATGGTGGGTAGGTCAAGTTAATGTCCAAATGTAAATAAACAGAACACTTCCATGTCAACTCGAATAATAAAAGAAATAAAGATGTAGTCCTTTTTATAGTTTGGCCGCTAGATGGCGCCAGATGATAAGATATAGCATAACATTACATTATACATCAAAAATGTGTCCCGCTACATATGGTTGTGAGAAAGGTGGTATCTGGCACACCTGAGCCAGCAGGGTTAAAGTGGGCAGCACAAAGCCTAGAGGCTAAGTCCATTTTTGCGAAATGCAGATATGCTCATATTTTTGCAGAAATATGTACATTTTTAATTTCTTTGCAAGTGAACCTTCAAAGCATTGCAACAGTGATCGATGGATGGTGGGTGCAATGCCAGACTCCTCTTCCAGCTTTATACCAAGGTACAGACTTTCAGTTACAGAGCTGGAAGAAGTGTCAATGAACTTTGAGTGCAGTGATTACTGCACTTGTATTCCACAGGACTAACTGCAGTGGTCTTGAAGATGGGACTTGTAGGTCATCCATACACAGATCTCTTTGAATGATTGACTTGTCTGTGCAAACAGGGCCCCCCCTAGCTGCACTGACTTCAAATCTGACAGTTGATGTGTGGAGCGATGAACCCCTACATGCTGTCAGAGGAGGGCCCTATTAGAGGATGTGTGGGAAACATGTAAGATTGTTCTAAAGGTGGACTTAGCCTTTAAAGCTAAAGTCTCTAGCTTTAAATACAGTTCAATAATGTCTTTGGGTATAAAATCCTTGTAACAGCCACAGTGTCCATAGAATCAAAACCAGGAAAGGTGAGTGATAAATAGTATGGCAAGTCATCCAGGAAACCAAGGTTGTAAAATGATCCTCCCATCACAACACCTTGTGCGGTACCACTCCGTGTCTACATGGCATGTGTGTACACGGCTACTCTGCTTGTCTCTCAAGCGTAGAACTCGACCCGGGTATCACCGCTGTCTTTTAATCCAGAGGAGCAGTGAGAGTTACACACGCTAACAGACGTTTATCTGTTACATGCTATTGCTTTTTATTCAGTTTGTAAGTGCAATATGTGGGGGGGGGGGTTATGGACAATAAATCTTTTAAATGGAATTATGCTATGTGATCATTCCTTTCCTTTGGTATCATCATTGATGAGTTGCGGAATCTGCATCAGTGTTTTCAACCTTGAAGCTTAAGAGGTAGTCCGTACCATGATCCGCTGATGGGAGAAGGAGATATGTTATCTTCGTTATAAGAAAGTAAATGTTAGATCCTTTACAGATACAGATAGGTGTCTCCAATCCCTGATAGTATGTAAAATTAGGAGGAAGACTATGCTGCCCCTAAGGAAATGGGATTTTGAGGGAGACAATTAAACCTGTATAATAAGGTAAGCACACAATCATTAAAGCGGGGTTCCACCCAAATTTTGAACATTATCTCTATGCATTCTCTTCCTTGCCTAGATGCTGACATGCTGTGTAAAAAAATTTAAATCGCCGTAATTACTTTTTTTTTTTTTTTTTTCTAATCTTCTTAGCACTTCCTGGTTTTTCTCCCATGGGAGTAGGCGTGTTTCTAGCCTCTCCCAGACCTCCCACAGTCCCCTGGGAGCTAGTCTCAGGCTTCCCAGCATGCATTGTGCAACAGCGTCATCACAACATCTCGGTGAATGCTGGGAGTACAGCATTCACCGCATCCAGGAAATACATGCTTGTGGGCTTCAAATGCCCACAATGAAGATGGAAACCGCCTTCAGTGAATTTTATAAGTTATTCTTTACAACGAAATCGGACACAGGCGGACTTATTACACAGAACATGTAAGTAGATAATCATGAGAAGAAAAGTTTGTGAATGAACTCCAAAAAAAAAAAAGATAGATAGGTGGACCCCCGCTTTAAGATTAATAAAGAATTAGATTTATTGATACAAAAATATAGTATTAATATAAAATCACAGAATCCACATAATACATAGTTGGTAAGTGATGCTTGGATGTATTATTTCATAAGATGCTTGAATATGCAGAAGGCCGACATGTTTCGCAGTTTCCTGATTCTTCAAGGGCGTCGCATGCATCTAAATTACATAAAACAACAGAAAGAAACTTGCTTTATTTAGTACATAATTGATACATATTTCATTGAAACCTTGTGAGTGCTCACCCAATCAGAGATTGCAAATGCTTACGAGGGATGTGTATGGCAAGAGTTCATGGTCAAGACCCGGTTATCAAATTCAGCCAACCAAGACCGTAACCGTGTGGAAGCCAGATCCATAAAGGGCTGGATAGTGGGATGTCGGATCACGCTGTTATCTTCATTAATCTGAAGGCTTGCTTACATTTGAAATTTGGTGACTTTAATATCCTAAGAGAGCGGTGCTGCACGAGGTGTTGTGACAGGAGGATCATTTTACAATCTTGGTTTCCTGGATGACTTGCCATACTATTTATCACTCGCCTTTCTTGGTTTTGATTCTACGGACATTGTGGCTGTTACAAAAAGTTTATACCCAAGGACATTATTGAACTGTATTTAATTTTAGCGCTGCTAATGCAGGTATTTCCTTCGGAGGTTCTAGCATTTTTAGTATAACGTTTATTTGATAGCAGCAGCTAATGGGTCTTTTACCTTTTTGAGTTATCTATGAGTGCTCAGGGAAAGAAGATATGTGTGTTTGTTTACGGTTCACTTTCCTATACCTATAAACTTTAGCTTTACTTTTTTCTGCCTCATTGTAAATCATCCACTCATGATAAGAAAGTGGTTAACATTGTGTTATTGCACAGTGGGACAATACCTTATCCAGCATCATTCAGTCACTTCTTCCCCAGCCTGGCTGTAAGCAGCCTGCCCTTTTTAGTGGATTGGGTGTTAGTCCATCAATGACAATGAAGATTACCAGAACACCTCCCAAAAAACAGCCAAATGTTTGCATCAAACCTAAAATCTCTTGAGAGGTATACTTAGACAGGGAACTATGATGTATGAAAGCTGTTAAACACACTCCCACTGGCCACTACTCGTTCCACAACATACTTTTACTAGGTTGCTCAAGAAGAAACTAGGGAACTAGCCATTTATCAGCTTTAAGGGGAACCTGTGGCCAGACTATGGACATATAAGAATTTACTGTAGTGCTTCTGCAGTACTTTGAAGATGAATTGCTCCAAGGTGCCTGCGGCTACAGAGGTAATTCAGGGTTGATTTAAAGCACATTCAGTGCTAGTTACAAATATGTAAAGCATCTAATGCATATATTCTGTTCATAGGTTACCTTAATATATACAATCTGATATACTGTTTTCCTTTTTTTTTTTTTCCTTTTTAGGCCACCTATGGGAATTTGTGGCTTAATTGAGCAAGAAAACATTATCCAGAGGGGATACAAGGTATGTTACGTCCATTATTAAAAACACAAAATTATTAGTCTTGTTTTGTTTAAAAAGTAGTCCTGAACATAACACAGACAGTATGCTTCCTCCAAAAGTGACTTCTAACAGTAGTTTTTACTAATATAATCACATAAAGCAAAACACAGATCTTTTTCAGAATGGAATTATCATTCAAGCGTGCTTAGAAAAGCAAGATATATACATACAGCCCTGGTTGCGATGATTAATGATTTAATAAACCTCATCATACAATGCCACAGTTCTGTTAAAGTTTGCCTCATCCAATCACAATCATTCAGTCTATTATCAGGAAGGTTGTACAGGGTAATGACTATCAATAAAAAAGGCAACTACTATTAAGGATTAATATCTAGGCAACTGGCCACCAGTGGTAAAGGAGTCTGTTAATAGGTATGCCCTATGGAGTGCTAACTACCATTAGTAAATTGGCGTATGTTTGGAGAAGTTATCTATGAGTTCTAGCCACCAATGGTAAAGGTGGCTATTATTACATGTGCAATAAGCTGCTTACCACCAGTGGCAACAATGTTTAATAATAGAAGTGCTATATGGGTGCTATGTACTAATTAAAAAGGTGGCTATTAATATGGGTTGCTTTTTAGGTCTCTGTCCATCAGTGGTAAAGGGAGTTGTTATAGGCATGCTGTCTGTGCCACAGGCCAACTATATCAAGTTGGTCTATTTTTATGGGTTTTATATAAGTTGTTGGTCACCAGTGGTAAAGGGCCCATTACTATTGGAACAATATAGGTTGCTGATCATAATAGCAAAGTGGCACTTAACAGAGGTCCAAGTGGGTCCTGAGCTGTGCTGTGTGACTGGACAAAATTGAAATTTTGCAATTGAAATGGAGTGTAGTTACTACAATAGGGATATAGCTCTGGAGCCACTGGCTAAAAGACCACTTACATAGTTACATAGTAGGTGAGTTTGAAAAAAGACACAAGTCCATTAAGTCCAACCTATGTGTATGATTATAAGTCAGTATTACATTGTATGTTTTGGTCGTTCAGGTGCTTATCTAATACTTTTTTTTAAACTATCGATGCCCCCCGCTGAGACCACCGACTGTGGATGGGAATTCCACATCCTGGCCGCTCTTACAGTAAAGAACCCTCTACGTCAGGGGTCTTCAAACTATGGCTCTCCAGTTGTTCAGAAACTACAATTCCCATCATGCCTAGTCATGTCTGTGAATATCAGAGTTTTACAATGACTCATGGGACACGTAGTTCCACAACATCTGGAGGGCCGTAGTTTGAGGATCCCTGCTCTACGCAGTTTATGGTTAAACCTCTTTTCTTTGAATTTTTTAATGAGTGGTCACATGTCTTGCTAAACTCCCTTCCGCGAAAAAGTTTTATCCCTATTGTGGGGTCACCAGTATGGTATTTGTAAATTGAAATCATATCTCCTCTCAAGTGTCTCTTCCCAAAGAGTTCAGTACAACCTTTCTTCATACCTAATATCCTCCAAACCCTTTATTAGTTTTGTTGCTCTTCTCTGTACTTGCTCCATTTCCAGTACATCCTTCCTGAGGACTGGTGCCCAGAACTGGACAGCATACTCTAGGTGCGGCCAGACTGGAGTCTTGTAGAGTGGGAGAATTATCACTTTATCCCTGGAGTTAATCCCTTTTTTAATGCACGCCAATATTCTGTTTGCTTTCCTAGCAGCAGCTTGGCATTGCATGCCATTGCTGAGCCTATCATCTACTAGGACCCCCAGGTCCTTTTCCATCCTAGATTCCCCCAGAGGTTCTCCCCCTAGTGTATAGATTGCCTTCATATTTTTGCCACCCAAATGCATTATTTTACATTTTTCTACATTTAAACCTCATTTGCCATGTAGTTGCCCATCCCATTAATTTGTTCAGATCTTCTTGCAAGGTTTCCACATCCTGCAGAGAAGTTATTGCCCTGTTTAGCTTAGTATTGTCCGCAAATACAGAGATTGAACTGTTTACCCCATCCTCCAGGTCATTTATGAATAAATTAAATAGGATTGGTCCCAGCTAGGGATGAGCCGAACACCCCCGGTTCGGTTTGCACCAGAACATACCGAACAGGCAAAAAATTTGGCAGAACACACGAACACCGTTAGTCTGTGGGACACGAACATAAATAATCAAAAGTGCTAATTTTAAAGGCTTATATGCAAGTTATTGTCATAAAAAGTGTTTGGGGACCTGGGTCCTGCCCCAGGGGACATGTATCAATGCAAACATTTTTTTTTAAATGGACGTTTTTTCAGGAGCAGTGATTTTTTTTAATGCTTAAAGTGAAACAATAAAAATGAAATATTCTTTTAAATATCGTGCCTGGGGGGGTGTCTATAGTATGCCTGTAAAGTGGCGCATTTTTCCCGTGTTTAGAACAGTACCACAGCAAAATGACATTTCAGATGGATTTTAAGGGGAGCCCTGCTCCAAAATAAAAAAAAATGGTGTAGGAGTCCCCCCAAAATCCATACCAGACCCTTATCCGCAACCTGGCAGGCCGCAGGAAAAGAGGGGGGACTAGAGAGCGCACCCCCCTCCTGAACCATACCAGACCACATGCCCTCATCATAGTGAGGGTGCTTTGGGGTAGCCCCCCAAAGCACCTTGTCCCCATGTTGATGGGGACAAGGGCCTCATCCCCACAACCCTTGCCCAGTGGTTGTGGGGGTCTGTGGGGGGGGGCTTATCGGAATCTGGAAACCCCCTTGGAATCTGGAAGCCCCCTTTAACAAGGGGATCCCCAGATCCCAGCCCCCCTGTGTGTACCCCTACCATTTCACAAAAAAAGTGTCAAAAATGTTAAAAACGACAAGACACAGCTTGGGGACAAGTCCTTTATTAAAAAATAAAAAAATAAAACTGTCCCACGATGTCCATTCATCTTCTTCTATCGCTCCACTGATGGACCGAAAAAAAAAAATCAGCCACCGATCCTCCTCTATGGGAGGCTCCCTGCCGTGTGATGCTTCTTCACTGATGACAGCTCTTATCCCTTTCATGACTAAGCCTATTTTTGAAATTTGGTGTTTACAAGTTAAAATCCATATTTTTTTGCTAGAAAATTACTTAGAGCCCCCAAACATTATATATATTTTTTTAGCAGAGAATCTAGAGAATAAAATGGCGATTGTTGCAATATTTTTTATCACACGGTATTTGTGCAGCGGTGTTTTAAACGCAAATTTTTGGAAAAGGGACACTTTCATGAATTTTAAAAAATCCAAACAGTAAAGTTACCCCAATTTTTTTGTATAATGTGAAAGATGATGTTACGCCGAGTAAATAGATACCAAACATGTCACCCTTTATAATTGCACGCACTCGTGGAATGGCGACAAACTACAGTACCTATGAATTTCCATAGGCGACGCTTTAAAATTTTTTTACGGTTACCAGGTTAGAGTTACAGAGGAGGTCTAGGGCTAGAATTATTGCTCTCGCTCTGACGATCGCGGCGATACCTCACATGTGTGATTTGAACACCGTTTACATTGCGGGCGCGACTTCCGTACGCGTTTTTTTCGCTGCGCGAGCTCGCGGGGACAAGGGCACTTTAAAAATTTTTTTTTTTTTTTTATTTATTTTATTTTATTTTTTTTTACTTTATAAATTGTGTTTTAAAAACTTTTTTTTTTTTTTTTTTACTTTTATTGCTGTCACAAGGAATGTAAACATCCCTTGTGACAGTAATAGGTGGTGACAGGTACTCTTTATGGAGGGATGGGGGGTCTAAAAGACCCCCCCATCCCTCCTTTACACTTCAAAGTATTCAGATCGCCGAAAAAGGTGATTCTGAATGCTGTGTACTTTTTTTAAATTCGGCACCATTGGCAGCCGAGTAAACGGGAAGTGACGTCATGACGTCGCTTCCGCGTTTACAACAAGAAGGCTGGAACGAAGCCGCTCACAGCTTCGTTCCGATCGCCCGCTGTAAACAACGGTACCGGGATGATGCCTGCAGCTGCGGGCATCATCCCGGTATAACCCCGGAAAGCCGAGTACGCATATGTGCGTACGGTCGGCGGGAAGGGGTTAAGTAACTGAGGGCGGGGCTACCCGGTGATGTCACGTGTGACCCTACCCCCTCTGACACCACTGGGACTTTCCCATGGCTTCTCGTGGCATCAGAGGGGGGCGGGGGCACCCGTTTACGTAATCAGGTGGCTTTATTATTTTTTTTACTAGTAATGACGGCGATCTGTGATTTTTATCGGGACTGCGATATTGCGGTGGTCAGATTGGACACTTTTGACACTATTTTGGAACCATTGACAATTATTCAGCAATCAGAGCTAAAAAATAGCCTTTGATTACTGTATAAATGTCATTGGCAGGGAAGGGGTTAACACGAGGGGGTGATCAAGGGGTTAACTGTGTTCCCTGGGTGTGTTCTAACTGTAGGGGGATGGGACTGACTAGGGGAGGAGAGAGATCAGTGTTCATACTTGAACACACGATCTGTCTCCTCTCCCCTGAGAGAACCGGGATTCTTCCCCGTACACACGGTCAGATTTTCCAATGGAAAATGTCCGATCGGAGCGTGTTGTCGGAAATTCCGACCGTGTGTGGGCTCCATCGGACATTTTCCATCAGATTTTCCGACACACAAAGTTGGAGAGCAGGAGATAAAATTTTCCAACAACAAAATCCGATCGCGTCAATTCCGACCGTGTGTGGCCTGTTCCGACGCACAAAGTGCCACACATGCTCCGAAGAAATTCCAACACGGAACAGCTCGGTCTGGTAAACTTAGCGTTCGCAATGGATACAGCACTTTCATCACGCTGCAATGTTAAAAATGGTTTAATACAGCGCACTCTCTTCTTCTTTATAATGTGACAAGGATTAAGTAGTTTTGCTGCTCATATTCACACACATTTCTCACAAACTTATTTCGTTACTATTTATCGTGATTCAGTCAATATATATTTTGATTTCTCACATCTGACCACATTATTTTGGTGTTTATTTTTTTTTTGGATTTAATGTAGATGATTTTTTTTGTGTTTTGTATTTTTTGGAAGGGTTTTTTTTTTTTTTTTAGGATTTTTATTTGTACTCCCTAAAATTTTTGAGTGTTTTTTGTGTCAAGTTACCACAACACCATTGATATGTTGTTATATTTAATCTGTAGGAGATTGTTTGGTGTTGTTGTCCCTTGTTAATTTCACATTTTATGTTAGAAATGTACCTGAATCCTCACCAACAAACTGTCTTTTTTTGGTTGAAAACACACAGGAGAGTAGAATTTCACCATCAAAAACTTTTATTAAGGGCTCACAACTAAACAAAGAGGGAGGCAACGCTGGAGAAACTGCAGAAATTGGCGAAGCCTTGGAACCCCAGGGCAGACATCAATTATTTTAAAGCAAAATTGGTGGCCTGAGGAGTCCTTATCTAAGGGAGTGCAGTCTGGTCCAGAAGTCCCAGAGATCCGGAAAGCAGCAGATGACATCTGTGTCCCCAGGCTGTGGTCATACGAGAGACTGCATCTTTTGTCAGTCCAGACTGAACCCAGGGTCATCACTCTCTGATCTTCTTTCCACGCTTCCTTCCACGTTGTGGCTGTGGTGGTGGAGTTGTGGCAGCAGGAGGAGGAGGATGGTCCAACTCAACCACGTCGGTCTTGGGTGTTAGTTCCCCACTCACCCCCTTAGTTAGTACTTTATAAAGCAGTTGCTCACACAGGAGGCGTTGACCCTCCTGCATGCACTTCAGTTTGGTGGCAGCCATGCAGGCAAAGGCCTCTTCAGGAGTGGGTAAGGCTCGTAGGGACGCCAAAGCCTCCTGAATGAGCCTGAACGCTGTATCCTGAGTTGTCTTCCTGGCTCTTTTTATATGGAAGGTGGAGGGGAGGAACCTACGATTCAGTCAGGCTGCGACTGGCCCCAGGCTTCTCTTGGCTGACACTTAGCCCCGCCTCCTTCTGGCTGCAACTAATCCCCGCCTCCTCCTGGCTGCCACATTCCACAACCTCCTCCTGGCTGAGGTCTTCCTGTGTATGAAAAAGGGACATAGTTTTAGTATTTTCTTCATCAATCACACACAATTGTCACCTCCTGACTGTTGCAAATTGAATGTTATCAAATATAACAGACTATCATTCTGAGCCCAGCATTTTTGTTTCTTTTTTACCAATTTTGGGTGCCCACTACTGTCTATTAATATGTAAAACACTTTTTTTCAATCAGCAATTAGTGATCAATACTAACATCTAGTAAACATCATTTATTTATTGACCAGAAATCAGTAGAACAATGCTATACCTGACTCCAGCTGGGCTCCTCCACTTCTTCCTGGCTGGAAGGCCCAGGTTGGACATCGGAAGCCTCAGGTGGGGTGGAAGGAAGAGTGGAGAGGGATTCCCTGACTTCAGTGTAGTCTGACAGAAATCGCAGTCTCTCATAGTACCACAGCCTGGGGACATAAACGTCATCTGCTGCAGCTCCGGACCTCTGGGAATCTGTGACCTTCTTGCGCTCCCTAAGATATGTGCTCCTCAGGCCACCAATTTTGGTTTTTAAATAGGGGATGGTTGCTGTGGGGACCACTGGCTTCACCAACTCCAGCAGTTTCTCCAGCGCTGCCTGCCTCTTTTGAACAGGGGGAGGAAATTGTGGTCGTGGAACCCATCCATTTTCTCTGCAAGACACAACACAAGACAAACCCTAAGGTCAGGCCAAACTCCCCTAATCTTGTTAAAATATAGGCTTCCATTTCGAAGCAGTATAGGTGCAAGTTTAGATCTTACCTTTGTTATCACGATCGGCGCCTCCGATGCTCCTTCCTCCGCTCACAGATCGTACGTAATACGCACGCGTGTTACGCTTTATACACACTGCGCATGCGTGTAACTCCGCCCGCCCCTGACGTTCTTTCTAGTCTATTCCCCACCCCTTTTCGATCAGCGCAGTGGGGGAAGAGCACATGGCGGAGACACAGCAGGATCATGCTAATTGTAGCAACGAGGAGGAGGAGGAAAGGCCGGATCCGGAAACGTCCCAATCCAGAAGGAGTAGATTTAAGGCCTCAAATATGTCCTTTGGGGAGATGTTGGAGATGGTGGACATCCTGAAGAGGGCCGACTATGAGGGGAAGTTTGGACCTTACCCCAACCCCAATGTCCGAAAGGCCAAGATCATGGCGAAAGTGGTCAAGAGTCTGCACCGGAAATTCGGGGTACGTCGATCGAAAGATCAGCTCAGGAAGCGGTGGTCGGACCTCAAATTACGAGAACATGAGCAGTACAGAAAGATCCGGAGAGTGCTGCAAAAAAGTAAGTAGTTGTGCTGTGTTCCTATTCTTTTTGTGTTTATTATGTGCGTGGCGCTCCATGTGCTTTTATTACAAGTGTACATTTTAAAATGGCAACTTTCTGGTTCATGGGTACATTATTCGTTCGTATCAAACATTTTTCTTTCGGCCTATAAAACACTATTGTTTAGGCCATATGCATTTGGCCACAATTTTTATGCCCTATACTTGTCTGCAACGAATTTGGTTGTGTAGATGGCTTTGTTACTAGATTGAAATGAAAACTAGATTCTGTTTAAGGAGAGGACACTCAGCAGCTGTTTTCACATCTGGACAATGGAGCACTAGTGTGGGACAAAAGAATACCATTTTTATTAGCAGGCCACACAGGTGCTCCAGTGTATACTATAGGGGGGGGGGGCTACATCTGTGAAGCTTGTACCAAACAGGTAAAGTATTGAAGCTTGACAAAGGACACTGAAAATGCTACATTTTTGAACTGTGCTAAAATTGATAATTGTACCTCATTTCCAAGCAATGTTTCCTATTTATAGTTCTGCCATCAAATATCTGTGTGCTAATTATACCATTTTGTTTTACATAGGGGAGAAAAGACTCGGAGGACACCCCTCATCCGAGGAGACCAGAGCCCACCCCCCTCTGGAAGAAGGGGAAATCCCCCCAACACAAGCTGAGCAGGAGGAAGAAGACGTGGTGGAAATTGTCACCACAACAGGTGAGTGTCTGTGACCACAGGCTCAGGTAAGAGATGTATGGCGGCATATTTTTGATACCTATTTTTTTTGTGGGTTCCTCTCTTTTTAGGTGATCATGAGGTTGTGGATCCAGATCCTTTCACATCAGAAAGTGCCCAGATCCTGATCGGGGAGATCATGGGGTGTAATTTAGAATTGGAAAACCTCAATAAAAACATCAATGATGTTATTCAAAAAAATAAAAACATCATTGCTGTTTTGGGGCGAGTTTAAAGCCCCTTCAAATCCCTTTGTTTTTTGGTGTGCTACAATGTGAAAATGTTTTTGTGATTTTTTCCAAAAGCCAAATTTGGAGGATACACACAGTGTGTCAACATGTGCTCTCTGCCATAACGGGAGATCAATGGAGGCGTTTTGGGGGTGCAAAACCTTCCTCAATAATAAAGTAGCTGAGAGGAAGGGGTTTCTCCCCCAAAACACGTCCCTTGATCCCCCGTGATGGCAGCTAGCACATGTTGACATTGGTAAATTGGTGTGCATCTTCCAAATTTGGCTTTTCCCGGGGTGACTTCACCCCATCTGAACGCAATATCAAACACAGTTCCTAAATACTCATGTCTGATATTGCCTTCAAATTCTACCAAATGTGAACGTTGTAAGTTCAAGATTTGTGTCTTTCTTGTTGGTTTTACACAGGCCTGTGATAATTGTGATAATGTCACCCCAAAAATTGTTATACAACATGTTGGTTTGTTAGAAAAACCTTTGGTAAATGCACATGTGATTGTGCAGGTATTAAAAAGTGTGTTAATCAAGAATGTGTGGATTATTGTGTCAACGCTAAAACACTTTGGTGGTGATGTAATTGTTTTTTTCGGTGAAAATGGGGGTTATTTACTAAGGGCAAATCCTCTTGGCACTACAAGTGCAGTTTCAGTGCAGTTGCAACTGCACTTGTAGTGAAAAGTGTCTTTGCATTTAGTAAATAACACCCAACAGTGCTTTGTATAAGGTCACACAATCACGCCATTTTCTGGACTCAACACATTTCTGTCAGGGTCAGCTAAAACAAACACAAGCAGTAAATGTCCACAAATATTTTCTTTTTTTTGCTTTTTAATTTGAAAAAGGCTTCACATATTTGCTGGCATATTGATGGCCCCCCTACCCGCAAAGAACTCCAGGTATCGTAACCGGACATCACGGGCACTCAGGGAGGGCAAGCCAGGACGGCCGCTTTCAAGCACCGTCAGTGTTGTTTCAGGTATCACTCCGGCCTCAGGCCCAACAGAGCCAGCATAGTTGGCCAAATGTTTCCTTAAAAAGTTATGGAGAATACAGCACGCCATGATGATATGATTAAGTTTATACTCCGCCATATGGATACGTGTCAGAAATAGGCGGAACCGGCTGGCCAGGATTCCAAATGTGTTCTCCACCACTCTTCGGGCTCTGGCCAGCCGGTAATTAAAAACCCTCTGTTCCAGGGTCCTCATAGGGAATGGCCGCATAAGATGGTCCCCCAGCGCGAAAGCTTCTTCAGCAACGAACACAAATGGGAGTCCTTCCACATTGTCCTCTGGAGCTGGCAAGTCCAAGCTGCCATTCTGGAGACGCCTGTAGAACTCTGTCTGGGCGATGACTCCACCATCGGACAACCGGCCATTCTTCCCCACGTCCACATACAAGAAGTCGTAATTAACCGACACCACCACCAACATCACTATACTATTGAACCCCTTATAGTTGAAATAGTATGACCCCGAGTTGGGTGGTGGGACGATGTGGACCTGTTTCCCATCAATTGCCCCTCCGCAGTTAGGAAAGTCTCACTGCTGGGCAAAGTGGCAGGCCACAGTCTGCCATTCCTGTGGCGTGAAAGGAAACTCTTGAGGAAAAAATAAAAAAAATTTGTATTTTTGCACATAAACATGGCAAGCAGATTAGACACAAACATTCTTGGCCAACCTCCAGATAGCATTTAGTAAGGGGAATTTAACAACGCCAAAGTATAAGGTACACCTATCATATTCCCCCCCCCCCCCTCATGGGCCATTTCTAACATTATGGGGGGGTGGAAATCTTGGACAGGTAACCCTCTTCACTTCATTGAGAGATGAATGCCTAAATACAGGGTATTACTTGGAACAGCCCCTCAGTTACACTATTGGCAGCCCACTGGACAGGTAAGAAGTGTCCGAATACAAAGATATAAATACACATTGTACACATTTGAGCACATTTGAACATTCTGCTATTACCTGACTCAAGATAATAATAGTATCTTAAAAATTCAAGCAGTACCATTGGAAAGTATACAGGCAGGCCCTTGCACTACGTGCTTTGGGGAATTCATCCATAAATCAGAGCACAAAAGAGATGGGTATAGTGTGTATGGGTTTGGCAAAGTCAGCAGATAGATGATTGAGGATAGAGAATTGGGATCAGCTGACTTAGCAGTTGGGGGAGGGAGGGTTACTAAAAATGATTTGGGGACACCACAAAAAATAAGCCTCTGCCACTCTGCCAGAATTTAAAGGTAAAATAACATTTCGAAACATTTTAGGGGGTGTTTGGGGTAAAGCACTACTATGGAGCTGATAAAATACATTGTTAAGTGACTACATGAGGTGAATATAGGGCCAGGAGAGACCATGCTGGGGAGGTTAGTGAAGGACAATCTGTATGAAGAACCTAAAAAATTAATTACATAAAAATCCAGCATGCATAAGGACAAAGGGGACATTCACAGCATATTCCAATCATGGTAATTAGGGAATGAGGAAAGAAATACAATATATTAGCAAACATTAAATACAATAAAATGTGATATTAAAGGATAAAAATCTTACCTTCATATACTCCTTCTGCAGGACCTGGATGATGGCAGAACAGGTCTCTGGGATGATGATACCCAGAGCCTGGGGGGAGATGCCTGTCGAGAACTTCAAGTCCTGCAGACTTCTCCCTGTTGCCAAATACCGCAGGGTAGCGACCAACCTCTGCTCCGGAGTGATGGCTTGCCTCATGCAGGTATCCTGCCTGCTAATATAAGGGGTCAGCAAAGCCAACAGACGGTGAAACACGGGGTCCGTCATCCTGAGAAAGTTCCTGAAATCATCAGGATTATTCTCACTGATCTCACGGAGCAAGGGCATATGAGAGAACTGGTCACGCTGAAGCAACCAATTCTTGGTCCATGAACGCCTCCCCACCCTGTTCACGGACTGGACTTGTGTCAAGGTCAGGACCCCAGCACCAAGCCCCCGCACAGCACGAACTCTACGAGGAGTACGCATACGCAACATGGCTAGAAAACGGTCGGCTGCTCAGAACGAAGTAACAGAACGCACTGAAGAACAGTAAGGCCTGTGAAGAGCGACCTGAAAAACAGTAACGAACGTACAAGAACACAATGACTAATTAAAGTCACGCGGCACTTGCTTGCACGCACTGAAGAGCAGATACAAACCCACAAGCACAAACTGAACTGCAGAAAACGATCTGAAAGCCACGAGTCTGAAAAAGCGTGAATCGTCTCTCACCAAACTTTTACTAACACGAGATTAGCAAAAGGAGCCCAAAGGGTGCCGCGCTTGGTTCTGAACTGGCCTTTTCTAGTCTTGTCGTACGTGCTTGACGTCACCTCATTCTTGGCGATCGGAAATTCCGACAACTTTGTGCGACCGTGTGTACGCAAAACAAGTTTTAGCCAACATCCGTCGGAAAAAATCCTAGGATTTTGTTGTCGGAATGTCCGAACAAAGTCCGACCATGTGTACGGGGCATTTGTGTGTTTACACACACAGATCACTGTTCTCGCTCTGTCACGAATGATCGCGAGTGCCTGGCGGTCATCGCACCCACCGGGCATGCGCATTGGCTATGGGGACATGCGGCGGCGTGCACGCTCCTGCTGCCACATCTTTAAAGGAGTGACGTACAGCTACGGCGATTTGCCCAGCTGAGCCAACTGGTCGGCTAGTGGTAAAAAACCCCTCTAACTTTTTGGCCATCTTTACTCTCAGCAGATCTGCATCCTCCTCATTTAGGTGCAGTTTGTCCCTTCTATAGTACTGATGACCACTTGTTATCATTTTAAAAACATGCTTACATTTCTGAACCAATTTGCTAATTCAAAATATATCTTATTACATTAAGTATTGTAGGATTTTCAGCTTTGGAAATGTTGCATTCAAAGACATTATAAAAAAAGAATGGTAATCTTAAGCATGAAACATTTCTCATTGTGACCTTTGTCAATGCACTTTGAACCACTGATCTTTCTAGAATCTCAAAATTTGCAGAACATTTTGCTCATGCCTAGCAATTAAATGAGCAGTTAATCAAAATGTGCTTGGTTAACTTATCGCTTCATGTTTGTGTCTACATTCAAAATGTCACAGATGTGTTACATCCCATTGTTAACAGGAATCATAGAATAGATAAGGACTGCACAACTCATCTACTTTGGCCGTTCACTTACTTATGAAAAGGTTTTGACAAGCTAATTTTTCTACTGAAACCTATAATTTTATCTGACAATAAGGACAATGATGCCAGGAGTCAGTAAAGAACATATATGAGGTCTGATGGAAACAAACATTTTTGAACAAGCATTCTATGTAGGCAAATACTGCATTTTTGCTGTGCTGAAAGGAGAAACAAATCTTGAATGAACATGTAACATGTGATCTATAACATTGAAACTCACTCTAGTTCACCCACTACTGACTACCTTCTATGTGACTCCTTTTTCTCCAAGTCTCTGTCATCTCAGTGTTTTATTGGCTGCATGACCATTAGCAGAATAGCAGCTCAGAAATGATATTGGACAATATTTGTCCAGCACACAATGTGTTCAAAATTGTGTACAATGTGGGAGGCTTTCAGCAGCAACTTAATGGTAAATTTAAGATAAACCCTGTAAAATGTGCTCTGTTTTGGGGTGCCTGGATTCCAATGAAGGACAACCTAGTCTTAAAATAAGGGTTGAATTTATTTACAGTAGGGATATAAATACATTATAATTACAGATAAGGAACTAGGGTAACACAATGGGGAGGGAGATGGACAGGGAAACGGAAGGG
Organism: Aquarana catesbeiana; assembly: GCF_042186555.1. Classification (NCBI taxonomy): domain Eukaryota; kingdom Metazoa; phylum Chordata; class Amphibia; order Anura; family Ranidae; genus Aquarana; species Aquarana catesbeiana. The sequence continues at coordinate 147,349,768 of NC_133333.1, forward strand.
GAGGTCTGTCTTCTATTGTATGCACATCCTCACTGACTCTTCCTCACAAACCAAGACCTCTCCCCAATTCTTGACCCACCCACAAAAATGGGTCTCAGCAAATCATGTACTGGTCCTTTGTGGAAGATCTATGGAACCAAAAGTTCATTCCACTCCCAGGCTCCAATTGATCAACACAGGATGTCCATCAATCCATCATCCTTAAGGCCCCATACCGGCCAGGTGTGTGTGTGTGTGTGTGTGTGTGTGTGTGTGTATAGTTGAATAGCCTCAGGAGTCCTACTGGTCACATGATAACGACCTTATGCATTCATCTAGTCCTTTTTTACTGCAGGCTGGTTGTGAAAATTGTCATCTTCCTCAAATCAAAGTCCTTTCAAAGCCATCTTGTCAAAGCCATATTATTATCAGGTCCTATCAGCATTAATATCAATTTTTCCAATATTAAATTATTAATTGAAGTTGCCATTTTTATAGCTCTGATAGTATATCTCTCTCTTGCCCCCAATGTATATCTATGTTTAAATCAGTGGTAGAATGCATCAAACTTGAGGATTTATTGAATATCTATAAGTTCACATAAGTAATATAAAAAAAGTGTGTGTGTGTGTGTGTGTGTGTGTGTGTGTATGTGTGTATGTATGTGTGTGTATATATATATATATATATATATATATATATATATATATATATATATATATATATTATTACGGGTGTCTGTTTTAATAATTTTGTGGGTTGTAATTTCCATAACAAGCAATCAGTGAAAGTGTTTCTATTCCTGGTCTTCTTTGAGCGTTAATCAGTAGGGTGCAGTTTAGTTACTATCTCAATCAGGGCTGTTCATTTTCTTTATTTATTTATTTTGCACAGCTGCTTGTGGATCAGAGGTGTCTCTGTAGGGACGAGGGGGCAGAAGAAAGAAATTTCTCCCTTTTTCATCTTTATGCATGTCTGCAGATCACAAGCTGTTTATGCTCTAAAACATTTTTTAGATAAGCATCTTTGCTCTTCTTATCCTATTGTATCACATTGCATGGAATTCGAGCGCTCAGTGGTTCAATAATTTCTATTCATGGTACTATGTCAGCAGGGTGCTTATTTAAAAAAAATATTTGCATGAGGTTGGAGGAAAAATGTTCTACAATGACATATAAATATCTTCTATATGATAAGATGGTTGAGAGAATAGTGTGTAATCCAAGATTTGGAATGCGTCCATCTACAGCTATATATTATAAACTCATTTCTATTTCCCAAACCGAGCATCAATGACTATTCAGAATTTTCTTTATAGAAAGGCTGGTAACTAATGTTGTTCTAAATCTTTTTGGTAAAGAGTCCACCAAAAAGTGATATTTTAGTTACATGTGGATCAAGGTGGGTTGAGTCAACCCCTAGCTTCTTGGATACTCCAACAGTGAAATCTTCCGTGTTCTTAATTCTGTTCTCATCTATCTGGGAGTTTGGGGTGTTTCTGTACACTAGGACTATTGGGATTTTAAAGTGATCATAAAGGTAAAATTTTATTTTTATTATTTAAATGAAAAACAGGGTATACTTACCTGCTCTGTGCATTGGTATTGTGCAAAGCTGGCCCCTTACCTCTTCTTTAAAGGCCCACAACTGGCACTATTTTCTTCTTCTCCCTGCATGTGCTCACATAGCAAGCTGTGTGCTATGGGACACCCTTGCAGGTGAGCTCCCGAGCCGGGCTGTATGCATCCATAGACACACACAGCGCAGCTTGGGTAAATTCCCTGCTCCCCTTCACAGGATTTGAATGACAGCTGTAGGAGCTGCCTGTGTCTCCTGTGAGATCAAGAACCAGGTATCAAGTGCAGTGGTGTTACAGATGGAGGAGGCAGGTAAGTGTATAGGGGCTCGGAAGGGGGGGGGGGATAGTGGAATTTATTTTCCTTAAAACGGTTTTACAGGCTAAAGGTTTTTTTCTCTGCATTAAGGTAAAAAAAACACTTCTATTGTTAGCCCCCCTCCTCTTACATACTTACCTGCCTCGATCTCAATTCAGCAATGTGCCCGAGAGCAGTGGAAGCCATTGGTTCCTGCTCCTGTCAATCAAGTCCAGCGACGAGGGATCTAGGGGCGAGGCGGGGATGAGTCTTACTGTGTTCGTAATTGGACACAAGCCTGCACATGTGCCACCGTACGAAATAGCTTCCTATGGTAGCACAAGGAGAAGAGGAGGAGCCCAGAGCCCCCATCTGGGACCTCAGAAGAGGAGGGGGGCTGCCCTATGAAAACCATTGCACAGAGCAGGTAAGTATGATTATAAATTAATCTAGTATGTTTATTTAAAAAAAAACAAAAAACCTTTACAATCACTTTAATGCAGGGAATGCATTAATGTAAAAAAAAAAAAATGTCTTTGGAACCACTTTAAATTCAGCACCAGGGATAACTATACATTGAAAACATAAATAAGATATAATAATGCTAAATGTACTAATAGAAAAAATTCTACAGACCCATCAGCCTTTTCAGGAGGTAGATTTGTCTTAACAGCCATTATTCTAGGCTCCTGTCCAAGGGTATCTTCCCTTTTGGCTTGGAGGGCTCATCCTAACGGTCCTACTGTTATAGACCCTAGGGAAAGGGCTACCGAGTCCAATTTCCATTTACATGATCTGTTGGAAATGTAAAACCAATTCTACAGGTCTTCTGTAATAATCCTAATCAATTACTATGAAAATGTTTACTGAAACACCATACCTTTATATCTGAGGTGACCATCAATTTGCTAGCAGAAACTCTCTCATCTCAGCACACAACATTGAGATACCTGGGTGCGTGTGCATGAGAGCTCCCCAAAGGGGAATTTCTGTTTGCAATATTTCTACCCAGACACAAACGGTATTCATGTTTAGTATCTTTAGCCTACTGATATTACTGCAGACTTAAAGGGCCTACTACAATATTAATTCACTTTCTTATCCTTAATACTGTGTGCATGGACTCTTTTTGTTGAACATCGCTATGATGTTTTTATGAATGAATTATTCATTCTCACCCCACTCTATAATAACTTTTGCTTAAATTACGTCCTTCAAATTTACTCCAGTGTCAGTTACATCGTTACATTGCTTGATCTTTTAAGAAATACACTGAACTAAACAGGAACAATGGGCTAAACTGTCCAGCTACCCCCAGCACAGATTGATCCCAGACGGGGGGGACGAAGAGTGACGGGGCAGTGCCACATAACATCGGTATGATATTCACTGTAGTTTATAATGTTCATTCATGTTTGATTTTCATCCATGTGTTTTACTGCATTCCAGACTTTGAATGTATCCTATTGTTTTTGTGCAAAATTCAATAAAAAACGATTAACGAAAAAATTTATCTATCCTATCACTATCCAATTATATTACAAAGCATTTACTGAAGTTATCCAAGCTAATTTTTAACCAGCATATGCTGGTGTATTAATGATGGCTTGGCTAATTCTCCGGTAAGTTGTTATATTTGAGGTGTTTCACAGAGATTGTCTACTTCCTTAAAATTAGATAGTTAGCAATCTCTAAAATGTTGCATATGTGATTATAGGGAGTGCAAGAAATATTTTAATACCACTTTTTTACTGTCCCCAACCTTCCTAGGTCCCACACACATACAATGCCAAAGGGTGACAGCACTATGTGACAGAACAAGTGTCTTCTTTAGCTGTATGGCCATTGTGGCCCCACTTTTTCTGCCCACCTCTTCAGGATAATATGTCCATAGTCTGGGTACAGATGCACTCTAAACCATCACTCAACACAAAATTAGATTATCGTTAGTAGACAGCTTAACTAATATGCTGCCTGATTAGAATCAAAGAAGTCATGTTAAACTTTGGTGAGGAGTGGAGAATCCTGCAGTAGATCCCATTCATCTAAAAAGCTTCCGAGTGGCCTTGTGTGCAACCTGCAGACTCTATATACTTTATTTTTGGGGTGCTGCCTGTCCATGTTGCTCAGGCAGTTTGCTTTGTACAGTGGGTATAGAAAAGAAGCACATTTTGTTGCTTTGCAGCCTAAAATGAAGACAGACACAGTTTTTGTTTTATCCAGCTGTATTTACTCAGTACAACTTATAACATCCAAGTGAAAGATATAAGACCAATATGTCAGAAAAAAATAAAAACACATCAAAAACAGAATCACTGAGTTAGAAAAAGGATCACCCCCTTGTGTCAATATTTTGTTGAGCCACTTTTTTGCTTTAATTACAGCCTTTAGTCTGTTTCGATATGTCTCTACAAACTTTGCACATCTAGACTTTGCAATATTTGCCCACTCTTCTTTGCAGAACTGCTCAAGTTCAGTAAAATTTGATGGTTACCGTTTGTGGACCGCAGTCTTCAAGTCATTCCACAGATTTTCAATGGGGTTTATGTCTGGACTCTGACTAAGCCATGCAACATTCACTGTTTTCTCCTTCAACCACTGTGTGGTCATTTTCGCTGTGCTTTGGGTCATTGTCATGTTGGAAGGTAAACCTTTTTTCCATTGATAACTTTCTGGCACAGGCAGGGCCGGGACGAGGGGTGGGCTGGAGCCACAGCTGCCCTGGATGCTAGGTTTACTGTTGAGATGGGGCACCTTCTTTCTGTTACAAGGCTGACAGGAGTAGTGACAGTGGCAGTGATTTTGACAACCGAGAGACTGCTGGTCGTAGGATTCCCCAGCTTGTACATCATGAATGGGGAGGAGGGGGTTGCAGTTTGGCATCTTTGCCATGGGCTCTGGATGACCTTGTCCCGACACTGGGCAGGGGGCAGCAGATTTTCCAAGAATTTGATGGTATTTTGTCCCATCCATTTTCCTTCTTTCTTGACAAGTGCTCCGGTCCCTGCTGCAGAGAAACACCCCATAACAGGATATTACCCTCTCCATGCTTTACTGTAGTAATGGTGTTATTTGGATGGTGAGCTGTATTGAATTTCCACCAGACATATTGTTTGGTGTTGAGGTCAATTAAATTTTAGTCTCATCTGACCACAACACCTTTTGCCATGTGGCCTCAGAATCTTCAAGGTGCATTTTAGCAAAGCTCATCATGACTACATGTGGCCCTGTTTGAGGAGTGTTTTTTCTTGCAACCCTCCCATACAAGTGCCATTTGTGGAGAAGTTGTGATATTGTTGTCACATGCACATAATGACCACTCTTTGTCATAAATTCCTACAACTGCTTCTTGGTAGTCTCTCTGACCAGTTTCCTCCAGGTTCCTTCATCCAGTTTGGAGTACAGTTCTGATCCAGGGAGGGCCTGTGTTGTACCAAATACCTTCCACTTCTTAATATTAGACTTCACTGTGCTTCTATGCATCGATAAAGCTTTTGACATTGTTTTGTATCCATCTTATGACTTTTGCCTGTCCAGTACTTTATCTCGGAGATCTTTTGACAGTACCTTGCCACTCATAGTTGATTGTTTTCTTCAGTTGCACTACCAGGGACTGAAATGCTCCAGGAAAGCTCTTTTCATGTTGAGCTAGTCAAAATAACCATAGCTTATCACAGTTGCAATCAAATGGCTTTGTGTCCCATTGAGAAGGTGATTAGCTACATCTGATTGAGTTTACAAGTCATTTTTAGGGGGTGATCCTTTTTCCAACTCAGTGATTCTCTTTTTTTTTCTGACATGTTGGTGTTAAATCTTTTACTTGGATGTTATAAGTTGCACTGAGTAAATACAGCTGGATAAAACAAAAACTGTGTCTGTCTTCATTTCAGGCTGCAAAGTAACAAAATGTGATTATTTTAAAGGGGGTGATTCTTTTCTATACCCACTGTATGTCCCAACGTTGTATGCTCCTGCAGCAGGGGTTACTGTGGAGCTACTGGTTTATTTGTTTCTACGGCTATATATACTCCCTCAAATTAAAATAAATTTAATTTTATAATTATGCATTTTCATTAGATATTTATAACAGAATCAAACTCTTTCGGCTGAACTCCCTTAACAATAAGTATTTAAATGGCTATTACACTGCATGCATCTTTTTTGCTTCTTTCCTGTCAGACTGCATGCATATTTAAGGATTAGATACAAATTGGCCACTAATTAGAGCCTTTTAAGAGGCTACTGTGAATGTCAGTCATTGCCGGAGAAGCAATGGACCAGAATCACCAGCGTTATAGAATCACAGAGCACTAATTGAAATAGTTATGTCACTATACAAAAGCCGGACATTGTGCAAAATGACTCTCTCATTGAGAGCTGTTTTCCAGTCCTTACCCTGAGCCGCCAACGCATTCAAGGTCACCCAGAAAAACCAAAATGTTCCAACAGCATCAAGTGTGTGTGTGTCTGGAAAATTAATTAGGCAAAATCTTCAGTATGCTGTAGTTACACTTGTGTATGGCATGAATTAATGTGCAGGCTTACACCCTTTAACTGTGCATATTGTGTCTGAGACCTTTTAACTGGAAACCACGAACAAGCAAATTAAAGGCATTATTACAATTTTATTAGACATTGCTTGGCTAATATTAGAATCTTATACAGAGAATGGATACATGCTCTTCTGAATCAGCAATATAGCAGTGGGTAGAATGATGGAAATCTATGCTTTGCTTGTCTTTCAAATAAATTAGGACAATCATCCCCCCCACAAAAAAACCAATGCAATGATAAAGGACAGAAAATGTTAGACTAGAGTAATGTATTATATATAAAACCCAACTCCAGTCTGCACTGTTTACTATAGAGTATAAACAAGACACAAAATGATCCAAAGGAGTTGGGATTTTTAAGGTGCCAATAATGTACTACAATATACAACACAAATTCATAATTTTTATTTATCCATATTTAAATATAAAAGCACTCTAAAAATATTGTCCATAAACAGACATCTGGATAGAATATTCACAGCATAGTTTTACTGTAGATTCTGATGTTTCGCCTGTTAAGGCTTCGTCAGGAGCTATACGACATCACACCTAAATTGAAGATGTACAATAACACAAAAATGGGCTTGCACCCTACCATACAGGCACTCCAGAGAGTCCTCTCTATTCTATAAACATTTAATTGGGAACTCAAGACAACACCTAAGACATAGAAAAGAGATGCTTAGACATCAATCCTGGGCACCAAGTGGGTCAGATGGATACTGCACCAATATTGGTGCGCCGTCTATCCATGGGTGCCCCGTGTATCTGTGCAGCCATCCACCATGTTCCTTCTAAGTTAGAGTGGAATCCCATTATTGTAGTTCTGATGTTGTTGCATCAGTTCCTTTAAAGATTCACTAAATGTCACATGCTGCCTAGGTTTGGTGTTGCCCACATTGGCTCCGACTATTTTTTGTGCGAAGCTGGAGATAGTAGGATGGCATCCATGGAGGTGCGCATGCGTGAATATTTAATGAGTATTAGCGTGGCCAGAGGCAAGTGGCATCCCTATGTGTCTGCATCATGTCATGACGTCACCATGATGTGGCGGGAGGAGTATATACAGTCGTGTTTCAAAGTCTGCATACCTTCGGTGAAATTTTTGCATTATTATTGAAAATATGACTGATCATGCCAAAACTTTCTTTTATTTAAGGATAACAATCACATGAAGCCATTTATTATCGCATAGTTTTTTGGATCCTTTTTAAATCATAACAGAAATCACCCAAATGGCCCTTATAAAACGTTTACATATCCTGGAATGTTTGACCTTGGTACAGACACAGAAGGTGGCACACGATTTAAAATGGCAATTAAAGGTTAATTTCCCACATCTGTGGATTTTTAAATCACAATTCGTGTCTGTGTATAAATAGTCAATGAGTTTATCTCTCACATGGATGCACTAAGCAGACTAGACACTGAGCCATGAGCAGGTAGAAAAGAACAGTCAAAAGACCTGCGTAACAAGCTAATGAAACTTTACAAAGATGGAAAAAGATATAAAAAGATATCCAAAACCTTGAATATGCCAGTCAGTACTGTTTAATCACTTATTAAGAAGTGGAAAATTAGGGGCTCTTTGAAAGATTGCAGCCACAACTGGCAAAAGAATTGCTCAGTATACAAAGAAAAACCCACAGGTAACCGCAGGAGAAATACAGGCTGCTCTCCAAAAAGACGGTTTGGTTGTTTTTAACGAGCACAATTCAACGATACTTGAACAAGAGCTGCATGGTTGAGGTGCCAGAAGGAAGCCTTTACTGTGCCAATGCCACAAAAAAGCCAATGAAGCATGTCAAGGTGTTGTTGGGCATATTGTAACCAGGCTTTTTTGTGGAACTTGTACAGTAAAGGCTTCTTTCTGGCAACTTGACCATGCAGCTCTTTTTTGTTCAAGTATCATCATATTGTGCTCCTTTAAAAACAACCATACCATCTTTTTCCAGAGCAGCCTGTATTTCTCTTGAGGTTACCTGTGGTTACCCGAACAGTTTCTGTGGCAGTTGTGGCTAAAATCTTTCTTGATCTACTTGACCATGGCTTGGTATCAAGAGATCCCAAAATGTTCCACTTCTTATTAAGTTATTGAACAGTACTAACTGGCATATTCAATGCTTTGGATATCTTTTTATATCCTTTTTCCTTGTCAAAAGAAGTTTATTGAGTATACAATGTTATAAAGATACATAAAGATACATAAAGTAAATTTACAAGGATCTATAAAGTAAGCTCATTGTTTTACAGTAGGGTTTATATAGGTAAATATCATGAAATTTCAAATATTAAACATTGGGTTCACGTAAACCTAAATTAAAGATATATATCATTTCCTTAGTTACTTTTGTAGGTATTTAAATGATTTATACCTACTATACATATTGTTTACAAGTAGAGTGTATATAGGTCAAATAAATTCTGATAATGAGCTTTAATCGTAAGGTGGAGAAAAGGAAAGAGAAAGAAGAAAAAGGGTTGAAAGGTAGAGGTATGGTCCACAAGGTTGTCCCGCTCGTCGGTTTATTATTCTTTTTAGTTCTCTTTGAAGCCTTAGAATGGGTGTCTCTGTAAGTCATTTAATCTGTTACCATGGCAACGGGACAGAGTCATTGAAATTTGACAGGAACTGTTGTTTTATCCAAGGATGCCAAAGTTTTTCAAATTTTGGAATTTGATTTTGATCGATGGCTACCATCTTAGCATGGGACATTGTATTATTCATTCTGTGAATTGTTTCTGCTAGTACCAATGTAAGAGATTTCCATGCCTTGGCCACTGTTTGTTTTGCAGCCGTTATTAGTTGGATCATAAGTTTGAATTGAGAGAGTGTTAACCATTCCGGTTTTAGATTAAGTAAAGTTAAATATGGATCTGGTTGTATTATTTTTTAAAATATTTTAGATGCAATCACGAAGACTTCCTTCCAGAAGGTTTGGATTACTGGGCACGTCCACCATATGTGTAAATATGTGCCTATTTCTGGGCATCCTCGAAAACAAAGAGTTGAGGTATTAGGTGAATATTTTGCCACTCTAGCGGGTACAAGGTACCAGCGAGTTAGGACTTTATAATTTGTCTCCAGTGCTAAGATGTTGGGTGAAGATGACTTAGATGTGAGCCATATATTAGACCAGTCCGTGTCTTCTAAAATTCGTCCCAAGTCCTCCTCCCACCCCTGAACGTAAGAGGGTCTATTAAGATTTGCTACTCCATATAATTGATTATAAAGTGATGAAATTGTACCTTTAGCAAATGGATCTTTTGTACAGATTGATTCAAAAATGGATAGTTGGGATAATGGTGTATCCCCCTTTAGGAATGGTGTATAGAAATTTTTGATTTGGAGATATCTAAATATCTCAGAGTTTGGTAGATCATATTTTTCTCTAAGCGATGGGAATGAAAGGAATGATTTAGATGCTATGAAGTCATTTAGTGTCTGAATGCCTGATGTTGTCCAAGTTTTAAAAGAATTTGGGTAGATCCATGCCGGATAAAAGGCCGGATTTCTGATAAAAGAAAGGAGAGGATTGTGTGGAGATTGTAACTGATATTTGGTTTTTAGTTTATCCCAGAGAGATAAGAAGTGTTTAGTTATGGGATTATGAATTTTAAAGCGGTCTTTTGGATCAAGCCATAATAAATTTGATATTAATAGAGGGTCATTTTCTGAAGCCTCTATAAATACCCATAATGGGATTTCCTGTTTTGCATGGTATTTGGACAGACTGGCCAAATGTGCTGCTCTGTAGTAGTTAGTAAAATTAGGGTATCCCAGGCCTCCTTTATTTTTGGGAAGATGTAGTGTGTGTATAGGTATACGTGGTTTAGAAGAGCCCCATATAAACGAAGTTGCTCTTTTTTGTACTATTCTCAAAAAATAGGAAGGAATTGGAATAGGGAGGACTCTGAATAGATAAAGCAATTTGGGTAGAATAGTCATTTTGATTGCATTAATCTTCCCTATCCAGGATAAAGGAAGTTGCGACCATTGTTTTATTAGATTTGTGATCTTTCTTAATACAGGAGGATAATTGGTTGAGAATAAGTCAGAATGAGATGCTGTTAAATGAATTCCAAGATATGGGATTGATTTTTCTGCCCATGTGAATGGGAGTGCAGCCCTAGCCGGGATCAATTCCATGTTTGTGAGTGAAATATTAAGCACTAGGCATTTCTTAGGATTAATCATAAGGCCGGATAGGGCTGCAAATCCATCAAGAGCCGGTATTAAGTTAGGACCAGAGACCTGTGGTGATGATAGAAAAAGTAATATATCGTCTGCAAATATACATAATTTGTGTGTAATACCTCCTACTTCAATGCCAGTTATAGTTTGGTTTGTTCTGATGTATTGGGCCATGGGTTCGAGTATAAGGGCAAATAATAAGGGAGATAATGGGCAACCCTGTCGGGTACCTCTTTCGATATTAAAGGCTTCAGATTTGTATCCAGCATATTTTATATAGGCTTTGGGTTTATTATATAATGCTTTGATCCATGTTAAAAAGTGGGGTCCAAAACCCCATTTTTGTAATGAATATTGCATATATTGCCAGGATACTGTGTCAAATGCCCTCTTAATATCGAGAGATAGAAAACATAAAGGGATTTTCCGTTTTTTAGCAATATGTGCCAATAACACTGCCCTGCGTATATTATCGCCTGCCTGTCTATTTGGCATGAAGCCTACTTGATCTCTATGTATTAATTTTCCTATAATGCTATTGAGGCGTTTTGCTATTATTTTTGCTAATAATTTAATATCGAGGTTTAACAGAGAGATAGGCCGATAATTCACACAGGAAGTATCATCAGAAAGGGGTTTTGGGATCATACAAACAATTGCCATTAGTGTTTCTTGCCGAAAAGAATGTCCATCTAGAAGTTTGTTAAAAGTTTCAGTGAGAATGGGAGAGAGTATTTCTGAGAATGTTTTATAGTATAAAGCCGAGTAGCCGTCTGGGCCTGGTCTTTTGTTAAGTTTTAGGTCTTTTATGGCGTTAGCAACTTCATCTATAGTTATAGGCTCATCCAAACTGCTTTTTTGATTCTGAGATAACTCAGGTAAGGTTATTTTTGAGAAGAAGGATTCAGCTTCTGTAGGATTAAATTCATTGTTTGTCTTGTATAAAGTTGCGAGATGTGAGTGAAATTTATGGACTATTTTAACTGGATTACAAGTGTAAACATTTTTTGATAATTTCAAACGTATTGGTTTGAAAGATTTGTTAGTTGAATTTAATGCCCGAGCCAAATATGTACCTGGTTTGTTTGTATTCATGTAGAAATTGTGTTTGGAGCGTTTGAGGGATTTATCAACTGACTCAGTGAGAAATAGATCGTATTCCAATCTAGATTTTTCCAGATGAGATTTTGTACTCTGAGATGGATTATCTTGAAATGATATGTAGGCTGCATTAAAATTGAGTTCTAGTTTTTTTGCTAGATTTTTGCGTTCCCGTTTAAATAGTGCCATTTGTCTTTGTATTGTACCACGCAAGACAGGCTTATGAGCTTCCCACAGTGTTATTGGGGAGATGTCTGTTGTATTATTAATTGATATGTATTCCTTTAAAGCTTGTTCAATGGCCATCTGATGTAGTGGGTGTTTGAGCATTATGTCCGGTAAGTACCACGTTGGGTCATGCGCTTTTGGTATGGCTGAGGCTATAGTAGTGTATACTGCATTATGGTCAGACCACGGAATCGGAATTATATCTGATGCAATAATTTCTGGTATCATTCCTATTGTTAAAAAAATATGATCTATTCTGGTGAAGGTTTGATGAGGGTGCGAGAAATAAGTGAATTTCTTTTTCATTGGGTTACTTTCTCTCCACGAATCTACCAGATTGTATTTGGAAAGAAGTTGAGAAAAAGGTAATCTAGAGGATATTTTGGATGGTGTAAAAGGTGATTTATCTAGAAATGGGAGGAGGACCTGGTTCGAATCCCCACACACTATCACTGTTCCTATTTTGTGTGTATTAATCACTTGTAATATATGTGAGAGGAATGGTGTAGGTTGTTTGTTAGGAGCGTAGTAGGAAATCACAGTGATTGCTGTATCCATTATATAACCCATGAGTATCAGGTATCTACCTTCTGGGTCTTTAATTTCTGATGATAAGGTGAATGGTGTGGATCGGTGAAATGCAATTAGAGTTCCCCTTTGCTTGGTACAGGCAGAAGCCATGTAAATTTGTTGATAAAAAGGAGAAATATATTTTGGAGTAGAATCTTTGGTGAAGTGTGTTTCTTGGAGGCATACTATGTGAGCCTTCTTGTTATGGAAAGTACGGAAGGCTTTGGTCCTTTTTTGAGGGACATTTATTCCCTGAACATTCAGGGAAAGTATATTCAGTGGTGCCATGGCAATAGATCAAATAGTTTTGACTTACTTTTTGTTATGCAGAGCTGGCTGCGCAGATCAACCTGTGTGGACTGAAGAGATGAATAGATAGAAAAGAAACCAGTGAATTCTGGAGTAAAGAGTAAACAAAAAACATATGAAATTAGATGATACATTGTATAAATTATTTTTTGCAAGTAATCACAATTTACCCGTGAAAGAGAATAAATATCTCTCTCAGGGGAATAAGTGCCTTCGTCACACTCCCACATAATATGGTTGGGAGAATGAGGAGGGCTAATGGGGGTACACGGATCTTCCGCTTACAGGAGAGAAGTGCTATGTCAAAAGACATCAAAATGATGTTTCATTAATTGGAGTGCAGAATATAGTTTTTGTTAAAATTATTTATTCCAGGGTGGTTGTATATGGTTAGTCTTGCCCTAGGCTAAATAATTCAGTTAGAAAGGTACTGTTAATAACTTTGGTATTGATGAAGATAGTTTGAATTATTTTGGGATTTTAACCCTTTTAGAGTAAACAATTACATATTTTATTCATATGTAACAGTTTAGATATGTTAACTCATAAAATTGAGGTTGTATTGCTTCAGATTAGAATAAACAAAAACAATTCTAGGACCTAGTTAGGTAATAATATATTTGTTTTAAGAAAAGAAAGAAAAAGCTTCCATTACTTCTGGATTATTGAACATATTTGTCCTAAAAAGTAATAAATCTATTGTTATTACCTGATAATATATAACGGAACAAGAATTTCCTTATTTCACTTATATATTCTAAGGCTATATGAATCAGAAGTAATAAGAAATATAACTGGAATGTAACATGATCCCACACAGTGTGTGACTATCAGAATGCAGTTACATTCAGTTATAAATATAGGTTTTTTATAGAGAACCATCTCTTAGTATAATAAATGAAGAGATATCAGGAATTAGGATGTCAGTCCATTGAATCTTCTTGGTCCATGGATGATGTGGCATAACGGCCTCTTTTGTGAGAATGATGATTCCCATTTTGTTCTGAAATTTTCTGGGTGCTGCCTGAAGGTGAAGATGATGCCATTCTTCTGCGTGTGGGAGAGTTGCTGCTTGTGGGTTCTGTCAGATTTAATTTTAAAAGGGTTTGTTGTAGTTCATCTGCTGATCTGCTTCTGTAAATTGTACCTTGGTAGTTAAATCTGACTGAAAAGGGGAAGCCCCATTGATACATAATGTTGTGGCGTTGCAGTTCCATTAGTTGGGGTTTCATGGATCGTCTTTTAGTAATAGTAAGTTGGGATAGGTCAGCAAAAATTTGATAATTGTGTCCTTGAAAATTAAGTTCTTTTTTTTCTCTTGCAGCAATTAGTATTTGTTCTTTCGTTCTGTAATAATGAAATTTTGTGATTATATCACGTGGGGGTCCATCTTTCTTTTTGGCTGTGAGGGCTCTGTGTACTCTGTCCAGTTCTAAACGTTCAATAGGGATATCTGGCTTTAGTTCTTGTAATAGAGCAGTAATAGTAGATTGCAGGTCTGTCACAGTTTCGGGTATTCCCCTTATGCGCAAGTTTGAACGTCTGGCTCTATTTTCGTAATCTTCGAGCTTAGTTTGAAGTATTAAATTCTCTTTTTTTAATTGTTCCAATTCTGTTATATTTTCTTGGGTTGTAATTTCAATTTCATCCATTTTTATTTCTAAGGCGGCGGTGCGGTTTCCCAGCTCTCTTATTTCTTTGGTTAGGCTGTTTGTTATTTGGTCTGAGGTTTGTTTTAAAGCCTTATGAAGCATCTTTTCAAATTGTAATAATATTACTGGGGATACTGAGGAGGCTTGTGGAGAAGTTTGTGAGAGGATTTGTTCTGTATCTGACTCAAATGGAGAGTCTTGCTGTGACATTTTCTGTCTGTGAGAGCGCCCTGATGCTGTATCTTGTGAGGTGACTGGAGCTGCTTCAGCTGCAGTGAGTGCCTGTGAGCTCTTTGTGAGGTGATTTTTATTTCTGCCACGGTTTCCTCCCAGTACCATATTTCCTGCCCAAACTTTCAGTTTGTTCCCTGGGGCAAAAAGGTTCAAATGGATACCTTTTGAGCCTGCAGGCTCCGCTTTGTCCTTCTCTTCTCTCCTAAGCGGTGTGGAGCTCTAACAATGCATGTCTGCTCTGCTAGGCTCCGCCTCCTGCCCCCCCTTTATATCCTTTTTCAATCTTTGTAAAGTTTCATTACCTTTTTATGCACACCTTTTGACTGTTCTTTTCTACCTCCTCATGGCTCAGTGTCTAGCCTGCTTAGTGCATCCATGTGAGAGCTAACAAACTCATTGACTATTTATACACAGACACTAATTGTGATTTAAAAAGGCACAAATGATGTGGGATATTAACTTTTAATTGCCATTTTACCCTGTGTGTGCCACGTTCTGTGTCTGTACCAAGGCCAAGCATTCCAGGATATGTATACTTTTTATCAGGGCCATTTGAGTGATTTCTGTTAGTTTTTTGGATCCTTTTTGAATCATAATGATATGTGATAATAAATGGCTTCATGTGTTGCTATCCTTAACCCCTTCCTGACCAGCAGATATATTGCGGCGGGTTGGCACTGCTGTGAGAGCCATCGTAGCTGTACGTCGTCTCCTTAAGACGCTGTAGCAGCGTGTCCACGGAGCCAATGCGCGTGCCTGGCAGGCACGATCGCTTGTGACAGAGCGAGAACCGGATCTGTGTGTTTAGACACACAAATCCTGGTTCTGTCAGGGGAGAGGAGACAAATTGTGTGTTCCTACTAAGTAGGAACAACGATCTGTCTCCTCCTCTAGTCAGCCACACTCCCCCACAGTTAGAAACACACATGATTGCCCTCTAGTGTTAACCCCTTCCCTGCCAGTGACATTCATACAGTAATCAGTGACGTTTTTTAGCCCGGATCGCTGTATAAATGTCACTGGTCCCAAAAAAGTGTCCAATGTGTCCATCGCAATGTTGCAGTCCCAATAAAAATTGCAGATCACCGCCATTACTAGTAAAAAAAAGAATAATAATAAAAAAGCCATGAATCTATCCCCTATTTTGTAAACGCTATGACTTTTGCACAAACCAATCAATATACGCTTATTGCAATTTTTTTTTTACCAAAAATATGTAGAAGAATACATATCGGCCTAAACTGATGAAGAAATCTGTTTTTTTTTTTTTTTTTTTTATATTTTTGGGGGATATTTATTATAGCAAAAAGTACAAAATATTGTATTTTTTTTAAATTGGCAGTCATTTTTTGTTTATAGCGCAAAAAGCAAAAACCGCAAGAGGTGATTAAATACCACCAAAATAAAGCTCTATTTGTGGGGAAAAAAGGACATACATTTTGTTTTGGTACAACATCGCACGACCGCGCAATTGTCAGTTAAAGCGACACAGTGCCGCTTCGCAAAAAATGGCCTGATCAGGAAGGGGGCAAATCCTTCTGGGGCTGAAGTGGTTAAATAAAAAACAGTTTTTTGGCATCATCAGTCATATTTTCAATGTTAATGCCAAAATTTCACAATTTCTGCCAGAGTATGCAAAATTTTGAGCACAACTGTAGGTATCAAAACCCGGCAGCCATTTTGTTGACAGACATGTGCTGATCCACAATTGTTCACTGTTGTAGCTGTTAACCTGATTAAGCCCAGGTTCACACTGAGCTGCGGGAATGAAGCCATGTGGGTTCAGCTAAACTCGCACAATTTCAATCCCGCATGTCAGTCCCGATTTCGGATGCAATTTCAGAGACATCTGTGCAGGTTTCTGCACAAATGTCAATGTAAATCGCAGTCCGAAATCACAAAAAGTAGTACAGAAACTACTTTTTGAAATCAGTGCGGCGCCGCAAATACAAATTAGGGTGGTGCCATTGCCGGCAGTTGCTGCTGATTTGACATGCGATACCAATGTGAACCAGGGCTTAATCTGAGTTTATGGAGATTTATTTCAATGGTCAATTTGTTGCAGTTTTTAGCCTTAAATATTTCCGCTTTTATGTGACACATGGTATCTCATGACTCCTTTATAGACATGTTCAGTAATGTTGAGACTTTTCTGAATACCATCTCAGCCCTAAACCTGGGGAGTTTCAAACCTCTATGTAAAGTTTCTATAGAGATGTGTAGATGTTGATATGCCACACTTTACCTTTATCTATTTGTCCAACATTTTTGGCTACTCCCAAATTAAATCCACTCTTTTGAATTTTAGTTATATGATCCTGGATATCCCTCCTGTGGTTTCTCCAGCCTTTTAGAGCAATTATGACTTGGTTTTCAGATATTTAGCTTTGATTGGTAAGATGCCCTTCACCAAACTTTTTGAATTAGAATACACTGGTTACAGAATATATGTTTTCAAGAATGTGTATATATGTACTTACTGTATTGTTTTGTTATTGTACATCTTCAATTTAGGTGTGGTATTGTTTTTTTCCTGAGGAAGCCTTAACAGGCGAAACATGTTGAGATCACTACACCATCAGAATCTACAGTAAAACTATGTTGTGAATATTCCAATCAGAAGTCTGTTTATTGAATGTTTTAGAATGTTTTTATATTTTAACATAGATAAATACAAATTATGAAATGTTATTGTATATTGTAGTATATTATTGGCACCTTTAAAATCCCAGCTCTTTAGGAGCATTTTGTGTCTTGTTTATGGTTATACATGGAATGTGGTCCCTTGAGTTCTCCTCTGACCTAAGATTCATGTGCTGCATTTACTATAGAGGTGCTAACTGCTTGCCACTCTAAGCTAAAAAGAAGGGATTTTTATGACAACATGCAGCACATGAAATTAGAAGGAGGTAAAATCCTCTGATCAGCATTCTTTTTCTAAGTCACTGGGTTAAGCAGTAATAAAGTCAGTGTTAGCACAACAACTAGGCAACAAGCATTTTCAAAAGGAGGTGGCATTCGTATTTACCCAGTAAATTTTCACTTAAAGCCAAAGCTTTTTTAACAGCTTTGGATAGAGTAGGGAAAGGGTAACCCCCGGCCAATGTATTTTTTTGTTGTCTGTGTCTTCTTAAAGATTTCCCTTCATTTCCAATCCCAGGACTGTAATTGGAAGTGGGAGGAAATCTCTACAAAATTAGGGAAATTCCTTTCTTAGACAGTCACCACAGGAACAAGTGTCCCTATAAGATTTCCTCTATCCATCTACCTCTCTAGATTTAACATAATTTTCTGTATGTGACAATGATCACCAGGTTAAAGGGACTGTAAAGGCTTAGTTTTTTTCCATAAAATAAAAAAAAAAGTTATAGTTTACCTTCTCTGAGCAACAGGGGCAGCCTGTCCATTAAGGTGCACGGGTGTCGCCCTCCCATCCATTCGTCTGGCCCCTTTCAGGACACCGGACTCATGAATTCCAATGCAGGGTGGTGCTTTTTGAAGCACCGATTGGAGCCAGAGGCTCTAATAGGCTTCAAAATAGGGTGCGCTCAGGGCACAGAGAATGCACTCAGAGCCCACCCAGGTGGGTGAGAATAGAGAATGAATATTCACTATTCTCACACTGAATCTCCTCTCCACCAATCAGGAAGCGGGTCTGAGACCCGTTTTCCGATTGGCCAATAGGAGAAGCATTCTGATTGGCCACTGATGAGGAGGGAGGAGACGGAAGCTGCCGAGCAGGGGAAGGAGAAGCTGTACTATGATGCCCTTAGACGAGAGCAGGAGAACCCGCCCGTGATTGGCCACCATGGATGGTGGGTAGGGATGAGCTTCGAGTTCGAGTCGAACTCATGTTCGACTCAAACATTGGCTGTTCGCAAGTTCGCCGAACAGCGAACAATTTGGGGTGTTCGCGGCAAATTCGAATGCCGCAGAACACCCTTTAAAAGTCTATGGGAGAAATCAAAAGTGCTAATTTTAAAGGCTTATATGCAAGTTATTGTCATAAAAAGTGTTTGGGGACCCGGGTCCTGCCCCAGGGGACATGATCAATGCAAAAAAAAAGTTTTAAAAACGGCCCTTTTTTCAGGAGCAGTGATTTTATTAATGCTTAAAGTCAAACAATAAAAGTGTAATATCCCTTTAAATTTCGTACCTGGGGGGTGTCTATAGTATGCCTGTAAAGGGGCGCATGTGTCCCGTGTTTAGAACAGTCTGACAGCAAAATGACATTTCGAAGGAAAAATTCCATTTAAAACTACCCGCGGCTATTGCATTACCGACAATACACATAGAAGTTCATTGATAAAAACGGCTTGGGAATTCAACACAGGGAAACCCCGAACCAAAATAAAAAAAAAAATGACGTGGGGTTCCCTCTAAATTCCATACCAGACCCTTCAGGTCTGGTATGGATTTTAAGGGGAACCCCGCGCCAAAAAAAAAAAAAAAAACGGCGTAGGGTCCCCCCAAAAATCCATACCAGACCCTTATCCGAGCACGCAACCTGGCAGGCCGCAGGAAAAGAGGGGGGGGACGAGAGTGCGCCCCCCCTGAACCGTACCAGGCCACATGCCCTCAACATTGGGAAGGTGCTTTGGGGTAGTCCCCCAAAACACCTTGTCCCCATGTTGATGAGGACAAGGGCCTCATCCCCACAACCCTGGCCGGTGGTTGTGGGGGTCTGCGGGCGGGGGGCTTATCGGAATCTGGAAGCCCCCTTTAACAAGGGAACCCCCAGATCCCGGCCCCCCCCTGTGTGAAATGGTAAGGGGGTACTTACCCCTACCATTTCACTAAAAAACTGTCAAAAATGTTAAAAATGACAAGAGACAGTTTTTGACAATTCCTTTATTTAAATGCTTCTTCTTTCTTCTATCTTCCTTCATCTTCTTCTGGTTCTTCTGGCTCTTCCTCCGGCGTTCTCATCCAGCATCTCCTCCGCGGCGTCTTCTATCTTCTTCTCCTTGGGCCGCTCCGCACCCATGGCATGAGGGGAGGCTCCCGCTCTTCTCTTCATCTTCTTCTTCATCCTCTTCTCTTCTTCCTTCTTCTCTTCTTCTCTTCTTCATTTTCTTCTCCGGGCTGCTCCGCATCCATGCTGGCATGGAGGGAGGCTCCCGCTGTGTGACGGTGTCTCCTCGTCTGACGTTCTTAAATAACGGGGGCCGGGGCCACCCGGTGACCCCGCCCCCTCTGACGCACGGGACATGACAGGACTTCCCTGTGGCATTCCCCTCTTTTCCTGCGGCCTGCCAGGTTGCGTGCTCGGATAAGGGTCTGGTATAGATTTTTGGGGGGACCCCACGCCGTTTTTTTTTTTTTTTGGCGCGGGGTTCCCCTTAAAATCCATACCAGACCTGAAGGGCCTGGTATGGAATTTAGGGGGACTTCCACGTCTTTTTTTTTTTTTTTAATTTTGGTTCGGGGTTCCCCTGTGGGGAATTCCCATGCCGTTTTTATCAATGAACTTCTATGTGTATTGTCGGCAATGCAATAGCCGCGGGTAGTTTTAAATGGAATTTTTCCTTCGAAATGTCATTTTGCTGTCAGACTGTTCTAAACACGGGAAACATGCGCCCCTTTACAGGCATACTATAGACACCCCCCAGCTACGAAATTTAAAGGAATATTACACTTTTATTGTTTGACTTTCAGCATTATTAAAATCACTGCTCCTGAAAAAACGGCCGTTTTTTAAACTTTTTTTTGCATTGATCCATGTCCCCTGGGACAGGACCCGGGTCCCCAAACACTATTTATGACAATAACTTGCCTATAAGCCTTTAAAATTAGCACTTTTGATTATTCATGTTCGTGTCCCATAGACTTTAACGGTGTTCGCGTGTTCGAGCGAACTTTTTTCCTGTTCGCATGTTCTGGTGCGAACCGAACAGGGGGGTGTTCGGCTCATCCCTAATGGTGGGATAAGTGCACCAATCGACCAACCCAACCGGGGTAGAGGGGACGGGTGCGGGTGCACTGTTTGCGAGTGCCCCCTGGGCAAGTAGTGTGCTGAGGGGGCACTCATATGTGTGTGCTCCTAAATCGGGCTGTGTGAATCCATAGACACATGCAGCATGGCTTGGGCCCACCCTCTGCCCCCTCCTCACTTTATTTGACTGACAGCAACTCTTAGAGCCTCCTGTGAATAGAGGAGAAGAGCAGATGGGCACAATGCCGGCTGAAACAAGTTACCAGACAAATCTTTATTAAATCTTAGCTTATGCTTCCATTGGTAATTTTGCAACACTCATATTTACTGGCATCCTATGAGCAAACAAGCTACATTTAATAAAGATTTTTTTGTTACTTGTTTTAGAGTGTCCAAGATTTGATAAGTTTCAGTCCCTGATGAAGGTGGGGGGGGGGATATGTTGCCCTGTGAAGCGCATTGGTTGTCATATGTGATCATATTATAAATCATTAAATGACTCTTCCACCATTTGGTTCAGTTCCTTTCTTTGTGCTTTTATTGTTTTATGTTTTGAGCAATAATAACCTGACAAGGTTTTAACTCCTCCCCGTTATATCCAAATTAAAAGAAAAAATCATATCTCTGCATTTTCCTGCAGTACAATGTGTTTTTGTTTTTCATTTTACAGGTAGACACAGGAAGACAGAGTAAATTGATGTCTGTGTTTACTGTTTAGAACTCCGCTGCAATGCAGTGTTGTATAATATAAGTGCCAGGGTAAATTTTTAACAACACATTTTACGCCCCATAGGAATGAAACACATCACAGACAGTGGTGACACTATTATTAGCACTACTACTGTATGTATACAGTACATGTTGAAGATAAAATATTTCCTTAACTGTAAAGGAAATATGTAGTGGTTTTGTACAAACTTTCTTAAGTTTTTTCTTGTCTGAACTAAAGACTATTTTTTCTTTAGGGAAATATTAAATAATGCATATCAATATTTTATATTTTCACAGGCAGCCAGCAGCAGATTTCCAGGTTTTGTTTCCAAATTTATTCTACCTCCTTAACAATGTTGTAAAATGCTGTTGTTTACAGAGCTCAATAACTCAAACTATTTACACCGATAAATGATTTCGAGCACTGATTCATCTCTCTTCTGACAGCTTAGTCAGTTTGTGTACCTGCTAGGAGGATTAACTCTCTTCTTGTCCTTTTGAACATAACATCTTCCAATGGGAACACCTATTTTAGCGATAACTCTCAAAGGCTCTGTTCACAGTAGTGCCACTCCGAGTGTTAATTTGAAGTGTGACTTTCATGCAAATTTATACTCTCTGGCACTCAAGTCACAAAAAAAGATGCATCAAAGTAGCGCAGGAACCTGTAAGTCACGTAGATTATAACGGTTGCCATTGAAATCAATGGGCGGCAACTTGTCATGCGACTTTGTGTCCAAAGTTGCATGACAAGTCGCACTAGTGTGAACGGAGCCTAAGAGGGGATTTGCTTCTTTCTGGAGAGATTTCATTTCACTTCCCATTGTGTTTATAGGACATAAAGTGAAGGGAGGTCTCTAGACTAGAACACAGATGGCTTAAAAAATGCTGACAAGAGTTTTAACCATGCCTCAAAAGTTTTAGCTTTAGATACTTAAGAATATGTAAAAAAAAGAGTTTACCTGAAAATGTATTTTTATCCCCAGTAAATTCTAGCTATATGCACCAATGTTTCGTTCTTCTTTGTATGGATCCTGGCAATAAAATCTCTGCACTAATTCTTCTGCTCTTCCAGTGCAGTACACCTAAGGTTACTTTTCTCTTGCTGGTCTTGCTTTAACAATACATTATATTGTTTACAATGTGTAACATGTGGTATAGTGATTGCAATTCCTCCTATTGTAGCAGCCTGAGTAAAGCCTCGTACACATAATGAGATTATTCGATGAATGACCGGCTTTTTTTTTTTTTTTTTTTTTTTTTTGCATGCTAGGCTCCATATCGAAAATGAAGGTTACTAAAGTTACGAAAATTTTCGTATGACGGAATGAAAATTTTGAAGTGATGTAATGTATTGTATTTTGGAACAAAAACTGTACTGATAAAAGGAAAATAGTAGCATACAAGATATTTTTTCGTGCTTGCCCCATCGGATAATTTTGCGCGAACTGTCCTGACCGACTCTCTAAGGCTGTTCATGTGTACTAACGATCAGATTACTGTATGATCGATTTGAAAGGGATATTTTTTGTACGATTTTCTGATCGTGTATAGTAGGCTTAAGGTTTCATTTTGGAATGGGCAAGTGGGAGCTTGGATATCCAGAGATAGATTTTTACTTTTAAAAACCTCAAAAATAATGAACCAGTAATTGATTTAGCCTGCCACTACCCCTTATAACTGAAATATTAGTTTTAGTTGAAGGTTTTCCATTTAGAGATCCTCCAATTCTAATAAACTCCAAACTTTCTCAGTTTTGTATGCACATGTGTATATGTGTATTTCTATTTATCTTCAATCTATTCTACACACATACACTTGGTGTTTCAGGTTTAGTGACTTTTAATCAGCAAAGCAGATAGAACATTGACTAATATGATAGAACAGAGTATAGAGGTGACTGCATCTTCTAATGAGGAGGACACAGTCACATTGGCGCACCTCCCGCATTGCCCTTGATCAGAACGGATCAATATGACTTTTAAGAAGTTTAGAGGGGACAGGAGACCATGAGATGGTGGTGATAATCATTAAATAGATGGCAACAAACATTTGTTATGTGACCTGTAGTCCATGACAGTTATGTGCTCCTGCTGATTAGAAGGCAATCTTCATATAATCACTGGTTCTCTTATGTGATGCTTGAATGGCCCAAGTGGCACTTTCTTACAATCACTTAGTCCTATCTCCAGAATAAGCACTTAGCTTATTGTGTCTTCTTTATGGTTTATTATACAGTATGTTTACTTATCAAACCCTTAAGAGCAGATTTAGATACATCACAAGTAAGGATGTTAGTCCGAACGCTAAGAATTGTAAGCAAAATATATATTTTTTCTTGTTCAAATTGATTATTAATATAGATGAGTCAAAATGACAACAGACAGGCTAGTAACCCTTTGCGAGACATGACAAAATAACATACAAACACACGGGATAAGATTGACAGCCAACAATGCAAACAGAAAAAAATAGGGGTGTAACACATCCCCCACAAAGCAGTGGTTAGCAAACAAGGCAAAACGTGACCAGCCTGGGGTTAAGGAAATAAGCAAAATAAATATTATACTGTGTGGTCATATGGTCATCACATACAGAATAAATATTTCAAAACCAGAGGTCTCCAGGTGGCACAGAAGCATACAAAATCAGCAAAAAGAAAAAAAAAATGGCAAGTGGTCCATTGCGTTTTCCACCCCCTTCCTTTTAATATGTATGGGTTTTATATATTTATATTTATTTATTGTCGTATTTGTATTATATTCATATATTGAATTTGTTGACTTATAACCTTTTTGTCTATGTGAATACCTATGTGAAGACCTATGTGTATCCCAAGCTGTTAAAATTTACTTACTTATAATTTACCTAATACTGCTGGAAGTCTGCTTGAGGTTAGTGCAGCTCCCTCCCCAGCCCCCCCCCTTCTGCTTACCTGGGCCCCATCTCGATCCAGGGATGTGCATGAGAGCAATGGCTCTCCTGGGTCTCTGTCTCCTCATCGGCTCACACAGCAGTGGGAGCCATTGGCTTCTGCTGCTGTCAATCACAAATAGTAAGCCAATGAGGAGAGTGTGGAGGTGGGGACAAGCAGCACTCCTTGTGTGAATGGACAATGCCCATTCAAAGGAGCAAGGCTTGGGTGTGAGCCTGCTTGAGTGCCTTCATAGCTTATTATTGAGGGCACTCAACAGGGGGAGGAGCTAGGACCGTCAACAGGGGACTCAAAAATAAGAGGATTGAGGCTGCTCTGTGCATAACCATTGCACAGAGCAGGTAGATATAACATATTTGTTATTTTTAAAAAATCCAACCTTTAGAACCACTTTAATGTCTTCGAACCAATCACAGCCATCCTAGGTGTACACTACCTGTGTTTCCAAACTTTCAGTCCTCCCTTACATTCACAACAGAAGAAATGGAGGTAGGAGGGTTGCCTATCATAAGAAGTGAAAGGCAACAACAATTTAAGGTGTGTGTGTGTGTGTGTGTGTGTAGGGGGTGGGGGTTGGGTTAAAGTGTTACTGACCACCAATGATTGTGGGATCATTTCATTAAAGATGGTGGTTGTTTAAGGGGCTACCAATCACAAAATGCCACTGATCACCAACAATGTAACCACTTCTACCAAAACATTTCTTAATTTCCAAAAAATTGTGGAAAAATTGGATCACATTGGAGTCTATAGTTTCTAAAAAAAAAAAAGATCATTTTGGGGGAAGAGGAGTAATATCCTAGCATTTTTGATTAAAATGCTTTATAAAAAAATGGGAAATAGTATTTTTTTTTCAAAATGTTTGGTCTTCTTTTTATTTATAAAGCAAAAAATAAATAACACACTGGTTATCTGTCTCAAAAAAAATCTATAATTAACTTAGGTGCACTAGTGTGTGCTGTAGTAAGTCAAACTATAACAAAACTGGCCTGATGATAAAGGGGTATATACAGACTAGTACTCAAGTTGTTAACAATAAATTATACCAAATATTATTAAAAACTAGCAGATCGAGGTGGTTGGAGAGGAGAATAAACTTGCAAAATGTTAACAAATATGAGCGTGCCCCTGTGTTCTTTAGTTATGTCTCTGCCAAAAATAATAAATGATTCAAAGATAAAATAAAGTAACAAGTGAATCACTAAGAAACAGGCTACACTAGTTATGAGAGGATAAAGACACTAATTATTTAAATGTATAGCTCGTCTTCTCTGCAATGAAGCAATACAGACACTTTCAAAAAAGTGACTCATGAAGCAAAGCTGCATTATAAATGTAACAGATAATACAGTTTTATTCTGACCTTCATCGTATTCATAGCTTGCTAATGGACGGGTTAAATAATTGATGGTTTTAGCCATAAGCTATAAATCACAGCTCAGTTCAGATGTAGTCAAGCAACTTTAATGTGTTTTAAGAAACAACAGATTATTTTGAATATCATATTTTTAAAGCAATTTTTTCAAATATTTTTATTATCAAATTGTTAATCTAGCATGCTCAAAAGGAGTGGAGCCTGGTGGTCAAAATTTTTTTGGGGGGGGCAGCAAGCAGACTTGGCCCCCTCACTCGCACTAGCACCTGCCCGCACAGCTCTAGATCGATCCACTCGCTCTACACACTACCCCCACTCCCCAGTGCTCGAAAGGCCGTAGTCCTCTCGCACTTAACCGCCACCCCCCTTTCCTCCCTGTGCATGATCCATGGCCTTACCTTACTGTGGAAGAGGTGCGGGGAGGGGGACTAGGTGGCGATGCTGTGCTGAAGTCAGGGTAGGGCTCCAAGGAAAGACTGGTGCTGCCAGGGCCCTTGCTTCTCCTCTGGGCCAAACAGTAGGTGGGTCCTAAGACTCCCAGCCAATTGGGTCTCAGGACCGGCTTCCTGATTGGCCAGGAGGAAAAGCAGGAAGACATTAGTTGTAGTCACACATCTGGGTTGCTTTGGGGCTTGGTGCTCTGCTTTGGCGAAATATGCCTTGGCACAAATAACTGCAGGAGGCTCAAAGGAGGAGCCTAGTGTTGGCCTTTTGACCTGTGCTGTGAGGGAAATCTAGTAAATGAAGAGCAGAGGTCATTTTCACTCTCGTACAGAACTGAACAAATGAGGGGATGGGCATAGAGGGAAACTCTAGGGTTCCTGTTCGCAGCATAGGATAGACAAACCCAAATGACAAGTGCAGTGTTGATCACTGGAACAGAAGTTAAGATGTGATCCAAGAAGTAAGTCGCTATTATGCAGTTTGAAGAGACATGTTTCAGTCGTTTTGAAATTCATGTAATTTTAAAGTGAGTGAAGCAAATGCAAAGGTCCCAAAGTGAGAGCGATAAATACTGAGGTTGGCCTTCTCCTGGGAAAATTAGTGCTGTATTCAGTCACTGGTTGGTGCCATAGTCCTATATAGGGAACCTGTATATATGCAATTAATGTTTAGGTCACTTTAATGACAGTGCTCCCAAGTATTCAGCTGCATTTTCTTCTCTACCCCTTCCAGGCACCCCTTCTGTTTTCAATTGTTGGAAACGATGCAGGAAATGGCATCATGGGTGGATCAACATACTAAGGTCATTCTATCAACAAGTTCTAGCCATATTTTCAGTTGCTGCTGCCAACCCTCTGCCAGCCAGTTTAATTTCCTCTATGCATGACATTTATTTCATGACTATTAGCTATTACCTATCTGTACACCCATGCAAAGGGACATCTTTGCCATATGGGATGAATAAGTGTTCCACACATCCGCATACAGCAGTTCCAATAGATATGAATAGGACACCCTGCACGCAGATGCATTGAACCCCTGTGCATCCCATGCAGACAAAGACGGCCCTTCACATGGGTGTACTTATGGGTATGTTCATGTGAATGAGGACTTACTGAAAAAAAAGTGATGTATGGTGTGGGGCGTAGTAAAAAGTGATCAAAAATATTTTCTATACATTGGGGGGAGGAAGGTGTTAACATTTTTTGCCCCAGGTGTCACACATGGAGTATGCCACTGAGGGGGTGGGGGGCAGATATTGACTGGTGAGATTTTGGGTGCTTTATACAGTCTGGATTTAGATATTGATCTGCTCAATAGGGACAGAGGAATAATTTTTCAAACGTATGCAGTTTCATGGTTTAGCACTAGGTACATGCATGCAGCAGTCTTGTACCTTGGGTACTTTTTAAGCTAGGTTAGGATTACAAAACTGAAGGTGGGATTTCATTTAATCCAGTTTTGTATTCCATCAAGTTCATTAAATATAGTCTTAAATAGTACTTTAGTCTGGATTTATTTTAGCCTTATGTTGTCCCTTTTAAACCAAGAGTAAGAGTTTATAAGGCAGTCAAGTTCTTCTTTATTTCAGCTATAGTTACAGTTATTCAGTTTCAATATAAATCTCATATAAGATAGCTAACAGAAGATGAGAACATAAGGGTGACCTTACAATAATGAGCTGTTGCTCATTCATTATCCAATTACTAGGTTGGGGAAGTCCATGACCAAGGTGTTTTTCTTTAACTGCAAGTAAGACTAGAAACCTGGCTGTGATGTCTTGAAGCATTATCTAGATCAAAAGAGCATCCGAATAGAATTTGAATTGTCTCTTGAAGGTACGTTCACACATAGGTATATCAGCTGTGAGTTTAGCCTTTTGTCTACCATTCAGCTTTAAATAATTTGAGATAAAAAAACATTGTATGGTATATATATCGGTGTGTGCCCAACCATTGACCACAGCGAGAGGGTTATTGGGATGATAAGATCAACTCTACCTCCACAGACACTTCTGACTTGAGTAATTTAGGTCAGAGCTTTACCTCTTTAAATCTTTGGGATGTATGAGTGCTGAACCTTATGCGGATACTTTTTAAAGTGATGGGTGGTTTGTGGTCCTAGAGGCTGCTGGACCCCCAGAGGAGTTTGTTGAAGTTTTGAAAGGATGAGAGTGCCACTCCAGCTTGTAATAGACAATGCGTTTTGAGGGCTCCGTATTCCCCCTTCATCAGAGCTAAAAACAGGATGATGCGGACGCTGTAAAGACCTCTTTAAACGACATTCATCTGCTGGCAATAATGTTATGAACTTCAGCATAGGGACACCATGAATTGTTACTGATCAGTCGGCCAAGGAATGGCTTTGTGTATTTTTGCACCAAAGCCTTATGAAGTATGGAAAAATCACCATTCTTCTTCAATCATGATATTGCATAACAGCATTCTGCTGTAAGCTGTAATAATGCATTTGAAGAAGTACTAAGAATGTGGCTGCACAGTTATATAGTATAGTATAGTATTATTATTATTTTTAGTATTGTATAGTAAAATTACACAATTAAATTGGTTCCTCTAATATACAGTCAGGTCCATAAATATTGGGACATCGACACATTTCTAATCTTTTTGGCTCTATACACCACCACAATGGATTTGAAATGAAACAAACAAGATGTGCTTTAACTGCAGACTTTCAGCTTTAATTTGAGGGTATTTACATCCAAATCAGGTGAACGGTGTAGGAATTACAACAGTTTGTATATGTGCCTCCCACTTTTTAAGGGACCAAATGTAATGGGACAGATTAACAATCATCCATCAAACTTTCACTTTTTAATACTTGGTTGCAAATCCTTTGCAGTCAATTACAGCCTGAAGTCTGGAACGCATAGACATCACCAGACGCTGGGTTTCATCCCTGGTGATGCTCCGCCAGGCCTCTACTGCAACTGTCTTCAGTTCCTGCTTGTTCTTGGGGCATTTTCCCTTCAGTTTTGTCTTCACCAAGTGAAATGCATGCTCAATCGGATTCAGATCAGTTGATTGACTTGGCCATTGCATAACATTCCACTTTTTATCTTTAAAAAACTTTTGGTTGCTTTCGCAGTATGCTTCAGGTCATTGTCCATCTGCACTGTGAAGTGCTGTCCAATGAGTTCTGAATGAGTCCTGCATTTTGCTGAATATGAGCAGATAATATTGCCCGAAACACTTCAGAATTCATCCTGCTGCTTTTCTCAGCAGTCACATAATCAATAAATACAAGAGAACCAGTTCCATTGGCAGCCATACATGCCCACGCCATGACACTACCACCACCATGCTTCACTGATGAGGTGGTATGCTTTGGATCATGAGCAGTTCCTTTCCTTCTCCATACTCTTCTCTTCCCATCACTCTGGTACAAGTTATTCTTGGTCTCATCTGTCCATAGGATGTTATTCCAGAACTGTGAAGGCTTTTTTAGATGTTGTTTGGCAAACTCTAATCTGGCCTTCCTGTTTTTGAGGCTCACCAATGGTTTACATCTTGTGGTAAACCCCCTATATTCACTGTGGTGAAGTCTTCTCTTGATTGTTGACTTTGACACACACACACCTACCTCCTGGAGAGTGTTATTGATCTGGCCAACTGTTGTGAAGGGTGTTTTCTTCACCAGGGAAAGATTTCTTCGGTCATCCAGCACAGTTGTTTTCCGTGGTCTTCTGGGTCTTTTGGGGTTGCTGAGCTCACCGGTGCGTTCTTTCTTTTTAAGGATGTTCCAAACAGTTGATTTGGTCACACCTAATGTTTTTGCTATCTCTCTGATGGGTTTGTTTTGTTTTTTCAGCCTAATGATGGCTTGCTTCACTGATAGTGACAGCTCTTTGGATCTCATATTGAGAGTTGACAGCAACAGATTCCAAATGCAAATAGCACACTTGAAATGAACTCTGGACCTTTTTATCTGCTCCTTGTAAATGGGATAATGAGGGAAAACACACACCTGGCCATGGAACAGCTGAGCAGCCAATTGCCCCATTACTTTTGGTCCCTTAAAAAGTGGGAAGCACATATACAAACTGTTGTAATTCCTACACCGTTCACCTGATTTGGATGTAAATACCCTCAAATTAAAGCTGAAAGTCTGCAGTTAAAGAACATCTTGTTCATTTCATTTCAAATCTATTGTGGTGGTGTATAGAGCCAAAAAGATTAGAATTGTGTTGATGTCCCAATATTTATGGACCTGACTGTATAGTTTAATGATCCACTGTTGTCATTTTCTTTATCATTTTTATATTTCTAAACTATTTTTGTTAGTCAGGTCACTTTAGGACACTATTGCAATGATTTTGTCAGTGGGTCCATGTATTAAAATAAAAGGAATTTTTTTTGTCATCTCTAGCAATAACATGCCTAAACAATGTGCCCTACTTTTTACATTATCTCTTTGCAACCAACCAACATTCTTGATAGATGAAGCACCTAATTCTCACTACTGTTTTGGTAGCAGTTGCTACACGTTGTAATCCTGGCATGAGAATAAAATGGCAATAATTCTATTGCCACTGATGCCATCTTTGCAGAAGCTTGTCCCACTTCCAGCGGTTTCCTCCTTCATCATCAAGGTAAACTGTAACTAAAGAAAGTCCCATTCATACATGACAAATTTTCACCATCCCGGCAATAAGCTTCACTCTACGACATCCTAGGAGTATACACAGCATTGCTCATGTGCAGCAAGCAGTGGTTTAAAAAAATGTTATCAAAAACGCAAAGATTTATTTTTATTTTTTCACAAAAGAGACAGTTTTTTCCACCAAAAATATGAAAAAAATTGGCGTGCTTGCATTTCTTGAGGATTCTGCTTTATGGACTTCCACAATCCTGTTTCCTTTAATTTAGCTTTATGCTCAATATGAACTTACAGTTTAAACTACCTAAAGACATAACAGGTGTATCAAACAACAGGTGTTCAAAGTCTAAGGCTATGTTCACACTGATCCGACACGGAAGTTGTACGACTTCCAATCCTACTTTTCCCTCCAACTTCAGGTCTGACTTTGAGATGATTGTGACTTGTACTTTGGCTCTGGTATGGATGAAATCTCACACCAAATTTATATATAAAAAAACTACATGCCCCTCCCCCCAAATCCACACCAGGCCGTTTGGGTCTGTTATTTTAAGGGGAACCCCATCCCAAAATAAAAAAACAAAACAAAACAGGATGGGCCCCCAAAATCCATACCAGACACTTATCCGAGCATGCAGCCCTGCAGGTCAGGAAAAGGGGGGACAACCAAGCCCCCCCTCTCCTGGAGCATACCAGGCCACATGCCCTCAACATGGGGGGTGCTTTGGGGCGGGAGGGGCTCTGCCCCCCCAAACCAAAGCACCCTGTTCTTATGTCGATGGGGACAAGGGCCTCTTCCCCACAAACACTGGCCGGTGTTTGTGGGGGTCTGTGGACAGGAGGCTTATCAGAATCTGGAAGCCCCCAAATCCTGCCCCCCCATGTGAATTGTACCCCTACCCATTCACCATAA
The DNA here is from genome assembly GCF_042186555.1 of Aquarana catesbeiana. NCBI lineage: Eukaryota > Metazoa > Chordata > Amphibia > Anura > Ranidae > Aquarana > Aquarana catesbeiana. The sequence goes on from NC_133333.1 coordinate 147,381,396, forward strand.
AGCATTGTACTGTTACAAAAAACAAGAGACGATTTTTGAACTAAAAGTCCTTTACTAAAAATGAAGAATGTCCCATGTCATAGCTCTAATGTGAATGACAATGTATTCTTTCTCCACTGATATCTTCTTTCTCCGGTTCCTCCACCGATATCTTCTTTCTCCGGTTCCTCCACCGATGTCTTCTTTCTCCAGTTCCTCCACCGATGTCTTCTTTCTCCGGTTCCTCCACCGATGTCTTCTCTCTCCGGTTCCTCCACCGATGTCTTCTTTCTCCGGTTCCTCCACCAATGTCTTCTTCCTCTGCCGCTACCGCTGCCTTCTCCTCTGACGCTGGCACCTCTGCCGTCTGTGAACTCCGATGTCTGACAGTTCTTATATAGCTATAGGTCGTGGCCATGCGATGATGTCACTCTGAGACCAGTTAAGATGATGATCCAACTTAAATGTGACTTCCATTCAAATCAATTGGCTGAAATCATGCCCAAGTCAGACCAAAGTAGTGCAGGAACCTTTTTTAAAGTTGGACCGACGCAAGTCGGACCAGTTTAGACGGTTCTCAAAGAGAACTATTGATTTTGACATGTCATGTGACTCTCGAAATCAGAGCGCATGTCGGACCAGTGTGAACCAGCCCTGATAGTTCATTCTCTTTAGAAAACAACCATCCCCTGGGTAGAAAAATTGTCCCTTGCTAGTATGCTGCAGAGAAGAAATCTTGCTGGGCTATAGCTCTGACTCATTAATGGGTGTGAAAAACCTCTGCAGAGAGACCACTACCTCAATACAGAGAGTAAAAGTTATTTTCTGTAGCATACTGGTGGGGGACAGGGTTGACTATGGCTACTTTCTAAAGAAAACAATATGTAGGGACCTTTAAAAAGGATTTATGAATACACGTGTTACATAGCACAGGCAAGGTTGCTATTGCTGAAGGCTGACAATGGCTGATGCCCATAATCAGTGCTAGCTCCATGGCTGACATATTGCTGTGTGGAGCTTTGTTCTAACTGGAACTCATCAAGATGGAAATTACATGGCACAGTGTGCATGATACTGTAGAATTATGCTCTAGGTGGAACTAACCAACTTCCAAGAAAAGGGCAATGGCAACCTCTAGCACTGGCTGTAACATGGGAACAATGGCTTTAACAGGTCATGTTGATAGGTTCCCTTTAAATAAAAAAAAATATACATATATCTATATATAGATATAGATATCTATATCTAGATATACTGTATGTATGTACAGTATAGCTATATAGGCAAATGTAGAAATAAAAGCATATGGCCTTGAGATAATGCTTGTTTATTCCCCATATGTTTCTTTCTGTAACAAATAAAAGGATAAAAATGTTCTGTAAAATAAATTTAATTCTGTTAAAAGAAGTCAGATAGATGGAGGCATGTTCGTCTATTGATTGGAGCAACAATGAAGAACTTGGCTCTCTGACTGCACAGACTTGTCAATAGAAACCCAACAGTTTCTGAGCAGCCAACTTAACTCAGTGGTGATTCTGTGGGAAACATAGCATTTACGTTACTTTAGTTATTGACAAAAACATTTAACAAACTATGGGTGGTAAAATAGTATTTAAAAGAAGTAACTATTTTTTCTTATTTTTAGGGGGGTTAAACTCACAGCTTTTAGCTACCTACAATATTTAAAGTGAACCTGTCATTGAGTTAACAACATTATTGCAGGCACTAAAAAGCAATTGTACATGCATTTGCTTTATTATAAGTCTTCTGCACTCCCTAGAGACCCACAATGCCAGGTCACTGGCTGTTTAAAATTCAGACTTTTCAGGCAGGTCAATATTTGTAATGTTCCTTCATCTCCTGTATGGTCGTATAAGTGCAAGTAAATCCTGCTGTCTTTCAGAGGACCTGTTCATGCTTGTTATACTGTTCTCTTTAACACATTTGCTAGATCTTTTCTATGGAATGTAACATAGAAGCCTTAAAGTGTCACTAAACCCTAAAAAAGTAAAATCAGTCTGTATGTGCAGTAAAGCATGTTTGTTATAATCACTGTGGAACCTACAGGGTTAATCCTCTGCATTGTGTAAAAAGGCTGTTTGATCCTGTCCTCTCTGATCATCCTCTTCTTTTAATGTCCCCAATCCATCTGCTGATAGAACAGAACCCTAGGAGGCTTTCTGCACATGATTAGTTTAGTGTTTATTGCTAGAATTTTTTATTTGGTGGGTGCATGTGATCAGCACAGGGCCAATCAGCACTGTCCAGACAGAGGGTCAGGGGTTATGTAGCCTCATAGGACGGTGAGAGGAGAATGAAAGCTCCTATTACAAGCTTTAACTAGTGCTCAGCCAGATACTAATAGAGGTCACAAGACTGCTATATACTGCTTTTGAAAAAGGGTATTTAGTAGTTTATATTTACTAAAATAATTGCATTTCCATGTTCGGTGTACTGTGGGAGACCAGATATAGTGAATGCAGGCTCCTGGGTTTAGTAACACTTTAACATAATGTGGGGACACTGGTGAGAGATGGCAGTGGTTTGAATCACTCAAACATCAGTGGATTCTAAGGCTCGGTTCACACTGGGGCGACTTGGGATCCGACTTGTACGCCCTCAAGTCGCCCCAAGTCGCCGCAGAAATAGTTTTGATGGGAGTTAACGCTAGTGTCTTAATAGACACTACTGAAGTCGCTCCGACTTCAGAGCGTACTCCCTGTACTACTTTGATCCGACTTGGTAGGCGACCTGTACCATAGAAATCAATGGAAGTCGCCTCCAAGTCGGATCTCTCTGTAAAGTCAAGCGACTTTGTAGGGAAAACCCCTCCCTCCCCCCCTCCCTCCCAGAGAGCTGATTGGCCCGTGATTGGCCACAGGCAAAGTCGCCTGTCATGGAGGCGACTTCAAGTCGCCTCGTAATTTGCCGAAGTCGCGCTGAAGTCGCGCTAAAGTCGCGCTGAAGCCGCGTTAAAGTCGCGGTACAAAGTCGCGCTAAAGTCGTGTTGCCCATGTGTGAACCGACCCTAAGGATGTGGGTGCACTGTGTCTGGGGTTTCTCACAATCTGAAAGCTATAAAGCATAAACTGAAACATTACATAAGGTTGAAAGAGATAGAAAGTCTTAAAGAATTTCTAAAAACCTATTCCCTTTAAAAAAAAACGAGAATACTTTTAGAAAAAGGAAGGAATATAATGCTGTGGTTGTTTCAGAAATGTGGTAACCATAAAGTCAGACCCCAATTTGTTTATTTTTTTGGGAATGAAAAGTTCACATTTATTTTATAAGCAACACAGATGTCAAGAAGGAGGTACAAAATGCAATAACCCATATCAACCAGTCAGAGTAATACGATTGGTTGCTAGTCCCAAAGGTTGGGGGGGGGGGGTGGCAGGTCCAAGGTAACTTTTTTTTTTTTTTCCTTTAATAAAAAGTTATACTGTGTGTTCCTTTACTGTTTAAAAATGTAAAATTCAGTATGTACAGTAGTACAGTAAAATGACTTCTCTGGGTTAATTGAAGGTCAATTTTTAGTTAGTCAATTTACATATTGAATATTTGCACTAGCTTATTATAAATAAGCCTGTTTGTATGTACTTTTTGGATATATTTCTCATCCTTCCTGTCATCTGTTTGGTGTTCTAATGTGGACAAATAAACATTCAGTGGAAAAGAGAAATATAGAAGCTGTATGGCACATGCTTCAGCTGCTTTAGTTCTGCTCAAAATAAGAAAAATGCAATAACAGAGATACCTGGCGGCAAGGTCTGTACAGTATATAAAAACTTTTCTGAAACAATACAATTGATTGTCAAAGCTGACAGCTGGCATTCATGCAAGAAAGTATACCCAAACTGGCATTGCCAAGTAACATTAGGAATGTCTTATAAGATAAATGCACTCTACTGTTTCTCTCAGAATTACTTTTTCTTTAACTAAAAATTATATGCCTAATGTGAAAAACAGACAGCTTTTGTTACAGCTAGGGATGAGTGAATCTGTTCAAGTTTGGTTCCACCTGGGTTTGGCAATCCCAGTGGGAAGCTTATTAGGAAGGCATTGCGTTGTGGGTGCTTTTGTTAGGTCAATTCACTGCTGCATCTACAAAGATCCAGTAGGCGGACACTTTAACATGCTCAAACAGCAGCGGGTAGACTTTTATTGTGAGTACTGTCTCTATAGTTATATGTAATTCATACAATCTTCTTTTGTGTCAGCTCACTTTTTTAGTGGTGTATGACAGGTGGTGAGGAGGCGATATGCTGCACACCATTGTGGGGCAGTTGCAGGGTGGGCCCATTTAACTACATTTGTTTCGTTCTGCGATGGCACCACCCACCGAAAATGGCATGGTGTTTAAATTTTGCCTTGGCATGTGTACAGCCATGAGTGGCTATATTTTTAGTGTTAAGGCGAGGGGTCGTCGGGTGGTAAAATGACCCTAATTGTGAACGAGCCCTAAATGTTAAATTAAAAATAGCAATGGCAAAGCTGTAATCTCTGAATCACACAAAAAACAGTAAAAGTTATCTTTTTTTCATTATTTTACTAAAAATGGTGAACTGAATTGCATATTACTAGAATTAAGTGATTTTCTTGTAATAGGCTTGAAACTCTCCATTAGCCCGTAAGTCAATATATAATCAATACTGCAATCTTCTAAGCAGCACAAGGTTTTAATGATGAATCCTCAAGTCACTAATGATGGCAAATAACATTTACTTAAACAACAAAACTGGATTTCCAATCGCAACACGTGCTGGGAGCATTGTGTTTTTTTTTTTCATTGCATTACTATCAAGGTATTTAAAACATATAAAGGTCTTTGTGCAGGTACTTCCTGTTATTGGTGACAATGCTCTGTCCCTGTCTACCAATTGTTCTCCTGCGTTGTCTCTTGTCACCTTGTCACAAAGGCTTGAGGTACAGGCTAGTTTTAAGCTTTTGTTAGAATGGGTGGGATGGGCTTAAAGATTTTACAGTGGTTGTAAACTCCCTTTTTATACCTATAGATAAGCCTATAATAAGGCTTACCTATAGGTACAGTAAATATCTCCTAAATGTGAATCGTTTAGGAGATATTTACTTTATAAGCATCCGGTGACGTCACCGACGCATGAGCGCTAAAGGAACGGCATACCCCTGCCATTTCTTCAGAGCCCTGTCCGGTAAAGGGTGAGGGGTGAGGTCATTGCGGCTTGGCCATTCATACAACCGAAGCCAGTGAAACCGGAAGGAAGACCGGGTGAAGATGGAAGCGCCTACAGCGGTGATAGCGCACCACTGGATGGGTTTGTTTTCAGGTAAGTCTGTCATAATGTGCTAGCATGCAGTGCATACTAGCACATTATGACTTAAAGTGGTTCTAAAGGTGAAAAACCTTTTGAGGTGCATCTCACCTCACCCCCAGACCCCCTCCCTTTTTCTTACCTGACCCCATCCGATCCAGCGATGCACACAAGAGCAGTGGCTCCCACCCTGGTCTTCCTCCTCATTGAACAGATTGATAGCAGCAGGAGCCATTGGCTCCCACTGCTGTCAATCAAAGGCTGTTACACTGGAGCGGGGTGGCGGGGAGCGAGTCCCGTTGTCTGTGTCAGTGCAAATAGCAGCAGGACTCGAGAGCGAGCACACACGGGTCCAGCTTTCCGTGGGGGAAACCGCTGAAAAAGAGGGGACTTGAGCGCCGGTGGGGGACCCTAGAAGAAGAGGATTGGGGCTGCTCTGTGCAAAACCATTACACAAAGCTGGGTAAGTATAGGCATGTTTGTTATTTTAATTTTAAAAAACCAAGGCTTTAGTAATACTTAGACTGAAACTTTTTTTTTTTTTTTTTGCTGAGGTTGACTACAGCTTTAAAAGCAGTATGTTGTCTTGATATGGTCGCAGAGCCATATAAAGTACCCTGTACATCATTTCTTATATTTTTCTAGAATAAATCATTAATACTGTTATAAAAACTGAGACTAGGGTGAACTATTAAAAAAAAAAAACCTTTTACGTAACTTGCTACTTTATGTAAAATTCTGGGGGTCTTAAAAGTAAGACAAGATTCTTAAGAAAACGTCCTCATTAAAAATTGTCCTGGAGAATTCCCTGCTGCTATAGTTGCTGCTGTTCAGGAATTAATCTATTCTGAGATTCAGCAGCAGTAACATCTGAACGGCAAGTGTGTATTGTACTGTAACCAGATAAGACAATTTGTAGAGTGTGGTACTATAAGTAAAAATCAAGATTTAGTCCTGCTGGTGCAGCAGGCATAGGTTCATTTCAACCAAGGATCTTTCACTGAAGTCAAAATCTGGTAAATGTAGACAGCTTGGCATCAACATGTATCTTGCTTGCCTGTAATCACTTCTGCTTGCTCCCAGTAGCATTGGTTTGCCAGATGACTACATTCTGAGGTTGATTTACTAAAGGCAAGAAGGCTGTTCACTTTGCTAGGGAATTTGTCTCAGAGCTTAGTGAACGCGAAGGGGGTTTTAATATGCAAAGAACACCCAATTGCTTGCACTTCATTGGATGATGGAAGTCAGTAGAGCTTCACCTCATTCACTAAGCCAAAGGAAAAATACCTTTGCAAAATCAAACCCTTTTGATTTTCAGAAAGAACACTGGATTGGGAGGACAGAGAGGTCTCATCTCTGTCCTTGATCCTGTGCTGGGACTTGCCAATCATTAGATGTGGTGGCTGCATTAGTTATCTTTTCTTTGTTTTCCCCCCCCCTCAGTTTTCTGGTCAATAACACACCCCCTGTATTAATGAAACACCACTCTGGATCAATGAGCACAGTAGGCACATTGGACAGTGGAACTGTCAGTCTGGGGGGGGGGGGGTAGTGTTAAAGCTACAATATAATAAATAGTTGTTTTGGGTTTACTACCGCTTTAAACTGATCATCTCTCCAGTAATCCAATAGAACCCCGGTGCCCACTGCCCAACCTGCGACCCAGGGGCCACATTCTGTCTTTTGTCACTTTTTGTGTGGCCCTCGGGGCCCCTGCAGGCACTAGTCTGTTTCCTTATTGCCCTGTTATAGCAGTCATTAACAGCATTCTCAAGTAATATTTCTCCAGTATAGGACTGCCTCCTGAAGTATGTCATCAATCTCCAACAACTCCTATAGCATATGAAATAATACAGAAGAGAAATCTTGCGAGCTACCCAACGTTCACCAAAAAAATAGTGAAATAAATGTGTGTCGTCACCAAAGTATATGCAGAGAAAAAAATGTAAATGTGCAGATCAAATGTCCTGCACGTGATTGATGAATATCTTGATCACATATTGGAAATAATAAAACAAATCCAACCACTGCCAGGGCACCTCACTCGTGCCTCCCCCCGGTGGGTATAGGCTCACCTCAGCTGGCTCCTATACTTCTTCTGTAGTCTCCTCCTCAGTTAGTTTGCCAGCAACAAAGTATATGCAGAGAAAAAGACTCCAATGCCCTGTACACACAGGCAGACTTTTCGGCATCAAAGGTCCGACAGTCTTTCCGACGGACTTTCAACAGACTTTTGACAGACTTCCGACGGACATTCTAATGAACGGAATTGCCCACACACGATCACACCAAAGTCGGATTCGTACGTGATGATGTACGACCAGACTAAAATAAGGAAGTTCATAGCCAGTAGCCAACAGTTGCCCTAGTGTTGGTTTTCGTCCGTCGGACTAGCAAACAGATGAGTGGATTTTTCAATAGGAACTGGGTCTGGCGGAGTTCTGACGTAAAGATTTGAAGCATGTTCCAAATCTAAAGTCCATCAGATTTTCGACAGAAACAGTCCGCTGAAGGTCCGATGAAATCCACACACGTTCGGATTGTCTGCCGGATTCAGTCCGTTGGACCAGTCCGGTCGAAAAGTCCGCTCGTATGTACAGGGCACAATAGTGCTTGAATTTTTAAAAACTTGCAAATGTTTAATAAAAAACCTACAGGGAGCTCACATAGTATATGTGCTTCCAGCGCACCACACTGCGGAAGACACGTGACCCTGTGTCACTACACTTTGTATGATAACTCCTGTAGCATGTTCACAGTCTCTGACCATCTCTTACTTAATGTCTGAAACCTATGACCATCTTCTGTATCATGTCTGCAGTCTCTGACCATCTCTTGTATCTTGTCCATAGTCTTTATATGCTGTTGTGTGTTTGCCATCTCTGTCGCTGAATATTCACTGATTTGTATGTGCGGCCCTTTGGTAATGTCAAGGGCTGCACTTGAGGCCCCCATATCAAGAAAGTTGACCACTGCAGTAAAATCTTTAGAGTAGCTCTTTATTATATTAGTATTATTATTATTAGTTTATGAATTAGTGGTGTAACTTTTTGGCTACAATTTCAGTCTTGCCTTACCTGTAAGTGGCACTTGAATGTCCTTATGCATATGTGTGCGCATCCTATTGCATAAGAGTGTGCACCCCCAAATTTCAAACACACATGTAAATCACACATGTGTTCATTTAGAAAAGGAAGGGGCCAGTAAATGACATACTGACTATCCCTTTCCCCTGCTCTCCATCCTGACACATCTCCCACAGCAGCTGATGGGAGAGGAGAGAAGAGGAGGGAAGCCAGCAGCACTGTGGGGGGGGGGGGCAACCTGGGGGGAAGCCTGCGCAGTAGGGGAGTCACCACCTCAGAGTGATTAGGGTGTGCCCAGGCACACCTGGCACACCCCCTGCGCACGCCTATGTCCTTATGCACAAACAGTAGCGCTACCTCTTGAGTGATTACGTAAAGATAATTACATCAAATTAAACAGTGTATCACCATCAGTGTATACATGTACTAAACATTAAATAGTGAATAATAATAATCCACTAATGGAAACAATGGTATTGCAGTTCATAAAACATGAAATAAGTGTGACTTTACAAAAATCTTCAAGCCTCTGTGCAATAATATCCAGCTCACTTCCCTCTGGTCAGATTGGTATTCCAAGAATCCAGGGTACTTTGTAGTAAAGGTCCCCCACTCACCAGGGTATTCTTATTCACCTAGATCTTCCTTTTCAGTAATGGAGTTCTGGCCCTTTAAGAATGTGTTGTCCATATACTGGGGTGCACTCATTAACCATGTGAGGACATAGAGGATAGCCCAATAGTGTAATATGCTTAAAAATCGCTTTATTTATGCTTAAAATGCTGCTTATATCAATAAAATATTACACGGCATATCAGGAATACCGTTCTTGCTGGTATGACATCACTTCTGGTCCTACAGACTCCACCCTATGCATTACATCACATGTCACATGACTTCATCAGAGGAAAAAAGGGCACAGGAGCTATACACCATTGCATGGCTATAGGATGGAATATAGGAAGTTTTCCCTGATTCAGGTATGATTGGTCAGCACTCACTCCTTCAAAACTTACAAAGGAGCAATAGTACTAGGCAGCCATGGTATCAATGTTAATGAATACTGAGGTCCACTGGTCATCTTGTGAAATTAAAGTCTGGGTCTTGTGGCCTTTTTTAATCTGGGACTGTAAAAAAATCTAAATGCCTGCAATGTTAGGTTCTGGGTTACATATTAATCAACGTAATGGGGTTTTGTGTATTTCTTTAACAAAAAAAGAAGAAATCTTTTGCGTTACAGAGTAATGCCAGTGGCAGGAGCCAGTTTCTCTTGGACATCCAGAGGTCAGCTGTTCTCAGACGCTCTAAAAGGATGCCAAGACAACTAGAAATGCTTTGCTGTACAGGATAAAAATTTCCAAGGAGAAACTCACTGCAAGAATGCACCTGAGCTTGTGGTACATATCAGTCAATACAATGATCACCGCTGCTGATGAAAATGGAAGAATAGATATTTAGCTGTGCTCTGAAAACTCCAGTTTGATCTTCGGTTTACTTTGACTGAGATGGGTCTGAAGCCTGCAGCAGTACTTACATGCCAACGCCTGATGCTTGTTCACATTTACCCACAGTGTGCCAGGCATCACACAGCTCATTTCCATGAATACATCAAAGGCTTCAATCATAAAAATATCACATTAATCTTCACAGATAAGGTTCTTTGAAGTTTACTAATGTCACTTTCTATGACAAGGGATTAACCATCATATTAATTTAGATTTTGGACTGTTTTCTAAGCAAGTAATCATGTTTCTAGTTAGAAAAGCATGAGAACTCACAAGATATGGGGGTCATTAGTGAGCTCATACACTACAATACCAAAAGTATTGGGACACCTGCCTTTACATGCACATAAACTTTAATGGCATCTCAGTCTTGGTCTGTAGGGTTCATTATTGAGTTGGCCCACCCTTTGCAGCGAGAACTCTTCTGGGAAGGCCATCAACAAGGTTTAGGAGTTTGTCTATGAGAATGTTTGACCATTCTTCCGGAAGCGCATTTGTGAGGTCAGCCACTGATTTGACAAGAAGGCCTGGCTCTCAGTCTCCACTCTAGATCATCCCAAAGGTATTTTATCGGGTTGAGGTCAGGGATCTGTACAGGCCAGTCAGGTTCATCCACCCCAAACTCACTCATCCATGTCTTTATGGACCTTGCTTTGTGCACTGGTGCACAGTTATGTTGGAACAGGAAGGGCCCATCCCCAAACTGTTCCCACAAACTTGGGAGCATGAAATTGTCCAAAACGTCTTGGTATACTGATGCCTTAAAAGTTCTCTTCACTGGAACTAAGGAGCCAAGCCCAGTCCCTGAAAAACAACCCCACACCATAATCCCCCTCCACCACATCCCCCTCCACCACAAAGCAAGATCCATAAAGACATGGATGAGCGAGTTTGGGGTGGAAGAACTTGACTGGCCTGCATACCTGGTCTGGTCCTGACTGCAACCTGATAGAACACCTTTTGAATGAATTAGAGTGGAGACTGCGAGCCAGGCCTTCTCATCCAACATCAGTGCCTGACCTCACAAATACACTTCTGGAAGAATGGTCAAACATTTCCATAGACACACTGTTAAACCTTGTGGACAGCCTTCCCATAAGAGTTGAAGCTGTTATATCTGCAAAGGGTGGGCCAACTCAGTATTGAACCCTACGGACTAAGACTGGGATGCCATTAAAGTTCATGTGCATGTAAACGCAGGCATGCCAATAATGATATTTTGGCCAAAATACAAACTGATATCTTATGAGTTTGTGTGTTCTGGTCTTTTGCGGAGTGAATTAAAAAAGCATTTAAAATGCATACCTGCCATCTTCTTGATGAATCTTGTAACATAAATTAAGAGCACACATGCAAGCATTGTATACCTACAATAGAAATTCCTGTTTTCTTTTTACTTTAATGGGAATGCACAAAAAGCATTAGTTTTCTATACTCTGTAAATGCTACAGCTACTATCCATTCACAAACTACCATAGGCCTTATGATGACAGATTAAAGATAAATCAAAGGAAATGACGGGGTTTTGACCATAGTAACCTTTTGTAACTTTTATATCATTTTCCAGTCTTTATTGGATCAGAGGACAATTTTATCTGGCTGATAAAAGTTGCATATGTTCTATTGTGTCATCTGATTTATAATTGTAGCAGGAAGTACTGTACCAAAACAAGACATGGCCCATATGATTTCTTATCAATGCAGTTGCGCTCTGTGAGTTGTAGACTGATAATATTGAGATAATCAGTGATCAGAAAGAAATTTAAAATGTAATCTCAGATTAAAAGTACAGCTATCAGGAAAGTATTGTGCTATTTTTCATATCTCTGGCAGGTGGTTGAAGAAGTTTTTCCTGCACTCTGAATTGGGGGAGTATGCGTGGATAGACTGACAGGCTGAGCTTACTCACCTGCATTCATGGAAAGGTCACTGCTGAAGGCTAGGTGCCAGGGAAAGACTTATACATGGAGCAGACGGACAGCTGTAGCATGAACCATTTTTATTTTTTTTAAAAAAGGGAAATGTCCAAAAACTCAGAGGGGAGACCTAGGGAACCCCACTATTTTTTAGGATCTTCTATGTATATGTCACTGTCATTTTGCAGTTTTTGAATCATGCTGTGAGTAAAAAATAGAGATCAATATAAAGGAAACATTCTAACTAGAGGCAATGTGTACTGGGGGAGAGGGGTGGTTGTTTGCCCCCACGAAAAAAAACAGCCACCACTGGATTTGAATCTTTCTTTAAAGCTGAACCCTGCGCAAATAAATACACATATAAAAATACACATTAGGGAAGAACTGGTTTACCTGCCAAAGGATTTATATTCCTTTCCATTCGGTTTTGAGATTTACACAGCTCTGTTACCTGTCAACCTGTCTCTGTCAACCTGTCTGGAAGGAGACCTGTTTTTTTTCTTTGCTCAAATTAAGTAAAGCTTATAGGCCCATAGCACATGTTATGCGCCCTCTTATGCCAACCTGTACCTGGGGGAGGTGGGAGCGGTATATTTTTTCCAGCGATGAGCTCTCGATGTACCTGTGCCATGTTCTGTCTTGGCACAGGCACATCAATGACATCTTCATCGTATCGTATGGGATGGAGAGGCCACCCTTTTGCATGAATTTCTGACCAAGTTAAAGTGGAGGGCCACCCTGACCCTGAAAAAAAAAAATCACCAAAAATCCTAAAGAAAATTAAAAAAAACATTAGAAAAAAAAAAAGTTTAAACTTACCTAAACCCTTGTTGCTAGGCAGTCTTCCTAATCTGCCTCTTCCTCTTCCGAGGTGTGTTCTGCTCCTCGGTGAGCAGCCCCATTGTCTTCTGGGAACTGTGTGTGTTCCCAGAACACCACGGGGCCATTCACAGAATGGAGCGCCACGCCCTTACTTAGGATGGCGGTGTCCGGACCCGAGAGCCGAGGGACGGGTTGGCCTCGGGTGGCCGACATCACGAGCACCCAGGACAGGTAAATACTTATTTAAAGTCAGCAGCTACAGTGTTAGTAGCTGCTGACTTTAAATTTTTTTTTTTTTGGACGGAATCCCGCTTTAAATTCAAATGACTGAAACTTACAGTTCCCAAAGACATATGACTCTGAAAAAAAATTTTTTTTTTTTTTGGACAGTTGGGTTTAGAAGGACATTGAGGGTCGCATTTTGAACGCACTATACAGGAAGCCGACTGCCGGCAATGCTACTTTGCACACTACCAGTGCACATCCTGCTCCACTTATACATTCCATTCCCTATGGACAGTAATTCCGGTTAAAACATAACTGCAGTAATTTAGAGACTTTTGAAGTAGAGGCCAGCTTTTTAAAGGAAAGACTTAGGGCTAGAGGTTACAGTAAAAAAAGTTTGGCTAGAGCCTATAACTGCACCAAGAACCAAGCCAGAGTTTCATTATTGTTTCATAAAGACTGCCAAACCTACTAGTACATTCATCACCTGCTTCAACTCTCAACATGATCAGTTGAAGGCCATTCTACGGAAACATTGGTATCTCTTGACTCAGGACCCGGGCCACCTCCAAGTTTGTCCCCCCTCAGCCGACCATTATCTATAGACGAGATTCTTTGATCTAGATAAGTTGGTGCATAGTCACCTCTCAGGATCAAATCTTAAAACTAACCAATTGAAGGGCTGGAAGGTGTTCTTATTGCAAATATATTAACACTTATAAAAATATCATCTTACGGAATGGGAAAAGATTTTTTCCCAAGAAATTTGTCAACTGTCAAACACAGGGGGTAGTGTATCTCGTGACCTGTGAATGCGGTGCCTTCTGTGTGGGGAAAACCTTTAGCCTGGTTTCACACTTGTGCGGTGCGAATTGAAGCTCAGGTTTCACTGGGGAGATAACAATCTCCTGTTCAACGGATTCATTGCGTTTTTGCTCAGGATTAGAGAGCAGGGAGAGGGGGAGAGAGGGGGAGGGAGGGGGAGGGAGGGGGAGGGAGGGGAGGGGGAGGGAGGGGGGGGTGAGGGGGAGGTGTAGTGAGGAGAAAGAGAAAATCCTTGTTCAGAACGCAATGCATCTGCGAATCAGATGCGTTCCCATAGGAGATAATAGGCTTGTAGTTCGCACCGCAATGCCCCAAAAACGCACACGTATTTTGTGCAATGCGCAGTGCGAATGCAACGCACATATGTGAACCAGATGCATTCATATGAATGTATTTTAAAATGTCCTGCGAATTAGATGCGGTGTAAGCCGCATCTAATTCGCATAGGTGTGTACCCGGGCTTAGAGAATTTTGGAGACGTATACATTATCATGTGTATGCCATTGAAATTGGAGATTTATATTCCCCCATTGGAAGGCATGCTGCCCACGATCATGCATACCGCCCCTTCAAGGTACAATTATTAACCCTGGAACACATCCCACAGGATCCACGTGGGGGAGATTGGGACAGGTGTATTTTACAGAGAGAAATTCACTCAGGGCAACTCATGCCCCAGGGTTGAATGATGCCACCTCCGTTAGGTCCTTTCTACCCGTTTAAATGTGCTTTCCTTTTTTTTTGCCTTTTTGACAAATTTCTGGATTTTTGTATGATTTATATATTATGTGTAGAGCTATTATTTGCATTATGTGCCATGTTGGTTTTTGCTACTATAATACTTAATTTGTCCATAGGAATGTCTGGAGATAAATGAATACATATATGCAGATATATCTTTTTTATATATAAAAATGCTTTTTTGTCTATTTTTTTTTTTTCTTTCTCCAGGGTCCTTTTCCTGTTTTTCTTTTCCGTGAGTTGTAATCCCTCCTCTCCACTCCACCTTCCGAATGCAGGGACCCCCAGGTATCTGTCCTAAGGTGCCAACTGGTAGTCTGGGTTGGGGTGTCCCCCGATGTGCAATGTGGCCTTGTGTCTTCTTCCGCTTCTGCTCCTGGGGACCTGTGGGATTAGCATTACCTTTTGTCTCCTCCCATCTCAGGAGACAATACACACACTGTGGGCGGTGACGCCATCGCGTTTCAGCGCCTGCTGCCTTGCACTTTTGAGTTGCTGCCATGCCCCGCACATGCAAAATACATTCCCAGCCTAGGTGGGTGGACACCTATCGGCCATGTCCTTCCCAGACCTAAGTGTGTTTATCATAGGCCAGGTCATATGGGAGGTGGTATGCCTCCATCCCCCTTATACTGACCTGAGTCCCATGGCGGGTCCACCGCCATGGTGATGCTGGATGGGCGGGGTTTTCACTGAGATGTGGGCTATTTATTGATTCTTCATAGATTTGCGCTGCAATTGTATTTATCTTTACTATCTTTATCTTTACTATCTACTAGCAATTTACTAGGATTAAGCGGAAGCATTCTTAATTGAAGTTCACATTGGTCCAGTCATTTTGTGGCACGGATTCCTCCTATTGTTTTGTTATCATTTAATGCAGCACCATATTTAATCAAAGTGTTACTAAAGTAATTTTTTTTCTTTTTAATTATAATAACAAACATGTTATACTCACTTGCTCTGTGCAATGTCATTGCACAGAATGGCCCGATCCTTCTTTTCTCGGGTCCCCCACCGGCGATCTTGACTCCTCCTCTTCTTTGTGTGTCCCCATAGCAACCGTTTGCTATGAGGGAACACGGTGCCTGCTCGCTCCCAAGCTGTGTGTCTATGGAGCCGCTCACCATAGACACACACAGCTGGACTTAGCCCTGCCCCCTACTTCCTCCTCATTGCATTTGATTGACAGCAGCAGATGCCAATGGCTCTGCTGCTGTTTGAGTCCCTGTGTGAAGAGGATGAGAAGGGAGAAGAGATGCAGCCTTCAACATTGCTGAATCTCTTCTCCCCCCTCTTCCCCTTCACACAGGGAAGGGGGAGGACATAGAAATATGAAATGTTTTTTTACCTTAATGCAAGGAATGTATTAAGGTAAAAAATGTTTTTTTTTAGCTTTAGTATTACTTTAATAAATCATGGGATGCAGTTTTTGTACATTTATCTGAATTAATTTAGAATAATAGAATGTCCTAAATGTGCTGCACCAACATGCACTGGCCCCTTACAGTAAATACAACCCTGTTTACAGGATTTTATTTTGTTTGGAGCGGAGTTCTCCTTCTGTTTTGAGTAAATCATAGGCGTACCCTTATTAAGTATTGCTTTTTAGTATATTTTGCCCTTCAAATTTCCTTCACATTTTCCCATATAAGGTTCCTTGTCTACAAAGTCAGCGTAGTGATGTTTTGTAGAGTGAGAAGAAAGATGCTCATTATTTTTGCCTCTGTCATTTGTTTTAGCACCTTGCTGTTTTTCTTCCATTGCAGCCCCCTCTCATTTCCACCGATCGTGTCCTTTGTCTCTCCTCTCCTCCAGCTGTGTCAGCAGGTCTTCTCCCTTACTTCTTCTACTCTTTAATCAAAGATCATCAGTGCCCCAACATGTTCCTTTCATCCAAGCCACTCTTTACTATGTGAGGTCCTGTATGGTTGCCCCACTCCTGCCTTTTCCTTGTATATGCATACTTTACTTTTTCCAGCTTCCAAAAATGTAAGCTTTCTTGTAAAGGGGACTTAATAGCTAGAAAAATAGATGGAAAATAGAAAAAATAAAATGTAAAGGCATGAGCCGCAGCTGTGCAGAGAACACATTGATAGTTGACTCCTTATTGCTGTTGTCTCCTGATAAGACTATTGTGTTACATCTAAAACACATGATAGCATACAAGATGTAATGATAACATTCACAGATAGCTATGTACAAATGTCAGGAAGCTAGTAGCATTCTAAGTATAGAATTACTGATAATATTCTTGGTTATTAATGTAAAAAATACCATTTCTGTACAGAAATTGAATACTCCAGCAGTCTTCTGCTTATGATTTGCTGTTGTTTTAATGACTGGCTATTGTTTTAACCATCAGTTTTATATACATTGAGCACAATTAAAAAATAATTTCCCAATAAACTATTTGTTAAAATTCTTACCCCATTACTTGCAGCTTACAACCTTCGATGCTGCTGGCTCCTGCTGTCTCAGTGCTACTTCCCCAAACTTCCAGTCTTCACAGGAAAGAAGTAACAGTGGACAGCACAGTCTCCAGTCTGTCTATTAGCCTAGAGCAGGGGAGTGCCTTGCAATCCTAGCAGTTGCAAGGAAATAATCCCGTGGCCTCCTGGCAAGTATTGCACATCCCAGGAGGCTGTGGGCAGGGAGGGGGTTGGAACGAAAGACATCATCCTCGCCTTGAAGATGATTGAGGATGTGGGAGTGGGTAACAAAAAAAGAAAAAACAGTACTCCCTCTTTCCCTTTCCCCAAAAAACCTGCCACTAAAGTTCCATTTTAATATGGCTGGAGTTGATTTTTGCGATGCATTTAGGGGACTTCCTGTCCAGTGATCTCAGTGAGGGACTATGTATGCAACTTTTATTAAGCTTCTACCTAGTCGGAAAATGTAATAGGTTTCCCTCACACTGCATATGTAAATCAAAGTATAGGGACTATATATATGACCCTTTATCAATATCATTTTATGTGAAGCTGTTGATAGCTGCTTACATCTATAACCGATAATAATAATGGGAAATCAGATCTGCAGATCCTAATTGAGACTTCAAACTCAAATAATGTATAGGTAACATTTCATATTTGTACATGAATAGTTTAATGATAACTTTCTTTTTTTTTTGTGAAATAAAGGAATTCATCCTTCATTAATGTCTGACATTTACTGGTAATTTGGAGAACCTCTGCCTAGAGATAAAAATCACTTTTAACATCAGCTGAGGACCTACTTTTTACCACTTATGTATTGTCCTAGAGGATTAAAAGAGAAGTTTGGGGTATGTAAATATACATACATACATTTCCCCATGCTGCAGCATCGGTTTGATGCTGCAGCTGTTGCCTGTCAGCTCTAAGCCCGAGAACTGAGCGATCACATGACTGCTGATTACTCAATTCTCAGTCAGCTCTGAGCAGAGACAAGTGACTGTCAACCACCGCTCTCTGCTTTGCCTTTTCATCGCTTAGTGGAGCACGAGGCTAGAGAGGAGGCAGGTGCAGCTGGCTTTGGCTCTCAGCCAAGCACTGAGAGCTAGAGCCAGATGTTAATCAGGGCTCTGGGTGGAACCCAGACTATATGGTCAGGATCCCTCTAGCACAAGTAAGAGCAGTTTAGTGACCCAACAACAACAAATGGAAAATAGGGGAATTAAATAGTATACTTACATATTTTTGGATATGTACCGAATCCTCTAAGATATAACAACACATTTCCGTGAAACAGTCCTGTGACCCACAAAAGAAGTATGGCCAAAAAAGTTTTGTCCATCCTCTTTTAAATAAATGACAGTTGGTAGACCTGCTTTTGGCTTGATTCAGTGACATTCTAATGACAATTTGCACCCCCAGACACTCTTCTTGAGGAGGAAGAACAGTTGGAAAGCATTAAAACCTTTCCTGCTTGCTATTTTTTCCTTCAAGATCAGTTGTTACCTTTGAGTATGACTGCTTCTGCCTGCTCTGTAGGCATTAATTTGAACTATAGGACAGATGGCTAAACAGCTAAATCCAAAGCTAAGATAGTTAAGCTATGATAGTTAGGGAATACAGAAACAGTATTACCAGTCAAAGGTTTTTGTAATGTGCATTCTTTTGTGATCCCTCATCCTTTCTGTGCTTTGTGGTACATAGCAAAAGAACAGTGACATTGAAATTGTGCAAGCTTCATATCTGTGTCCTTGTTCCTGTCCACTCTATGGTCTGCTAGTGAATATCACTAAGCAGATGCAGTATCAGAGCATCCAAAGGGTGACCTAGGCATGTGTTTTGGTCCTGGTAGATTTAGAGAAGCCCTGCCACAGAAGAAACGACCAGACAGCAGCTGCAATATCTCAGCCCATGTTGAGGTTATCTGAGCTTTGGTGCACAGGGAAACTGGGTGCATGACCAGTGAGGTCTGTAAGAAAGATATGGAGTGGATGTTTTAGCAAGTTGGGAGGGATTCACCAAGCTGTTTAGTTATGACCGATGGCAGGCAAAAGAATTTGGCATTGTTGTTAGCTTGTTTTCCACCAACCTGTTTGTAACTTAAATTTTGGGATGTTACATTTTATCGATAAGCAAAACCCTTTTTTTAATTTTGGATAGAGTGGAGAAAGGTTAGACTAATGGCAATCAACTTTCTTGATATGGGGGGCCTCAAGCGCGGCCTCTGACATCACCAAACGATTGCACATAAAATTCAGTAAACATTTAATGTCAGAGACAACAGACACAAGAAATGATAAAGTCAAAGACTAGGAGCAAGATATAAAAAAAATGTCAGACTGTGGGCATTATATAGGATATGGTCATATACTGTGGACATTGTACAGGACATTGTAAGAGACTAGGGATGGGTGAACGGTTCAGCCCGAGCATAAGTTAGGAGGAACTTTGGTTAGGGCCGAACTTTGGTTGTTTGGATGTTCTGCGAACACCAAACAATATGCGGTGTTCGGGAAAAATTCGGAACACTGTTAAAGTCTATGGGACACTAACATGAAAAATCAAAATGCTCATTTTAAAGGCTTATATGCATGTTATTGTCATAAAAAGTGTTTGGGGACCTGGGTCCCGCCCCAGGGGACATGTATCAATGCAAACATTTTTTTTTTTTAAATGGGCGTTTTTTCTGGAGCAGTGATTTTTTTAATGCTTAAAGTGAAACAATAAAAAATGAAATATTTCTTTAAATATCAAGCCTGGGGGGTGTCTATAGTATGCCTGTAAAGCGGCACATTTTGCCTGTGTTTAGAACAGTACCACAGCAAAATGACATTTCTAAAGGAAAAATTGTCATTTAAAACTGCTGGCGGCTGTAATGAATTGTCGGGTCTCCGCAATATAGATAAAACTAATTGAAAAAAAGAGCATGGGATCCCCCCCCCCCCAGTCCATTACCAGGTCCTTTGGGTCTGGTATGAATATTAAGGGGAACCCCCGAACCAAAATTTTTTAAAAAATTGTGTGGGGGTCTCCCTAAAATCCATACCAGGCCCTTCGGGTCTGATATGGAAATTAAGGGGAACCCTGTGCCAAATTTTTTTCAAAAATGGCGTAGGGGTCCCCCCCCCAAAATCCATACCAGACCTGAAGAGTCTGGTATTAATTTTAAGAGGAATCCTGCACCAAAATTAAAAAAAATGGCGTAGGAGTCCCCCCAAAATTCATACCAGACCCTTATCCAAGCAATCAACCTGGCAGGCCGCAGGAAAAGAGGGGGGACGAGAGAGCGCCCCCCCTCCTGAACTATACCAGGCCACATGCCCTCAACATGGGGAGGGTGTTTTGGGGTAGCCTCCCAAAGCACCTTGTCCCCATGTTAATGGGGACAAGGGCCTCATCCCCACAACCCTTGCCCGGTGGTTGTGGGGGTCTGAGGATGGGGGGCTTATCGGAATCTGGAAGCCCCCTTTAACAAGAGGACCCCCAGATTCGCCTACCCCCCTGTGTGAAATGGTACGGGTACATTGTACCCGTGCCATTTCACAAAAAAAGTGTCAAAATGTTAAAAAAAACAAGACACAGCTCGGGACAAGTCCTTTATTAAAAAATAAAAAAATAAAAATGTCCCACGAAGTCCATTCATCTTCTTCTATCACTCCGTCGATGGACCGAGAAAAAAAAAACAAAACCACCAACGATGACGTTTCAGCGCCTTTGAAAGTTCTTATATAACTGAGGGCGGGGCCACACGGTGACGTACCTGGGTGACCCCGCCCCCCTCTGATGCATCGGGACTTCCCCATGGCTTCGCCTGGCATCAGAGGGGAGCAGGGCCACCCGTTTACGTAACTGGCCATAATGCCATTTACTTCTGTGTGTGTTACTGTCAGTTTAACGCCATATAGTTTTGCGTGCGTTACTGCCAGTTTAATGGCATTTACTACTGTGTGCATTACTGCCAGTTTAACGCCATATAGTTTTGCGTGCGTTACTGCCAGTTTAATGCCATTTACTTCTGTGTGCATTACTGCCAGTTTAACTCCATATAGTTTTGTGTGCATTACTGCCAGTTTAACACCATATAGTTCTGTATGCGTTACTGCCAGTTTAACTCCGTTTACTTCTGAGTGCATTATTGTCAGTTTAACGCCATATAGTTTTGTGTGCGTTACTGCCAGTTTAACACCATACAGTTCTGTGTGCGTTACTGCCAGTTTAACGCCATTTACTTCTGTGTGCGTTACTGCCAGTTTAACGCCATATAGTTCTGTGCGTCACTGTACGTTTGGCGCATTATATTGTAGTATATTATAGTGTATCCGTGGAGTGTGTCTGTGTAGTGTGAGTACTCAAATTAAAGTGCACCAAACACCTCTTTACATTGATTAAAGTGCATCTATGTATAGATTTCAACTTCTTCTTTACATTTGCTTATAAGCACCGCCCCTCCCTCCCAATAATGTCTGGGAGGACAACAAGGAAAGGCATTTGTTCCCTTGGCATTGTAAGGGGGCCAGCAACAAATGTGTCCACAGCCAAAGGTGGACGAGGTGGTCAGTCCTCAGGCACGGCGTAATTTCCTCTGTTTAGTGAGTTTGCCTGTGCTATCCAGCCACAGCATGCAGAGGAGGTGGTGGACTGGCTTACTAAACCTTCTTTATCCTCCGCATCCTCTGTCATGCAAGCAGAGACAAGTGTGCAGTCCCCAGACAAATTGGCATTAATGTTTCCCAAGCCGCAGAGTATTGTCAAATTGTCTCCAGTGGTAATTATGAAGATGGAGGAGATGGAGATGATGATGATGATGATGATGATGATGAGGTCACCAATGCGACTTGGGTGCCAGATAGAGCAGAGGAGGAAACTGAAGGTGAGGCGGCACAACCCCAAGGAGGCCAACATCAAGAAAGAGTAGAGAGCAGCCACCCTATTCTATCACATTCTGCAGCTGTTATCTCCCGGGCCCACTCCCCAAAGCTCAGCTTTCTGGGCTTTTTTCAGCACATCTGCAGCAGATTGCACTGTTGCTATCTGCAAACTGTGTCTCAGGCACATCAAACGTGGCAAAAACACCAACCATTTGGGCACCACATGCTTAACAAGGCATTTAACACCCAACCACTCAGCCAGTTGGCAAGAGCACCTAAAAGCCACACAAAAGGGGCACAAGTCTGTCCCTCCTCCTCCTCCTTACCCACTTCTGACTGCCCCTTGCGATACCGAGTCATTACCTTTCATCAGCCTCCACTGACAGGGATGATGGTATAGCACAGGGTGTCCCAGGTCCTAGCAGCACATCTGCCAGCAGCACACCACCAGCTGTAGACTTTAGCCAGAAAATTTCTCTGTGCAATCTGCTGCAGCGTAAAAAAAAATAGAGTCCCTGCCACCCACATGCCCAGCGTCTGAATGCAAGCTTGTCAAAGCTGTTAGCTCTCCAACTTCTGCCTTTCAGCCTGGTTGATTCTGCCCCCTTCCGTGAATTAGCACAATGTGCTGTACCACAATGGCAGGTTCCCAGTAGGGATGAGCCGAACACCCCCCTGTTCAGTTCACGCCAGAACATGCGAACAGGCAAAAAATTAGTTAGAACACGCAAACACCGTTAAAGTCTATGGGACACGAACGTGAATAATCAAAAGTGCTAATTTTAAAGGCTTATATGCAAGTTATTGTCATAAAAAGTGTTTGGGGACCTGGGTCCTGCCCCAGGGGACACAGATCAATGCAAAAAAAAGTTTTTAAAAAAGGACGTTTTTTCGGGAGCAGTGATTTTAATAATGCTTAAAGTGAAACAATAAAAGTGTAATATTCCTTTAAATTTCGTACCTGGGGGATGTCTATAGTATGCCTGTAAAGGGGCACATGTTTCCGGTGTTTAGAACAGTCAGACAGCAAAATGACATTTCAAAGGAAAAAAAGTCATTTAAAACTACTTGCGGCTATTAATGAATTGCCGGTCCGACAATACACATAAAAGTTCATTGATAAAAATGGCATGGGAATTCCTCACAGGGGAACCCCGAACCAAAATTTAAAAAAAAAATGACGTGGGGGGTCCCCCTAAATTCCATACCAGGCCCTTCAGGGTCTGGTATGGATATTAAGGGGAACCCCAGCCAAAATTTTTTTTAAAAATGGCGTGGGGTCCTCCTCAAAATCTATACCAGATCTGAAGAGTCTGGTATGGATTTTAAGGGAAACCCTGCGCCAAAATTTTTAAAAAAATGGTGCGCCCCCCAAAAATCCATACCAGACCCTTATCCGAGCACGCAACCTGGCAGGCCACAGGAAAAGAGGGGGGACGAGAGAGCACCCCCCTCCTGAACCGTACCAGGCCACATGCCCTCAACATTGGGAGGGTGCTTTGGGGTAGTCCCCCAAAACACCTTGTCCACATGTTGATGGGGACAAGGGCCTCATCCCCAAAACCCTTGCCCGGTGGTTCTGGGGGTCTTATCGGAATCTGAAAGCCCCCTTTAACAAGGGGACCCCCAGATCCCTGCCCTCCCCCTGTGTGAAATGCTAAGGGGGTACAAAAGTACCCCTACCATTTCACAAAAAAAGTCAAAAATGTTAAAAATGACAAGAGACAGTTTTTGACAATTCCTTTATTTAAATGTTTAAAAAGGATTTTATTGAACATTTTTCCTGACTTCAGTAGGTTACAGTGTGATGGAAAACGTCGTTTTGAGTCTTTTGCTGGTCAAGAGAGGAGCGTTAGAGAAGGCATCCGCCTAAGTGAGGCATTTTGGAATTTTTTAGTCCTCGCCGCCCAGTGCTGTCAGCTTCCACATCCCATTGGCAGCATCTGCATCACATCGTGGACAATTACCTCGGGGCTAAAACAGAGATGGAGAGCTTGCCAGCTGATGATCCACTGACTTGCCCAGTATGCTATTGAGTTGTTGGGCTGCCCTGCATCCAGTGTGCTTTCAGAATGGGCATTCAGTGTTGCAGGAGGTTTCATTACTGATCATAGAACGCATCTCTTCACAGACTCCATGGACCGTTTGACTTTTATAAAAATGAATCAGTCCTGGATTACCAGCTATGAAGCCCCTGATGCCGATGTCACTGATTAAGTCTTTTTGGGATGTGGAATCTCTGCAGGACTTCGAGGCTGCCTAGCTTTGAGGGTGTTCAAGCATTTCATCTAGAAGAATGTTTTTGATGTAGGTTTCATGGGTACAATTAACACCCAAAGACCAATTTTTCAGCACCTGTTTGACAGGTGCATATCATTGCAATTTTTTACAGCAAGGCCAATTCTTGCTTTCATCAAGAGTACCTCTATAGGGTTACGGTGGAAAGGTGCCACCGACACCCAAAGACCAATTTTTACGCACCCGTTACTTCTATCCAAAGTCAAAGTGACACCAGAATGTATCCAAAAAAATCTCTAATCTTGTTCTCAGTGCACTACATTGTGGCCTCATCATACACAGTGGCTTCCCAGCTGTTGCTGAGCAAAATAAAGGCAGCTTGCAGGGAAAATTTCATTTTTTTGGCTTTATAAATGCACTTGTTGCTGCAGCAGATTCTAGACATGGTACAGATCTGCCACCTTACAGGTAGAGTAAGGGGACCCCCCAGGCACTATATATTGGAAGGAATTTATCATTTTTATGCTTTCACTTTAAAAATAAAAAAATCACTGCTCATTTAAAAATGACATTTTTCACAAACTTTTTTTTTTATTGATACATGTCCCTCAGGGCAGGACCCAGACCCCTATAACCATTGTATGCCAAATAACATTGCCTATAAGCCTTCAAAATAGGCACTTTGGATTTTTGATGTTCGGGTCCCATTAAATTTAATGGGGTTCGTTATTTGGGTCCAAACTTTTAGTTCGGGTGCGGACCGAACAATTCTGTATGGCCCATCTGTACAGTTCTGTATGGCCCATCCTTAGTGACAATATAGTCAGTGACAATACAGGCACACTATTTGAAGACAGAGAGTTGTTACTCAATAACAGGAAATGCTTGAACATTGTCCTTCATGCCAGACTCACTAGCTATTATTTTAAATAAATCTGCAGATTTAAAAATATTTAATAGTTCATTGATTACATATATTTTAAGCTTTACATTGAATGTCAAATTGGGGAAGGAATTTGGCCACTTTGGCCCTTTTTACAGCAGCCATGGCCCTAACAAAAATAGGTGTAATATGTTTTTTCTTAAATTTAACTTAAAGTAAATCTATGGTCATTTCTTTCATTTAATAACATCAGCATTGTAAAAGCAATACAACAATAGTTATCTTTGACAATCCAATATAAGATTTATACTTGAAAAAATCTCCTTTCATGTTGTGAGTGCTGCCTGTCTGCTGGCCATCTCTTTCCACAATTTCTTGAATTCCCTGCATGCTTTGCAGCTTCTCCTCTGCTGTTTACTCTTCATTTCTAAGGACTACATATCCCATGGTGCCTTGTTGCATACATGTTCATTGTGACTGTAGACCTACAATAAAGTTTAATGACTGTGTTGGAGTCCAATTTTGTTATCCAGTCTAGAGTCCACATTACTCCAACTTTTCACTAGTGATCTCCCCAGCCCCCCACCTACCTTTCCTTCATTCCTTCCCTTCTCCTCTCTTTCTTTCCCTTTCATTTCTTCCCTTCCCTTTGAATAGTCACTCCTACTGCAAAACAGGATTGTGGAATTCCCTTTAAAGCCAGTTTTTATTCACATTCACTGGACAGAAAAATAGTTTAACAGCTTTCAAAGGAACACATATTTAAATATAGGATTTATATACTTTTTTTTGCAGGATTTGTTCTTTAACAAGATTGTTACATATTATTTATAATAGAGTGTGCCCCATTTCTTTACCATAGCATTCTTATGAGTTGTCCAGACACAAACACAGAGAACAGCATGTCACTTACGCTGTAAACACTTCAACCTGGTTGTCAATGCTCGCAAACCCTTTTATTTCTGCCACTCTCCTGCCTCTTTATCCTGTTTTTTCAACCTATCAGCTTTAGCTCTCTTCAAACTCATTTAAATTTGAGTCAAAAGGGCAATAGCTGACATGCAGCCTTTTAGCTTGATCTGGTTCTGACACGAGATGTAGAAAGGCTGTTAGGTGCTGTGAGTCTGTAGCCTGCAGGGGGATTGCTGTTTCAATGCCTATTTCAGAACATTTCATGAAAGCAGTCTTAAGAAGACTCTGGCAGCTCCTACATAGCAAAGCTTATCTTACGCAAGCTCATTCTGTGCTCCATCTGCAAGCCCATGGCTAGCAGTGATGTGGTTTAATGAATATAACCCAATGAATTAGAATAACATGGGTGTTAAAGCAGCATGTTTATGTAGTACAGCTTGAGAACGCGCTTGTAAAATTTGATTCCCCACACTTGAAAACTGCAGTGTAAAGTTTCTTTGTAAAGCTACATTATGCTACTGATTACTCACAACATTAAATCATGTACATTTCTTTGCTTATTCTCTTATTTCTCTTTTAATTTGAGTTTTAGGCTTGCATGAATCATAAAGTTTTGTTGTACTGTCTCCATCCAAGGCTATAGATAGATATGATACTCCAGGCATACCAGAATGATTATGCCTCTTTGTATAAACTCTACATCCTTTGTATCATGCATAAAGTATATTTAACCACCTCAATACAGGGCACTTTCACACCCTTCCTGCCCAGGCCATTTTTCTGCTTTCAGCGCTGTCGCACTTTGAACAACAATTGCGGGGTCATGAAACACTGTACCCACACAAAATGTTTGTAATTTTCTTCGTACAAATAGAGCTTTCTTCTGGTGTTTTTTTAATCACTGCTGGGTTTTTTACTTTTTGCTATAAAAAAAAAGTTTTTCTTTGTTTCTGTCAGTAAATTTTGTAAGTCATTTTTGTCCTTGACTGATGTGCATTGATGAGGCGGCACTGATGGGCACTGATAGGATGCGCTGATGGGCACTGATGAGGTGGCACTTATGGGCACTGATGAGATGGCACTTATGGGCACTGATTAGGTGGTACTGATGAGGAGGCACTAATATGCCACACTGATAGGTGGCACTGATATGCGGCACTTATAAACACTCATGGGCATCACTGGTGGGCACTGATAGGTGGCACTGATGGACACTGATAGGTGGCATGGATAGACAGCACTGATGTGCACTAATGGACATGGATAGACGGCACTGATGGGCAGCACTGATGGGCACTGATGGGCGGCACTGATGGGCACTGATGGGAGGTACTTATGGGCATTGATGGGCAGCACTGATGAGCAGGCACTGATGGACACTTAAATTGATGAGCAGCACTGACTGGCATTACTAATGGGCACTTATTGGTGTCACTGATTGGTGTCAATGATGAGTACTGATTGGGGGCACTGATGGGTACTGATTGGTGGCACTGGTGGGCTTTACTGTAATCAGGGCACTGTTGATCAGTGCCCTGATTACCAGTGTTAATTTAGTCAACTAAAATGACTAAAACATTTTAGTCGACTAAAATGACTAAAACATTTTAGTCGACTAAAATGACTAAAACATTTTAGTCAACTAAATGAATACTATTTTAGTCAACTAAAATACGACTAAAACTAAAACAATTGAGATGATTAAAATACAACTAAAACTAAAAGCCATTTTAGTCAAAAGACTAAAATGAGACTAAAACTAAAATGCCATTTTAGTCAAAAGACTATGACTAAAACTAAATTGCAATTACTGAAATGTACTGGAGATTTTAGTCGACTAAAACGTAGGACATTTTTGTCAACTAAAATGTACTGGAGATTTAGTCAACTAAATACGACTAAAACTAAAACAATTGCAGAAGACTAAAATGTGACTAAAATGCCATTTTAGTCCTATGACTAAAATTAACACTGCTGATTACCTGTCCGACTGTCCCCTGTGAGGAGATGTCGCTGATCGGCTCTCCCTACGCCACACACTCTATCAGTGTGAGGTGATGAGAGCCAATTGCCGGCACTTCCGCATTTACATGTGACCGCTTGTGGTTGTACACAGCCTATCACATGTGTTAAATCAGGTTAGGGAGTCTCCAAACAAGAAATTCAGAGGAGATAGTAGATCCAAATCTTTGTAAAAGAATATTAGGTGCTTTATTCATACACTGCAGTGGAGAGACACAACACACAGATATCCAGCTCTACTGGGCCGAAAGGAGAAGGAAGTATCTCTAACTTACAAACATCACGTTTAACAATATATACTTATGAATATGCATAAGGTTCAGGCGTGTTATAGGTGTGACCGTATAGTTTAGTCCAATCAGCATTCATATCTTCTTAACAGCAAGGGAACAGTTAAGTAGGTGGTAACATCATGTGACTGGCAAAAAAAAAATCAGCAGTATCTATCTATATTTACACACATGCCACACTGCTCCTCCATAATTTGACGGTGGGCAGGTGGCAAATTGTTAAAAAAAAGTAATACTTAAATGTGCTATTGGAGGTGACAATATAGTTGATATTGTTAGTATTATTGGATGAAAATAGTGCCCCAAGGGCTGGATAAAAGCAAGCAAAGGGCCGTATCTCACCCCCGGGCTGCAGTTTGGAGACCACTCCTGTAGACAATAAAAGGTAAATCCTGAAGATTTTCTAGGTACTGCACACCTGTAGGATTTGGACTAAGCTAGCAAATAAGAATATATAGTATATAAAACTGTTATTAACCCCTTCCCGACCAGCCGCCACAGTTATACTGCAGCAGAATGGCACTGCTGTCATAGCGGTAGGCCGACTCTTTAAGACGCTGTAGCCGGGCACCTGCGATCACTCGTGACAGATCAAGAACCAGAGATCTGTGTGTGTATACACACAAATCCTGGTTCTGTCAGGGGAAAGGAGACAGATTGTGTGTTCCTAGACAGCCACATTCCCCCCACAGTTAGAACACATCTAGGGAACACATTTATTCCCTTTATCGTCCCCTAGTGTTAACCCCTTCCCTGCCAGTGACATTTATACAGTAATCAGTGGCTATTTTTAGCTCTATGCCATAAATCTATCCCCTATTTTATAGACGCTATAACTTTTGCGCAAACCAATCAATATACTCTTATTGCGATTTCTTTACCAAAAAAATGTAGAAGAATACATATTGGCCTAAACTGATGAAGATTTTTTTTTTAAATTTTTTTGGGGATATTTATTATATCAAAGTATATAATGTGTTTTTTTTTTTTTTTTTTAATTGTCACTCGTTTATAGCGCAAAAAATAAAAACCACACAGGTGATCAAATACCACCAAAAGAAAGCTCTATTTGTGGGGAAAAAAGGACATAAATTTTGTGTGGGTATAACGTCACACGACAGTGCAATTGTCAGTTAAAGCAATGAAGTGCCGTATCGGAAAAAATGGCCTGGTCTGGAAGGGGGTAAATTCTTCCAGGGCTGAAGTGGTTAAATGTTCTTAAAAAATTAAAATATTTTAATGGTTTTTAACTTTGGTTGGCACTGGTATTCATTAATTAAGAATAATGGGAAAGACTTATCAGGAGGGGGGTAGTTAAATATATTTATACACATTCACTCTCTGTATGTTGTAGAGTTAAAGCATTATACGCCAGTGGCGCTTTCGACATTTCTGTGACGTGGTGTGAGATTTATCAAGAAAGGTTAGAAATTCACATTGCTGAGTGTCAGCACTTGTGTGAAATGTGTCTCAGCATTTCAAATGGGTCAAGGAGAGCAGTGCTTCAGCAAACTCCTTCAGCAAAATCCTTTTCTATTGCAGTGGATCATGTGGGATTATTGCTTCATGAACAGTTGTTATGTTTTCATATATAGCGTTCCATGATTGGACAAGTTGGAGAATGTGATATCCACCTCATCCAATTAGAGAATGCTTTGCATTCATTCAAAAAAAGCATTTTCTGAACGGCGCCTATGCTGGGCGGTTGACCTCCTATGTTCAGAATGCATCGGGCCAGCCACTCAGCATGGAACCCAGAAGCAAATGGAGATCGCTGTAGTCTACTACTGTCATTTCCAGCTTTCAGGGGGATTGGCCAGGTATGGTATATACATAGTTACATTGGTCCAAGCTTTAAAGCTGAATTCCAGGCAAACAGCTAAACACATAGTTGATATGCATGAAGATACCTACAGGTATTTTACCTGCCAAAGGATTATATTGCTATCCATCCAGTTCATATAGAAATGCCAGCAGGAAAACACCACATTTTCTGTTACAGTTATAGACTGTAGAAAGAATAAATAGGTGTCTTCTCTCCACCTTCAGCTGTTAAAAGGACGGTATAAAAAACAGCAAAAGATTGATGGGTTCAACCCTCTGCTCACTCTCATCTTTTCTTCTATCAGCGTGTTCCTTTTTAGTACATTTGCACACCTAATCAGCTCCCAATCCTGCACCCTGCTTTTCAAGTCTGAGTACTGCCATATTTGGGATTGCAAAATGCTGTTATCAAGTCAAATTCAGGTACCTACTATAAGTGCATTTAAATAATAGAGTTTTGAGTGTTTTAAGTGTTTTATATCTGTCTGAAGTTTTGCTTTGTAAAACGAACCTCTTGACGCCGACGACGGCACACAAATATGCGGCTTCTCGGCAGGTGGGCCATACCACATTGCAAACACAGCTGTGCCGAGAGCGCTTGCTCTTTGTGCTCCCGACACAGTTACTGGCAGCTAATGGAAAGCTCCCAATCACTGCTTGTATTTGTGAGCTTTCTGGTCATGTGACAGCCAATCATGGTGTCACATGATTTTAAGCCCGGCCCTGCCCCCCCGGTAGGGATGAGCCGAACACCCCCCTGTTCGGTTCGCACCAGAACATGCGAACAGGAAAAAAGTTCGTTCGAACACGCGAACACCGTTAAAGTCTATGGGACACGAACATGAATAATCAAAAGTGCTAATTTTAAAGGCTTATATGCAAGTTATTGTCATAAAAAGTGTTTGGGGACCTGGGTCCTGCCCCAGGGGACATGGATCAATGCAAAAAAAAGTTTTAAAAACGTCCGTTTTTTCAGGAGCAGTGATTTTAATAATGCTTAAAGTCAAACAATAAAAGTGTAATATCCCTTTAAATTTCGTACCTGGGGGGTGTCTATAGTATGCCTGTAAAGGGGCGCATGTTTCCTGTGTTTAGAACAGTCTGACAGTAAAATGACATTTTGAAGGAAAAAACTCATTTAAAACTACCCGCGGCTATTGCATTGCCGACAATACACATAGAAGTTCATTGATAAAAACGGCATGGGAATTCCCCAAAGGGGAACCCCGAACCAAAATTTAAAAAAAAAATGACGTGGGAGTCCCCCTAAATTCCATACCAGGCCCTTCAGGTCTGGTATGGATTTTAAGGGGAACCCCGCGCCAAAAAAAAAAAAAACGGCGTGGGGTCCCCCAAAAATCCATACCAGACCCTTATCCGAGCACGCAACCTGGCAGGCCGCAGGAAAAGAGGGGGGGACGAGAGTGCGGCCCCCCCCCTGAACCGTACCAGGCCACATGCCCTCAACATTGGGAGGGTGCTTTGGGGTAGCCCCCCAAAACACCTTGTCCCCATGTTGATGAGGACAAGGGCCTCATCCCCACAACCCTGGCCGGTGGTTGTGGGGGTCTGCGGGCGGGGGGCTTATCGGAATCTGGAAGCCCCCTTTAACAAGGGGACCCCCAGATCCCGGCCCCCCCCGTGTGAAATGGTAAGGGGGTACAAAAGTACCCCTACCATTTCACTAAAAAACTGTCAAAAATGTTAAAAATGACAAGAGACAGTTTTTGACAATTCCTTTATTTAAATACTTCTTCTTTCTTCTATCTTCCTTCATCTTCTGGTTCTTCTGGTTCTTCTGGCTCTTCTGGTTCTTCCTCCGGCGTTCTCGTCCAGCATCTCCTCCGCGGCGTCTTCTATCTTCTTCTCCTCGGGCCGCTCCGCACCCATGGCATGGGGGGAGGCTCCCGCTCTTCTCTTCTTCTTCGTCTTCTTCTCTTCTCTTCTTCATTTTCTTCTCCGGGCCGCTCCGCACCCATGCTGGCATGGAGGGAGGCTCCCGCTGTGTGACGGCGCTCCTCGTCTGACAGTTCTTAAATAACGGGGGGCGGGGCCACCCGGTGACCCCGCCCCCCTCTGACGCACGGGACATGACGGGACTTCCCTGTGGCATTCCCCGTGACGTCACAGGGAAGTCCCGCCAAGTCACCGTGCGTCAGAGGGGGGCGGGGTCACCGGGTGGCCCCGCCCCCCGTTATTTAAGAACTGTCAGACGAGGAGCACCGTCACACAGCGGGAGCCTCCCTCCATGCCAGCATGGGTGCGGAGCGGCCCAGAGAAGAAAATGAAGAAGAGAAGAAGATGAAGAAGATGAAGAAGATGAAGAAGATGAAGAAGAGCGGGAGCCTCCCCCCATGCCATGGATGCGGAGCGGCCCGAGGAGAAGAAGATAGAAGACGCCACGGAGGAGATGCTGGACGAGAACGCCGGAGGAAGAACCAGAAGAGCCAGAAGAACCAGAAGATGAAGGAAGATAGAAGAAAGAAGAAGTATTTAAATAAAGGAATTGTCAAAAACTGTCTCTTTTAATTTTTAACATTTTTGACAGTTTTTTAGTGAAATGGTAGGGGTACTTTTGTACCCCCTTACCATTTCACACAGGGGGGGCCAGGATCTGGGGGTCCCCTTGTTAAAGGGGGCTTCCAGATTCCGATAAGCCCCCCGCCCGCAGACCCCCACAACCACCGGCCAGGGTTGTGGGGATGAGGCCCTTGTCCTCATCAACATGGGGACAAGGTGTTTTGGGGGGCTACCCCAAAGCACCCTCCCGATGTTGAGGGCATGTGGCCTGGTACGGTTCAGGAGGGGGGGCGCACTCTCGTCCCCCCTCTTTTCCTGCGGCCTGCCAGGTTGCGTGCTCGGATAAGGGTCTGGTATGGATTTTTGGGGGGACCCCACGCCGTTTTTTTTTTTTTTTTTTTTTTTTTTTTTTTTGGCGCGGGGTTCCCCTTAAAATCCATACCAGACCTGAAGGGTCTGGTATGGAATTTAGGGGGAACCCCACGCCTTTTTTTTTTTTTTATTTTGGCCGGGGTTCCCCTTAATATCCATATCAGACCTGAAGGGCCTGGTATGGAATTTAGGGGGACTCCCACGTCATTTTTTTTTAAAATTTTAGTTCGGGGTTCCCCTTTGGGGAATT
Organism: Aquarana catesbeiana; assembly: GCF_042186555.1. Taxonomy (NCBI): domain Eukaryota; kingdom Metazoa; phylum Chordata; class Amphibia; order Anura; family Ranidae; genus Aquarana; species Aquarana catesbeiana. The sequence goes on from NC_133333.1 coordinate 147,414,400, forward strand.
CCCATGCCGTTTTTATCAATGAACTTCTATGTGTATTGTCGGCAATGCAATAGCCGCGGGTAGTTTTAAATGAGTTTTTTCCTTCAAAATGTCATTTTGATGTCAGACTGTTCTAAACACAGGAAACATGCGCCCCTTTACAGGCATACTATAGACACCCCCCAGGTACGAAATTTAAAGGGATATTACACTTTTATTGTTTGACTTTAAGCATTATTAAAATCACTGCTCCTGAAAAAACGGCTGTTTTTAAAACTTTTTTTTGCATTGATCCATGTCCCCTGGGGCAGGACCCAGGTCCCCAAACACTTTTTATGACAATAACTTGCATATTAACCTTTAAAATTAGCACTTTTGATTTCTCCCATAGACTTTTAAAGGGTGTTCCGCGGCATTCGAATTTGCCGCGAACACCCCAAATTGTTCGCGGTCCGGCGAACTTGCGAACAGCCAATGTTCGAGTCAAACATGAGTTCGACTCGAACTCGAAGCTCATCCCTACCCCCCGGCATCTGAAACCCATTAAGGGACCAGGAGGCGCAGGTGCCAAGGGGTTATAAAGTAAAGTGTGCATAAGGATATAGCCAGTAAAATTACACACTTAATTCTGTACACAATGAATTTTAGAAATAATTTGAATTATCTTATTTGTTTATCATAAAAAGTATAAATAAAGATAACAGTATTCTGCTTGCAAGAGCAAAATAGTCATATGTTTAAAGTGTAACTCCACTTTTGTTGAGAAAAAAACATTCCCCTCTGGGTGATCTATGTACATTGCAAGGATTATAACAATCATTGTTGCAGATTCCTACCTTTTGTTATTCTGAAGAATTCACTGTATGTTTGTATGTGTCTTTTGGATGATTGAGTCTAATGGGAGTGGTTTCACAATTATCAGTCAGTTGTGGCAGCTACAGGGCACCAATGAGGAAAGCTGCTGGGCCTGCATCCCTTTAGACATCATTTCCTATTGGGAGTATCTCACCAAAAAATGAAATTTTTGTTGTAAGGGATGCCTGAAACCTGACTTGTATCTTAGGCAGACTTCTGAGAAAATCAGTGAGCCAATCACACTAGCAGAACATGATGTTTCTGGAGAGTGGTCAGTACTCATTCTGTGTACAGAACAACTCTATGTAGCCATATTGCTTTGCATTTATAGAAAATTGCACCAGCTGAAGAGTGAAAAGGAAGGGTAATTTTTAATAACATTTAATTACAATATGACTTGTATCGCAATTGTATACGCTATATTATTACCGTTTGTTATCCTCAGATGGGAACATCACAAGTTAAAGGAAATGTATTTTGGTTTAGTGCACATGTTCTTATTTATTTATTATGAAAAAGATTAAAAACTAAAATACGAAAAAAACTCTGTTTACAGACCTGCATAGCTGCAGTTGAAACATACATACCCAAGTGAATACATCAGGACAGAAAGTGATAGGAAATGCAAAATCTAAGTGGGAAATTATCCTCACTTTCATTTTCTGTTGGATCTCCAGGACAAGAAGTGAAGAGAAATATCAACAAGGCATAAACAGCAAAAATAAACCTACAGGGGTTCTTCACATGTGTATAAATACCCTCCTAAAGATGGGCATACACTGAGTGAATTTAAACTGGTTCCTAATGAACCAAATAAAATTCAATCAGTGGGTGCCCCTGTTAGCACCACTGCCCCTGACAACCTTTGATTGACCCTGTCAGTAGCACTCCGCCTGACAGCTTTTAATTGTGAAATTGAAGGAGCTAGGTGGCAAATTGTCAACTGAACAGTAGCTGCAGCCAATCAGATACAAGCACGGTTTGCATGTTCTGACAATCGGTGGTGCCAACCGTCAGAATACAATAGCCACAACGAGAGATTTTTTTCAAATTCTTTATTTATATGATAGAATAAAACATCCATCAGTGCAAAGTACAACAGAAAAGGTACAATGTCTCACCTAATATAAAGACAAAATGACAAGTTAATATAATATAAAGTGAGATTGCAGAAATGCAAAGTAATTAACAGTAATTAATCACTAAAACCCATAATAATTTCTTCCTAAAATAAGGTGGTAACTTTGAACAATATGCCCGAGTCTGCATGGGCGGACACTTTGGAATTTTACAGAAAAGGAAACTAAAGCACAGAACCAGAGGGTTACCCAAGGGGGTACCGAAACAGAAAGAGATAAAGAGGGAGGGGGGGGAGAGAGGGAAGAAAAAAAGGGGGGGGGCCCAGGATGACGTGATGCATAGGTGCAACAGTACGAAGGACAGGAGGACCTCAATCCCCAGAGCAGCTCTCCTGGAGGGACTTCCCTTCATCCGAATATACAAACATGTTCTAGTATGCCCATGTTTTCGTATATTTTTCTCTTCTATTTTGGGCGGTAAGTACCAGGTCTTCCAGGGTATTGATACCCCTGACCTTATTAAGCCATATAGCTGTGGAAGTAGGATTGGGGTCTTTCCAACACAAGGTGACACAAGCTTTATCGGCATTAATCAAGTGATGAAGAACTAATTTCTTGTATGTCTGAAGTGGGATTTGTGAGCAGTGGAGCAGAAAGAAGACAGGATCCTAAAGATCTTCTGCATCTCTGACCAATACTGTTGACGTTTCGGACAAGACCAGAAGATGTGAAGGAAAACACAGCGAGAGAGATTTATCTATCCACACTGTTTAGCATGAGTGCAGAGATCTGTTGAATTTCTTTTATTTAGCTCACAGGTTGAGGGAAATACATTTATAGGACTATGGCCAGCTTTAAGTTAACCACTTGCCGACCAGCCACTGTATATATATATAGCTGCAGGTCGGCTCTCCTGAGCAAACAGATGTACCCATATGTCGGTCCGTGCATGTTAAACTGTGGGCCTGTGGGTTCTGAGAACTCAATGTCCTCTGGCCACCCGCGATCGCGGTGATGAGAGGCAGAACGGGGATCTGCCTGTGTCAACAAGGTGGATCCCCCTTCTGTCAGGGGACAACTCTGAGATCTGCTGTTCCTAGTGATCAGGAACAGCGATCTCTTTCTTGTCCCAGGCAGCCCAGCCTCCACACAGTTAGAACACACCCAGGGAACACAGTTAACCCCTTGATCGCCCCCTAGTGTTAACCCCCTTCCCTGCCAGTGTCATTTATAGATTGATCAGTGCATTTTTATAGCACCGATCAATGTAATAATGATTATGTCACTGGTCCCCAAAAAGTGTCACTTGGGGTCAGATTTGTCGCAATCCCATAGTCCCGCTAAAAATAGCAGATCATCGCCATTAACAGTAAAAACATAAAAAAAAAAAAAAGTCCATAAATCTAGCCCCTATTTTGTAGATGTGATAACTTTTGTGCAAACCAATCACATTGGGATTTTTTTTTTACCAAAAATATGTAGCAGAATACATGTTGGCCTAAACTGCTGAATCAATTTATATATATATATATATATATATATATATATATATATATATATATATATATATATATATATATATATATATATATATATATATATATATGTATGTATGTATTATAGCAAAAAGTAAAAAATCTAGTTTTTTTTTTTTTTTTTTCAAAATTGTCGTTCTTTTTTTGTTTAGAGTGCAAAAAATAAAAACCACAGAGGTGACCAAATACCACCAAAAGAAAGCTATATTGGTGAGAAAAATGTACATCAATTTTGTTTGGGTACAGCGTCGCATGACCACGCAATTGTCAGTTAAAGTGACGCAGTGCCGTATCCCAAAAAATGGCCTGGTCATTAAGGGGGTAAAACTTTCTGGGGCTGAAGTTATTACTATTCCTTTCCAGAAAGCACTAAGATAAAATATACCCCAACTCCCAATTTTCAAAATCAGAAACACCCCATCCTTCATTGTCTCTTGCCTCATCAGTGTAGCTTTTACCTGAAACATAGGATAGCTGTATAAATGAGAGCGCATATACTGTAGCTCAGTGTTTGTGATAGCTGTGACATAACTATTATTGGACATTTTCAGCATTCTAGTGGCGGCTATCTGAACAATGTTTTTCATTTTGCACAGCCAACTTGCTTAGTTAACTAGATTTAGCAGTTGATAAGGTTCATCAGGCCTGAGGCCTTCCTTCTCACAGATTGATAAATTGTGTTTTATTTCTTAAACAAGCAGGTAACACAAGAAAAAAGATAGAAGTGATGGTTTAAAGGTCCTGAGAATTTTTTTTAAATTGAATCTTAATAAAAGATGTAGAAGGTTGAGTGATTGCTTAATAAATGCTGTACTGAACTCAGACATTATGATGTTAAAGGTGTGGTAGAATATAATTGTAAAGTAGAAATTGTTAGTAAAACAGATGATGCTGTGATACATTCTCTCTATACAGCCTTGCTTGTAGGCATACATACAACCCCTGTCATGACTGTGTGCTTCAAAATCAGTATATAGGAAGATCAATATTTCACTCTCAAGTCTAAAGCCTCGTACACACGTTCGGATTTTCGGCAGGGAATTGTGTGATGACAGACTGTTTGCCTTAAATCCGACCGTTAGTACGCTCCTTCAGACAATTGTTGTCCAACTTTCGGCCAACAAATGTTGGATAGCAGGCTAGTAAATTTACGGCGGACAACAGTCTGTTGTCAGATTTTCATATCGTGTGTACACAAGTCCGTCACACAAAAGTCGAAAGTACAAACACGCATGCTCGGAATAAATGCTCACCAAACACGACATTAGCAGAAGGTGCCCAAAGGGTAGCGCTCAAAAGCTGAAATTCCACGTAGTACGTCACTACATTGGTGTTTGTTGGCCGACAATTGTGTGCCATTAGTATGCAAGACAAGTTCCTGGCACACGCCCTTCGGACAAAAATCTGACGCCCTGTTGGCCAACAATCGGTTAGTGTGTACGATGCTCTAAGCTCCGTTCACATCTAGGCGTTTTTGGGTGATTTTTTGCTCTAAGCCTCAGCTCTAAAAATGCCCAACAAGACAAATCCCTTTAATTTCAATGGCCCCTGTTCACATCTGAATGTTCTGTCGCCTTTAGCAAAACGCCCATCGCTCAAAAAAGTACATGAGCTTCTTTTTTTTGGCAGAGTACAGTTTTACTGCTTTTCATTGGTCACTTCTCTGGTTCAATATTTTTATTGAAGTTTGTATAAATAAGATACAAATTAAGACAAGTATCAAAGCATGGGATATATATATAGACAATGCGATTAACAGTTTTTATACATATTACAAATTAGTCTTACTGAAAGAAAAAGATTGTGTCTTAGAGACTGTATAGAATAGTAACATATGTAAAGGTCCGAAATAATCCCTACAAGCAGCCTTGGCCCTTTTTGATTTATTCGGTCGTTTTTCGGGTATCCGTATAAATTGGAATAAATCGGTGCTCTTTCCTCTCTGCAGTTCAATACCACTTACGGACACAAACACCCCCTTGAAGTGGGTAGGCGAGCTCACATATTTGGGAGTTAGGGTAGGGGGCGAGCTAAAGGGATACCTAGACAGAAATGTCTATCCACTACTGCCTCAGCTTCAACAAAAGTGTTCCACCTGGAGGTCCCTCCCCCTGTCCCCGGTAGGTAGAGGGAGTTTGTTAAAAATGATATATCTACCAAAATTCTTATATTACTTCAGGCACACTCCAGTCCTCATACCAAAATCCTTTTTTTGTAGGCTGGAGAGTGTGGTGATATCTTTTATTTGGGCAGGGAAAGCCCCACGAGTGGCTAAAGCTATTTTATACCTTCCGCTATCCGGAGGTGAACTCGCCTTGCTGAACTTCTTAATATACTATTGGGTGGCCGTCTTAGTGACGGTGAGGTGGTGGTTTTCGCAGCCTCGCCAAAACCCGTCAGTCACCTTGGAGGCGGCAGTCATGGGTTCTTATGCAGCGCTGTCCAACCTCCCGTATAGGGGAATGAAGGCTACTCCTGCTGTTACAGGCCCCATGAAGACCACAATTCAAGTGTGGTTAGCCTCTAGGGCAGCGTTATTACAACCGTCCACTCTGTCCCCGCACACCCCATTGTGGGCCAATCCAATGCTCCCACATCTCTTTAGTGAACAGGACCCGGCGGTATGGGCCAGACAAGGTATCATCAAATTAAAACAGGTGATGTCAAGGGGAGTAGTACAATCATTTAGAGAATTGCAACAAGCCCATAACTTGCCAAATTCCTTTCTCTTTAGGTACTGGCAGCTACAACATGTCCTCAAGGCCCAGTTTCCCTCTCAGGTGACGCTTGAACCGGATTCAATCGAGCGTCTCTTGATCTCTGGGATGTTGGAGAAACCCCTATCCTCTCTGTATTTATATTTAACAGTCGCTCATGATAGTAAAACTGATAGAACCAGAATTAAATGGCAGATGGATATTCCCTCGCTGGGGGAGGAGGAATGGGAGGAGTGCCTGACTACGTTTATCCCGTCCATGATTGCAGCCAAGGATAGATTTATACAATTAAAGTTTATCCACAGAGCTTATTATACGCCCCAACGTCTAGTAAAAATTTACCCGGAAAAGAGTTCCAACTGCACTAGATGTGAACTAGAAGTAGGACACTTCTTTCATATGGTCTGGTCCTGTCCCAAACTGCGCCCGTTCTGGAATGCGGTAGCGGATAAACTGGGGGTGGTATGTGGTGCAGAGATACCAATGGATCCTTTAATCCTATTGCTCAGTTACTTAGAAGAGATAGAGGGAGACCGCTATACCAAACAGTGCCTAACATTCTCCTTATTTTATGCAAGGAGAGAAATACTCCTTAACTGGAAGAAAAAAGAGGCACCCACCGGGGAGGCATGGGAAGCGGCGGTAAACAATGTTCTGCCGCTATATCGTTTGACCTATGAGAGCAGGAATTGTCCTCAAAAATTCGATAAAGTGTGATCGAGCTGGGTGGATGCATGTGGTTGCCCCTGAAGATGGGGATGGCCTCAGGTGTTCACCCTCCCCCCCTCCCCCCTTGTTTGGGAGGTGGTAGGATAGATCGGGTGTTTTTACATCTAGTGACAGCATCTGATATTTCCCTAGAATGCTGTATACCAACAATGAATCACTCCAGAAAGATGTCATACTTCATGAACTGTATATGTTTTTGAACACTATCACAAGTTGGAATGGAATGGAATAATCCTCATAAATGTAAGATCGCATATTGGTAGTCTGTCAACTGCTGTTGGATCCTAATATAATGCTGACAATGTTTGTACTGTCTGTTAAAAAAAAAAAAAAAAAGATCCGAAATAAGATCTAAATTGGGGTACATAAAGAAAGAAAAAATCTATTTATATTATGCCTCCAGACCAACATTGGTCACTTCTCAACTCAAAACGCCTGCACAAAAACGGTGCAAAAACACTGCACAAACGCCAGAAAAATGACTGAAAGGGTCCTGTAAAAATAGCAACGCCTAGATGTGAATGGAGGGAGAGTGTAGCATTTTAACAATTGTAATTATATAGTACATTAAAGTGAATGCTACCCATGCTATGCATGGCCAAAACATATCTAATTAATGCAGACCCCCCTACAATGCAGACCTCCCCCTACAATACAGACCCCCCCTACAGTGCAGACCCCCCTACAATACAGACCCCCCTACAGTGCAGACCCCACTACAATACAGACCCCCCCTTCCTAGATTGTAAGCTCTAACGAGCAGGGCCCTCTGATTCCTCCTGTATTGAATTGTATTGTACTTGTATTGTCTGCCCTAATGTTGTAAAGCGCTGCGTAAACTGTCGGCACTATATAAATCCTGTATAATAATAATAATAATAATAATAATAATACAGTGCTATACTATGAGAGTATAAAGAGGAGGTTCATTTCTCAAGTGCCACCCTTTGGGCCCCTTATGCTAATTTCGTGTTAGTAGAAGTTAGTAGAATTTTGGCGAGCGTTGATTTTCAGATCGTACAAAACAAATGCCTTTTAAAATATGTTTGGCATAACTACATCAGTATCACCAGCAAAGCAGCTTCATTATTATCCCATTAACTGGTTCCCGACCACTGCATGTACTTATACATCGACAGAATGGCACGGCTGCGCAAACGGGCGTACCTGTCCCTTTGAATTTGCCGCCATACCATCGCGTGCGCGCCGGCGGCGCGCGCGCATGCACCTGCCACTAGCTCCGTGAGTAGGATCGTGGGTCCTGCGGACTCGATGTCCCCGGGAATACCTGCGATCGTCTCACAGAGAGGAAGAATGGGAAATGCTAACATAAATAAATATTTCCCCGTTCTGCCTAGTGACACTGTCACTGATTTTTGCTACTCAAAAAGTAAAAAATAATGAGTTTTTTTTCAAAATTTTCGCTATTTTTTTGTTTATAGCGCAAAAAATAAGAACTGCAGAGGTGATCAAATACCACCAAAAGAAAGCTATATTTGTGGGGAAAAAAGAACGTCAATTTTGTTTGGGAGCCACGTCGCACGACCGCGCAATTGTCAGTTAAAGCGGTGCAGTGTCAAATTGCAAAAAGTGCTCTGGTCTTTGGCCAGCCAAATGGTCCGGGGCTGAAGTGGTTAAAGAAGAATGCGCACTGCATTTTCATTTCATCAGCTGCCGCGTCACAAATGTTAATTCTGAATTATGAACAGTAGTTTACAAGACCAAACTCTTCCGGCTCGTTCCTTGATTTTGAGCATGCGTGTTTGTACTTTCAACTTTTGTGTGACAATTTCTTTACTGACCATCCGAAAATCAGATGTTGAGTTCACATTTGACAAAAATGTTATAGCCTGCACATCCAGCTTTTGTCTGATGAAAAAGTCAAATCGGCTGTCAAAAACACCATACTAACGATCCGAAAATCTGCAGACAGCTCTTCTTATGACTTTTCCCTTCTGATTTTCGTACCGTGTGTACGAGGCCTTAGTGAAATGTTTGTGCATACAATAACTTTTCCAAGAAGAAGATTGTGAGGATAAGCTTTAATTGATTCAAAATGACATAGAGAAACATACCGTAAGTGCATATCACCTTCAAGTTTGAATGAGTTGTCATTCAGATCCTGAGTCATCATGCCGTAGGTCAAGTTCTTTTTGCAAGGTCATAGAAGTGGAGATAGAGAATGTCTGAGCATTTGACACTCACACAAACCAGCTTTATATTCAACAATACTATAAGTGAAGGGGCTTTTTGCAGAGTAAACTGACCTCTTGCCACATCTCAGCAGAATAACATTGACCTTATTAGCTAACGTGCAATCTGCATAATTACTTTTTGAAACCTGTCATCTAAATCAGACCTTGGACGACATACAATACAGTATGTTTTGGAATGACATTTTCTAACAAAAACCTGTATTGATTGAAGTATTGTGAAGAATGTGATTGGTCGTCTTAAAGTTGTTCTGAGTGTGACTATATCAGTTCACCTTGTCTTCTGAGGTTGGGAAGAAGAACAATGACCGCTTAGTTAACTCCTGGGCTCAGAATACTATTGAGTATCTATTTTTTCAGGTTCTGTTAGGCCAGCCCTAACAACTCCGCCATCTCTGCCATTGTAAACCAGTAAAGTAAATATGTTGAAAAACTCAGAAGTGTGGCTTAGTACTGTGTTCTTCAAACTTCTTCAAAGCTAGACCTTTTCTCTGAATGGCCCTTAGGACCTACATAACAGCTCTATGTATCTATTTATATTCATATAAACAGTATATGGCTACAATGAATTATTCGTTTTAAGTGTATTGCCCGTACACACGATCGGATTTTCCGACAACAAATGTTGGATGTGAGCTTGTTGGCTGAAAGTCCGACCGTGTGTATGCTCCATCGAACATTTGTTGGCAGACTTTCCGCCAACAAATGTTGGCTAGCAGGTTCTTAAATTTTCCGCCAACAAAACTTTGTTGTCAGAATTTCCGATCGTGTGTACACAAGTCCGACGCACAAAAGTTCACACATGCTCGGAATCAACAGAAGGAGCCACACTGGCTATTGAACTTCCTTCTTCTCAGCTTGTCGTACGTCTTGTACGTCACCACATTCCCACGTTCGTAATTGTTGGCCAACATTTGTGTGACAGTGTATATGCAAGACAAGTTGGAGCCAACATCCTTTGAACAAAAATCCACGGCTTTGCTGTCGGAAAGTCTGATTGTGTGTATGGGGCATATGAGTTCTGTGTTGTTGCATTATTTGTATAGTAGTCAGCACAGGAGTATCAACGTAATAAGTTTCGGCCAGAAACTTTAATTTAACATTTTAAGGTGGTTATGAATTAATGTGTATCTAAAGCCATTTTTTTACTTTCTGGATAGAGTGGTGAAGGATTTCTGCCCCCTTCTACTCCCCCCGCTGCCTTCTGGGAGACACACAGGTCCTAGAAGACAGCAGGACCATTCATAAAGCGCAGTGCGACTCACGCATACACAATAGGAAACAGTCCATGGAGCCAATGTACATTACAGTCTGTTGTATATGTTGTAATATGTTCACCGATTTATGTGGGACATTATATTATTATATGTATGTATACATACAGTCAATATTGACCAGGCCAGAATTCAATTGACAATGGTTGATTTGTCCGAGCCAACTGAATTTTAACATAGCAAGGGGACAGCGGAAGACCCTTTGATGTGTTAATCTTATGCAAGTCTATTTGAGCAGTTCAAAGGGTGTTCAGGTGGTATCTGTTAATCTAATCTAATTACACATATCTAAGGGGACTTGTTGATGTTGATAATGTGGGAGTGCAAATTGGGGCAGTTTATGACTACAGCTGTTCATGGCTGGGGGTTGTTGTCTGTCTGAAAGACTAAAGCAAATCAAAGTCCTAAATTGAAACGGTCAATCAAATTGCTCAGCCATTCAATGTCTAGTGAATATAACATGGTGTTCAGTCTATAGTCAATATAGTTTTGTCTGTGTATGACTGTGAAGACACAGACCTAGGAAAATAGGACTCTAAATTATATCTACTCTGTCGGATTTTTTTGTCATTTGTGGACTTTGGACTTTGTTCTGTGTTGGAAGTCAATAAAGTGCATCTCTCTGGAAGAAATGGGTTGCTGCGGAAGAGTACTTACATCATCATTATAATACCTAAATATTAATTATCTATACTACTATACATATCATATCACTACACAGTCGAGCAGTGCACAACTCCCCAGTACATTTTACGTTTATATGCCCAAACGCTTACATACTTTGCCTGCTCACTGCCACTGGCTCCAGTTCCAGTGTTGTTTTCACAAGCTGCTGGGTAGGGGTTTTTCTCATACACTAGTACTGTACTAGGGAGACTGCAGCTTCCAGCTGGTATTAATCACTAGCTTGGAGGAGGAAGGAGGGTAGATCAAGGGACTCTATGTATGCTGTTTTATCCATGCTTTTTACTTTAATAAACAGACGTTATATTTTTTACTACACCATGGGAGCTATTTTATTTTTTATTTGAGGATTTTTATCCATGGGCATATCCAGCTTTTCTGAAATCAAAAGGATGCTTCTGGGACATCTATAGCAGACACCAGGCAGCAGTGACCTTTACATAGCAGTGACCTCTACATAGAGCACTACATGCCTATTACCCCTGCAGGGGTGATTGGATCTGGTGAGTAGGAACCCTGGAGGGGGAGCACAGAAGTCACCTGGAATTACTTCAAGCACTTAAAGTCACCTGTTGATGTTGTTTACTTCAAATACGGGCACTATCTTCTCACTGTGTACATGGAACTGTTATATATTACTTATACCGCAGACTTTACCCGTCCCTGGATGACGGCTTGACTGTCTTGGGGTTATTGTGTTGTTAATTATTGGCACAATGTTTGTTATTTGGCTGATGTTCACATTTTGCTTATAGATGTGGTATCTGCATCTACACTTTTATTTTATTTTTTTTCTTTATGTATCACATTATATAATTGGTATACCAGTTAGCAATCTTATTGCACATTACTCTCTTGTATTAGTGGATATGGCTTTGTACCTAGGTTAATGTGACACATCCTCTTTCACCTAGTATGGTTCACTTTCACCTCTAGCTGACAATCAATTAACTGCACACCTTTAGCTATACCCAGCTATTCTCTGGGCATAGCTGCCTGCTTGTAGGTATATTTTTTTAGGTTCTTATCCCCTTTATTTATTTTGTCACCCTTTAGGTAGCACCACTTACCCCACCTTTCATTTATTCACTTTCTCCGGAGCCCCCTTGGGAGAGCTCTGTTAGGGGAGACAGCAACCTTTTTATCCATTGCGTGCATTATCCGAAGTGCGGCTCTTTCCTATTTTCTGCATAGATCAAGGGCAGCTTTTCCTATCCATCTGTGAATGTAAGTAAGCTCCTGTATTGTCAGAGGGAGCCTAAGATCCAAAGACAGGAGCCAGGGAGGGGCGAATAAGAGAGCAGCCACAGGCTTAAAAGAAAAAAGACATACAAAGGAGGCAATCCTGAGGTCTTCAGCACAGTTTTTAGTTTTAACTAGGGTTACTGACATTTTAAGGGTAAGTTTTTTTAAATGTTAGGTAAGGGCTTGGAGGTCAATTTTGAGGGTTAGGTCAAGCGGAAAATTAGAGTTACATGCTGCTAATATTTTTACACAATAGATTAAGGGTTAGGTTATGATTTGAGGAGGTTAAGAGTTAATTTTAGAGAAAAGTTTAAGCATTAGGGTTACGCTGAGAGACATAGTTGATAGTTGGAGGGCATATAGTGATACCATTGAAATTAATGTTTATCCTTAGAGCTGTCCTGCAGAATCAAATGATCAAGATTCTGAAATACAGAAAATGGGGTTGTTTGGTGTACAGTATATGAAAAAATACCAAGAGGGAAAACAAACACCTTGGTTAGTTTACTTCTCCATGTATTTCATACTATGTTCTCCAATTTGTCTGGAAAGTACTTATAAATGTATTAGCATAGCTTATAAATACAAAACAATTACAATAAAGTAGCATGAATTGTGTTCATCAGGTGTGAACTTTAAAGAAATGGGTTGGATATTTCTATACGAACCACTGCTTTTATTGCAATGATATGTTTGTGCTCCTGCAAAGCAGTTAGTGGATATAAATTACATTGAACCAGAAGCATGGAGGATATAAAAACAATGGTGTTCTTAAAGATTTTGACTTTGGATGATATCCTGTTGTTTAAGTTATGATGGCCTGAAAAAAATGTAGCAAAGGAAATCTGCATTTCTGTATTCCTTGCAGGTGTGCTAACCACTGAGAGGTTTAATGGGCCATTTCCACAGTAATTGCTCACAAGGAGCAGGTTACCAATTCTGTCTCCTGTTAAAAAGTCGGAGACAAATGGAGAAGATAATGTTAGGCACAGAGCTACAAAGCAGATACAACAATATAGGGAACAAACAATTAGCAAATAATACAATATATTTAAAGCACTGAGATAGTTAAGAACATAGGGCTATTTATAAAGTAGTGAATATCCATTTTTTTCTCAACAAAATCCATGTATTTTTTATTTTTCTATTTTTGTGCTTCTAATGTGGATTTGCTGTTTTTTCCTTATTACAAGAATGTAATCTCGATTTTTTTTCAAGTTTTTTTTTTTTTTTTCAGTTTGCTGTTTTTAGCTATTTTTTGGTATGTGCATTATTGGAATTTGTCACAATTATGAAACTATGAGGTTAGAATCTGATTCATAAGTTATCAGTTCATAACTATAATAGTGGGAGGACATAATTGCCCAGATTACAAGTTTTCTCTGCTTCTGTAGTATGGATGATCAAAAATTGGGAGCTTTCAAAATCTCAGTGAAAAATTAGAAAATGTCACCAAATTTGCTGTTTGGGTGAAATGCAATGTGGAAGGTGAAAATAATGAAGTGTTTTGTGTTTTAGGGTACACTAGGCATAAATGGTTCCTTAGAAATGGAGAAGCTCCTTTCAACTATCTGAGACATGGTCTTGTGACAAATAATGGCCCATTGTTAGTTGGGAACATGACTGGGTACATGGAAACATTAGATATTGTGGAACAAAAGACCACTAGTCCTAAGCCTTTCTATAAAAATAAAGTCATTGACCACTTTGACATAATGATGGCACTGCAGTTTACTGAAAATTATACATAAGCAATCCAAATGTCAAGATTTGAACCTAAATTCAGTAAAACCAAAATTTGTAAGCTTGTGAAAAAAATCATTATCGTCCAAATCACCCGATCCTGATTTAGGAATCAGTTTTGTGTAAATTATCCCCTTAGCTTGGTTTCCAATCTGGTATAGTCCCAGCATTTCTATGACAGCAACATTACTCTTATAGGAATTTTAACTCTTTGTCTTTATCCTAGTTAACTTATACTTGCATCTAAGCAAGATATATATATATATACATGTGGACTAATATATCTAATATTATTTTTCAAACAATGTGAAACATTTCCTTTCTTTATTTGTGCATAGGTTTGTTCTTCATGTGAAAACCCTGTAGACGCATAAGTTAGTGTTTTTGTTTTTTTTTTTTTGTTTTTTACTAGTATGAGTCATGCACTAAGGTCATGGCTGAAACTATCTGTTCTTATTTTCAGGTGCTTTTATAAGACTGCTGTTCTCTAAGTTAAAGATTTTGTCCTTATCTAGTCCAGTTAGCAACATATGTATTTCTGAAAAACAATCGGAGATCCCACATACAGAATTTAATGCACCAAAAATGTGGCATGTGTCTCATGTATTATAGCCAGACTACATTTAACTTTTTGCCTACCTGGACCAACTATCTTATATTCCCCCATCCTAAAGTATGCCAAGTTTATCCATAAGTCACTCTTTAGGGTGTTTATTCAGAATGAACAGATCGTTTTACCAACATCTCAGGTCTATGACTGGCCTTAGTAGTATAGTAATACCAGGATCACGTAGAGAGAAACAGCTTCACAAAGATGGATTGAGAGAGAAAGGCCTTCATAGTATAGTAATATCAGGATCATATATAAAGAAACAGTTTCACAAAGAGGGAATGAAAACCTTAAAGATATGACCAGAAGAAAAACATGTTTGCAGAATCAGAGATAGGGTCTATGCAGGGCTGCTGATAGGGGATTGGAGCTGGCCCTCCTGGAAGGGATCTAGGCCCTATAAGTTCAGCAGGGGGCCCAGGGACAGAGAGGGGATTGTTTAAATACCTTTGAATACCTTTGGGCACATACACAGTAATCCCATGGGCTGTGGCTCCCATTAATTGGATAAAAGGTCCCTTGTTCCCATCAGTTCAATAGCAGGGGCTGGGGACAGAGAGGTAGAAGGTGGAGTAACCCTCTGCGCTGTGGCTCCTTTCAATTAAATTAACATTTCAGCCTCTGTCAATCCACCAGGGCAGGCCGTAACTTTGCTTTATTTTGCTGAAGGGGCAAAATTTGAGGCTTTTATCTGAATGCTCAAACAGCCAAAGATGAAACGTGAACTCATCCCTACCCAAGGGTCCTGTCAGGTAGATAGTATCAGGCTCCATTATTTCTATTGACAGCTCTGGGGTCTATGAGTTATGTTCTAGGTGTATGGGCCCAGAAGAGTTGAACTGTTTATACATAGTACACGCAGTCAATAAAGAAAAAGAATAGGCAATGCAGGGCAAAAAGAATTGACAATGCCTCTCAATTCACAGCAGTGTTGTCAGCCTGTCATGTACAGTCCTACAGTTTGCTGTCAGGCTGTGTGATGATAACGATGAATGATGGCCCCAAACTGTGTGGAGAAATTGGAGGAATCATATTTCATGCGGTGCCACCCTTATTTTTCCAAAATGGGCAAGTGAGTAAAAGAAACTGATTTAAATCTCATGTCTTTGCTAGATATTCATGTATGGTAACATATGGGAAAAAATAAAACAGACCAGCCTAAAATATATTGACACAAAGGAAATCTGCTAGAAAGAAATGCAACAGTGTCATAAATCTCCATTAGCAGAGTCTTCAGAAGACTCTTAATGGGCCTGATTATAAATAGTCTGTTGTAAAATATTACGCTTTTGGAATACACATCTATCAGACTGGGCGTAGTGACCTATAATAACATAACGATGAACTGTCTAGAGTTAGACTTCATACAATTTTCATGATTCTTACTATAACTGAGCTACATTTACATTGGATGTATGGAAAGATGGCAATCTTTTAGACACCACACACACCTATAATACCAGGTCCAGATGGCTAATGTAGCACTACCCATAAAAGGCCACTGGAAAGGGGGGAGGGTATAACAGGGATAGTCAAAAATAGGCAGAGATCAGGGCAGGCAGCAATTATCATCTGTCTGAACTTGAGTACTTCCCTATATATTACTCAAGGATAATCAAGGCAAGCAGCCAAAGGTATGGACGAAAATTCCCCAGCTAGCAGTATTACCCAATGCCATTAGATGTGGGGGCCACACCATCAGTTATAAGCTAGAAACACTAGATAGTGAATATCCATAGAGTTCACAAGATCAAAACCTCTGGAAAGCAGTATTAGCAAAATTATTAAGAGGTATCATGAAAGACACCTTGAAAATTGTACGCATAAATTTGAGCTTCAGCTATTAAACCCTGTAAATACATTTTTCTTCCACAAAGAACTATGTAAAATACTGTATGTTAAAAGAAGTTTAGAGCACCTGCTGGCTGAAAATTTAAATATGAACTGTTCATATACAATATTTCATATTTTAAAAGTAAAACTTTTTTTAACAATTTGGTTTTTTACTTGTGAACACAATAAAATTAGAAAATACACACACTCACTTCCTTTATGAAAAAAGTATCTTAATAATTTATTTGATCGCCTGCTGATGTTTTGCCTTCATAATGCTGCATGCAAAGAAATATTTCCTAAAAAATTACCATAATTTCTATGACTTTAGAATAAAATTCTTATTCCTGCCTACAGGACAAATATATGAAGATTGATCTAACGTTAAAGCATAACTCCACTTTAGTTGAGAAAAAAAGCATTCCTCTCTGGGTGATCTATGTATATTCATTAAAGGGAGGGTACCGCACTGACATCCTGAATAAAGTACAGCAGCCAGTACAGCAGCCAGCACAGCAAGGAACAAATTGTAAATGAGTGATTATAGAAATGTGCAGCACTGATTGGAAAAGGTCACCATGTGACTGACGACCATAAAGAGGATAAATATTAAAAATAATGTATATAAAAACACAAAAAACTTAAAATGAAAAAACATTGAAAAAACAATGATCATGTCCACATAGGCATAATCTAAAAAGTCTGTGAAGATGATTGATAGTAACAAAGTGAAACAGTCCACAGAGTGAAAACTAAGTGTTGAGATTGATCCGGGTAGGAAGATAAATCCTTCTGGCATCACAGAGTGAGTATGGAAGATAACCACCACCAACAATGAGAAGGCTTACCTGAACAACTGGACTCAAAAGAGCTTACACCCGATGAGTCGTCAAGGCTTGTGGTGTAAGAACACAGATGTATTGGAACATCAACGCCTGCAGCTGCTGACCAAGATGGAATATGATCCCTCTATCCTCCAGATGGCTCGAAGGGATAACATCAAGATGTAGCTGGTAATCTCAAATATAGGTGGACCGAGTCTTCCCATACACTCACATGATAGAACCAAAAATTAAATGTTCCACATAGTGTAAATCCGTTGGTGTAAACAGAGAATTTATTTAAAATAGGAGAACTCACATTTGGATGGATAAAAAGCGCTTGTAGGAGCAACAGTGTATATGACGCAATGACATCAGCAAGACTCTTTCCGACGCGTTTTGTCTAAAGAGACATTATGTCTCTTTAAAGGAAACATGTCGGTACGAGCCTCGCTGACTGTTACCATAAATCATCTTCGCTGACTTTTTAGTTTATCACTATGTAGACATGATCATTGTTTTTTCAATGTTTTTTATGTAATTTTTTTTGTGTTTTTATATACATTATTTTTAATATTTATCCTCTTTAATGGTTGTCAGTCACATGGTGACCATTTCCAATTAGCGTTGCACATTTCTATAGTCCTTTGTGCCTCTGTGCTAAGTGGGTCTAATGAGAGTGGTTTCATTATTATCAGTCAGCTGTGGCAGCTACAGAGCACCAATGAGGAAAGCTGGTGTGCCTGCATCCCTTTAGCCGTGTTCCTATCAGGAGTATCTCACCAAAAATGCAATTTTTGTTGCAGGGGATGCTAAATATCTGACTTGTATCTTAGGCAGACTTCTGGGAAAATCAGTGAGCCAATCACCCAAGCAGAAAATGATATTTCTGGGGAATGGTCAGTACACATTCTGTGTACAGAAGAACGCCAGGTAGCCATATTCCATTGCATTTTCAGAAAATTACAGCAGCTGCAAAATGAAAAGGAAAGGTAATTTTTAATAACATTCAATCACAATATGACTTGTGTCGCAATTGTATACACTATATTTTTTTTTTTATTTGCTATTTATTACATTATTATTTTTTATTCTAAGGGCTAGGCATTTTTTACCTTTTTTTTTTACTTTAATGCATTCCCTACATTAAGGTAAAAAATGTCTCAGTAATAGTATCTCCCCCTCATCCCCCTAAATACTTACCTGAATTACTTACCTGAATCCTCACTCAATTCAGCGTTGTGTAGCAGCGGTCTCCCTATTCTCACAAGCTTTGCTGAGGCAGCTGGAGCCATTGACTCCTGCTGCTGTCAATCAAATTCTGTGAGGAGGGAGCAAGGGGTGCTGAGCCATATTGTGTGTGTCAAAAGATGCACACAGCCCGGTTCGGGACCTTAAAGCATAACTAGACCCAAAAACAAAAATGCATTATTTTGTAGATTAGCTGTCCTTAAATGAGGTTCCATCGTTTCCTTTTTTTCCCCTTTTATTTTAACCTGGTAAACCACAAATAACACACTTTCTGCCCTCATGTGACTCTGCTCACTCCTCCACTATATCTATGAAGGAAGCCTTAGAAGTCACAGTCTGAACTCCAAACATGCCTACCCTTATTCATCTTCATTACATAGGGAATGGGGGTATTCATAGTTTACAGAGCAAAGATAACATTGTTTATGCTTCCCTCTCAGCTCACTGGAATTTACAAGGTCACTGCATTTCTGACAAGCTCAACATGTATTCTATACTTGCTGAAAATGTACTTAAAAAAAGAAGACTAATGCAGCCTCGCCAACTAAAGAGCTGCAATATTATCTTTTTTTGTTTTTGGGTTAAATTATCCTTTAACACTGTGGAGTAACCATTAGGTTTCAAAGACCATTGCTTCATAAAAGGAAATATTGATTTCTGTCTGTGTCATTGCCACACTCTGGATGCTCTCTCTTTCAAGACATTTCTGCCTAGTCTTTATTGTTGTGATTCATGGTGTTTTTTACTAATTTTAGGTCATCAATGGCTTTTCTGTTTCATCCTAAACCCGGATAATGCTGGTGTGTCTAAGGCAAGCCATACAGGATGCCATTTTCCTTCGTTGCAGGAAATAAAATTGATTAATTCCCCCATCAACACAGGCAGTGTTGATGGAGGAATCCCTCCCACTGCACTATTGTGTTCTGCCGGTGGGGAGCCTTCCCTGCAGGGAGAACATGGTGATCACTGCTGGCCGCAATAATCGAATGCAAATATTCAAACAGGCTGGTTGTACTGAAGCCGATCGATGAATCAACTTCAGTACAACCAGCCTGCCCATAGATAGATTGAATCTCATCCAGTCCCTGCTGAACCGGCTGAGATTTGATCCATCTATGGCACGCTTAAGTAATCATATAAATTGTAACTGACCTCTATGCATTTACAGAACAATTGTTTCTGCATAATGCTTTCATCTGGACATGTTTTTACTTGGTCAGAAAAGCCCAGGAAATATAAGTGATTTGAACACTTTTACTCTTACACTTTACACTTTACTGAGTTTTCACCCAAAAAAATTTTTTACAACACTATTCAAACCTAACGTTAAAAATGTATGAAACTAGGCAGATTTATTTCTCCACAAAATAAATAAAAGAGATGGTGAACAAGTGAAGCAACTTTTAAGAAGTTTGCTGATCTTTTTGATGCTTATTTTAAATGCTCACCTGATTTCAAGTAGATACAGAAACCAGGGGGAAACTTCTGAATGAAGTAGTTATCTGTCAGCGTGGAATGAAATGCATAGTAAGACAATGACAGAACGTAGCAATAATAGTTCAATAGTTTCTAGAGTTTTACAGCGTGCCTGGTGAATAAGATAAGCTGCCTGTGCCATCACAGTGTGAAATCAATGCCTCAAACCTAGTATTATGGTGATCAATACAGGGACAATAGCTCAAGCTTTATAGTAAAGCTAATAGGGGAGCTTGCTGCTGGCTATAAAATGGAGGTTGTTTTTTTTTTTCCGCAAGATTATTACATATGTATTTAAATGGCTCTAGTCTTGTCTGTTCCGTCAATGCTAGATACTATTATGAAGATTCCAAGGGAAACATGATTGCCCTCATTTAATAAAGCAATAGAAAGTGTAACTACTATAAGCAAGTGCTGTAGCCTCAGAACCAATCAGAAATCATATTTTAATGAATCGTACTCCAGTAAACTGAAATCTGATTAGCAGTGATAAGATAATACTCATTATATGATTATATGAATAGATTATGCATTGATTTGTTGAATGAGCCCATATGATTATTTTTTTTATGTTTGAAATAACTTTACCTGGCTAGCCAAAAAGTATGTAAAAAGCACAACAGTGGCAGAACTACCAGGGTCGCAAAGGTCACACTTGCAACAGGGCCCTAGCGTTCCCCATTGAGCCCAGATGAAGTTGTTAAGCAGAGAGTGTATGTTACACTCTTTCTTATACTGCCCAGACCGAGCACTGACAACTCCCCCCCCTCCTTGGAGCTGGATCTACTCCTCCTCCTGTGTGTACCCACAGCCCCATGAACATTCCATTCTCCGGCATTGCTGGGTTTTGAAAGGGGATGAGTAGGTGGGAAAGCCCAGCAGCTGTAACTACATTGTGGAGTATATGCAGACTGCATGAGCTTCTTTCCTTCCTGGGGTGAGTGAGCTCACCATCCAGGGTGACTGAGGTGTCCCCCCTCCCTCCCTTTTCTCTCCTGCCTTTGAGTACACAGATGTAAAGGGAGCTCTGTGGACTCTGATGTAAGGGGGCTTTGGTGAGCAGAGACCCCCTTACATCAGAGTTCCCTTTTACTGTACACTAGAGTCCACAGCATTCCCCCCATACCAAAGCCCCTCCTTAAATCAGGGATCCCAAAGCACACCTTACATCAGAGTTTCCCTTTACATTAGATTCCACAGAGCTCCCCCTTACAGTGACATTCTGTGGACTGTGATGTAAGGGGGGTCCTGCAGGCTGCAGGTTCAGATGTAAAGGGGAACTCTGCGGGTTCAGATGTAAAGGGAAACTCTTCAAGCCTGCTGCATAACATGTGAAGAGGTCCCACTGCAAGACAATAATAAAGGGCCCTGTGATCATAGGTAAGGCCTCAGAGCTCAGTGGGAAGGCCCCCCGGGATCTGAGGGGAGGACCTTGGAGCCAGAGGTCAGGGGGGCCCTTCATGCCTCTGAAGCACAAGTACTGTAGCTGTACTCCCCACAGCCCAAGAAGTCCAATCTTGTCTTCCTATGATCTTAAAGAGTCATTTGTACAAAAACTGAAAGTCAGCAGCTTCAAATACAGACACTTACCACTGTCATCTTGCTTGTGGGAAGCCAGCTTTGATTTCTTGTGACTGCACAGCTGGCTCCCCACTGCGCATGCACAAGTTGGGCTGTGCTTTCTGAATGGACTGGCAGCCTCCTGGAACATGTGACATGTCCTAGGAGGTTGAGGGCAGGGAGGGGGGCCAGCCTTCCACCCTGCTCACCTAGGTGAACCAAATGGGAGTGAGAGCGATTACCTGTCAGAAATAGGTACCTGCTTCCAGAAAAAAAAAAAATTCTAAAGTGCTAAAGAATAAGGGGGGCAGGGGAAGAGGAAAAGTGGAACTTCCCTTTTTAGGTGTAGTTCCCCTTTAGGGCTACACTGGAATCAAAGCAACTGCACTTTCGGGTCGGTTTGCAGGCGCTATTATTAGCGCAATAGCGCCTGCAAACCGCCCCAGTGTAAAAGGACCTTAAAGACTATAATTTATTTTTCAAAGATTTTTTCCTTCACATTATCGGACATCATTCATTCATAATTTGATTGTCACTTGGTAAAAATAATTTCATTTTTGGTCTATTATACGCGTATATTTTTGTGTTTATAACACACTGTCCGCATATATATGTTTTTTGATTTTTTTCTTAGATCCTTTATGTGTACTTTATTTATATTATTTTTCAGTTTATTCTGAGCTTTATTCTGAGTGCTGCACTTACTATTCACATGTTTTCATTTTTTGCAATTGATCTATTGCTGTGCTATCTGCTTTCTTACATTGGTTGCAGACAGAGCGGTATGTTTGCTTTATATTTTTCACATTGTGCCTGAATGTTATACAATGCAACAGTTGGTCAAAGCCAAAATTGTATCCAAGTCCCACCCATCCAAAGTTGCATCAAAGTTGTGTCAAAGTTGCACCAAAGTTGTGCTCCAAAGTCAGCGCAACTTTGGAGTCGTACAAATGTGAATGGAGCCTTATGTTCCCTTCAGTGCTGCTAATATAATCAAAAGCTCAAGCATTTGATCACATGGTCTTTATTAAATAGAGGGCCTGATTAGTCAGTGTAAACTCCTCACTTTCAGCAGATATCACATAATCAAATCCATAGGTGTTTGTTTCTGTGAGCAGCACTGGAGGAAACATAAAGCAACATTTTCTCCAGGAAAGATAAGTATTTCATCCATTCTATTCATTTTTATTTATTCTTCTTATTAAGATGATTAGGAAAGCTCACCAATTAAGGATAGGTCAGCAATGGTCAAGCCTCTGTGTTGTAGCTCAGTACAGAGCTGCATCAATGTCACCATCCTGTCTCCTGTCATTTAAAGTGAATCCATATTTTACTCTTGATCCTCAGGACAACATAATAGGTTTATATGTATAAATAAATCTGCACTTGAGATAAACAACCTCCAGAGCTGCTAACACTGTACTTATGCACACTTATATAGTTATGTACATACGGACACACAGAGTGAGGTTGGTATGAGAGCATGCACAATTGTCCCTGTCACGGAACGCCCCACACTCCGCTTGAGTGCTTCCGTCATATACCGCTTCCTAAGTTCTGGAACACGAGTCCAATGGATCTGGCTATAGGATCCCCAAGAACTAGACAACACCAGTCTTGGAGTACATCAGAACTACTCTTTATTTTGAGATCTCACAGACCTTTATACAGCAGGGATGACTCAAAGCTAACCTAATTAACATGACCTAATTTACTACAAAATGTACCCAGACCAGATGACAGTCTTGTGGGCACCGAGCTTCACACATTAATACAATTAACAATACAAACAACAATCTCCCCCCTCCTCAGCCTAGACCATTCGTCTATTAGCCAGTGCTGGTGGCTAATGTGATCAGCTCTCTCAATTAACATAAACACATGTTGATAACACCAGCATCTCCTCACAGGATGTGTCCCAGCAGAATGAATCAGTCTTATCAGCAGGGGGCTGCTGGAGGAATCCCCCCTCCCTCTTCAGGGACACAAATATACAGTAAGGAGTCCCCATACAATATATACATGACTGAGTCCGATTAATACAGTTCAGACTGGATTTCTCATTCACCAGAAATGCTAGGGCCCATAATCGGTGGGCAACAGGCTTGCACACAGTCCTCTCCAACAGCCTCCGCTCTGGCCATGCCCGTGACATTTCTCCCCTTTCGGCAGGAGACTAACACAGGAGGAGACCCCAGACGGGTTGACTCCGAAGTTAGTCCACAGCTCCAGTCCTCTACTGCCTGTACCCACACAGTACCCCAAACAAATCATTCCAAACAGTGTATTACTCACCCAGCCATCCTCTGCCTCTCTCAGAGAACATATCTGCCGCTGGGGAGAGGCCCGGACTGACCCTTCTCCCTGGAATCCTTTCTGCCGCTGGAGAGAAGACAGGGGGACTGGGCTCACTCCATCCTGCTGTTGGGGATCTGGGCCGACTGCCCAGCATCCCTGGGGTATACAGGTGGGGACTGAAGCCCCATCAACTGACACCAGATCAAGCTGCAGTTGTGAGGTGATGACTGCATTCTCTCCTTGGACCTCCACAATTGCTGCAGGTGTGGGGCAGAGGTCTTGGACCCTCTGTCCGGTTGCCAGCACTTCTGCTGGGGGTTTGCCAGGTGGTTCCTCCTCTACAGAAACGTCTATTAAATCCCCAGTCTCTGGAATTGGTAAAAGTGTGGGACAGAGGTCTTGGACCCTCTGTTCAGTTACCAGATCTTCAGCTGGAGAAGTTTGTTTTAACTCCGTAGATGCTGCTGGCAGAAAATCACATGTCCCTGTCAGTGTTGTGGGAGAAAGGCTGACTACCTCTTCTCTCAGGAAGGCTGAAGCCACTGTTGGTGCTGGGCAGAACACAGTGAACTTTGGCCCTGATAGCAGCTCTTCTGCTGGAGGCTCATCAGGTTGTTCTTCCTCAGCAGAAAAGTCTATTAAATCCTCTACCTCTATAACTGGTGTCTGTGGATAGAGGTTCACCATCTCCTGTCCGTGGAACTCAGAAGATGCCATCAGTGCTGAGCAGAGCGCAATGAAGTTTGGCCCTAATCCCAACTCTTCTGCTGGGGGCTCACCCGACGGTTCTTCCTCAGCAGAAAAGTCTATCAAATCCCCTGTCTCTGCAACTGGTGTCTGGGAATGGAGGTTCACCATCTCCTGTCCATGGAACCCAGAAGATGTTATCAGTGCTGGGCAGAGGTTAGCAGAGCTCTGCCCTGTTGTCAGCACTTCAGTTTTGGGGATGGCAATCTCCAGATTTTCCACTGCAGATTCTCTGGCATGCTGCTGGACAGGCACATTCCTCCATCCAAGATCATCCCATGCAGAAACAGGATCATCAAGGTCAGTCAGCACTTGCTGCATCCGCCATAAGACCTCCGCCTCCATAGCTGTGGGGGCAGGTTGGCAAAGCACACTATCGCTCTGCCACATTGCCGACTCTTCAGCCAGGATTTCAGGGTTGTCAGCTGGTATTTCCTGATAGTCCCAGGCAAAGGGAGCCCAGCCCTGGCACTGAGCAATGTCTAGCAGCCGTCTGTAGGCGATCTCTAGCTCCCATTCCTGAACGGCCAGAAACTCCAAATCTTCCTGTGCCCAGTGCACTTCCGAAATGTTCAGTAGCCCTTCTCTGAAATCCATGATTTCGTCCACCCGCCGCTCCAAATCACTCCCAAAGTTAGGGTCCCCTGTCAGCTTCACAAACAACAGTCCCAAGCCGCCGTAGCTTAAGCCTTCCGTTGGGCTGTCATCCGCTATCCAGGGACATGCTTGAGATACATGCCACCGGAGGGCTCTGTAGCTCTCATCCAGCTTCATCTCTGCCCAGACCAGCCTGCTTAATTCAGCTGTCTGCTTCTTGTGTGGTTTTTCTCCCAAAAACCGCACCCACAGTCCGTACTGCGACCAGTACCTTTCCTCGATGGAGGGGAGAACTTTTCCCTGGTGTCGCTGCTCACGGGCTAGCGCTTCCTTCCAGAGTTTGCAGCGAATCGAATCACACCATCCCAGCAGGACCTGCTCCGATACTGGTCCTCTGTGCTGTATCTGCATCTCTCGCAACCTCCTTCTGAATTCCTCATCCATGGCGGCTGGTATCTGTACCTCTCCTCTTCTGCTATCTGGACCTTGGATCCAGATGGAAGTTTGGATGTCCCAGACTTCAGGAAGCTATCCCGCTGCTGCCACCAATGTCACGGAACGCCCCACACTCCGCTTGAGTGCTTCCGTCATATACCGCTTCCTAAGTTCTGGAACACGAGTCCAATGGATCTGGCTATAGGAACCCCAAGAACTAGACAACACCAGTCTTGGAGTACATCAGAACTACTCTTTATTTTGAGATCTCACAGACCTTTATACAGCAGGGATGACTCAAAGCTAACCTAATTAACATGACCTAATTTACTACAAAATGTACCCAGACCAGATGACAGTCTTGTGGGCACCGAGCTTCACACATTAATACAATTAACAATACAAACAACAATCTCCCCCCTCCTCAGCCTAGACCATTCGTCTATTAGCCAGTGCTGGTGGCTAATGTGATCAGCTCTCTCAATTAACATAAACACATGTTGATAACACCAGCATCTCCTCACAGGATGTGTCCCAGCAGAATGAATCAGTCTTATCAGCAGGGGGCTGCTGGAGGAATCCCCCCTCCCTCTTCAGGGACACAAATATACAGTAAGGAGTCCCCATACAATATATACATGACTGAGTCCGATTAATACAGTTCAGACTAGATTTCTCATTCACCAGAAATGCTAGGGCCCAACAGGCTTGCACACAGTCCTCTCCAACAGCCTCCGCTCTGGCCATGCCCGTGACAGTCCCCATAGCAAGCGGCCATACTCAGCAGGGGGAGGAGCCAGGAGCACTAGCAGGGGACCTGAGAAGAGGAGGATCAGGGCTGCTCTGTGCGAAACCATTGCAGAGCATGAAAGTATAACATGTTTATTATTATTTTTTTTAAAAAAGAAAAACTTTTAGTTTCACTTTAACTTTAAAATAAAATGTGTACTATTTATATTGTTATAGAAATCTACTCATGTCGGTGATCAACAAATAGTGTTACAGTTAAGAAAATAATCATGACTTAAAGTTGCCACATTTAAATATAAACAATTCATTCTAGCTACACAGAGATAACTACCTTCTCCTATATCTGAAGACATTCATTCTACCGTCCACCTGCTATTCGTTTTTAAAGTGATTGAAACTGCTGTCTTTAGTAATCTCAGTAGTTCTCTCATGAGAATGGCATTGACTGTATGAAACATCCTCTTATTCTACCTTGGAGAGTATGGAATGAGTGGGAGTTAAAGCCTTAAAGCATTGCACATGGTAGAAAGAAAGATACAATACAAAGATACACCCTTGCGGCATTGATAGACTAAAGGGAACCTGTCATTAAAAGCATAATTTATAGCTAAGTAATACTAGCCCCTAAGATCAGTCACTGCAATGAACATGCCTTTTACTTCAAAAGAAAGCGTCTTCTATTCTCAGTATGTAGACTTTGATTTGAGTTCCTCATTGGAGTTCTATTGTGCCCACCAGGCATTCCACAATGCATTGCACATTGCCTCAACAGACAATAAAGCAAAAATTTGGGTTTGTCTAAGCTCCAATCTGGAAGTTTGCTTTCTGAGTGTACCCATTGTGGTTTACAAAAAAAAAAACTCTTTCTGAAACTAAAGGACATACAGTCAAATTGTAGGCCTACTCTCGAAGTACAACTAACGTCTCCTGTCCAGCTTCATAAAATAACAAAAAATATTCTTTACCTTCTCTGGCTCAGTTAATTTCTCCTTCATTTTTGTCTCACACACTAATCTTGCCAGAAAGTGCAGCTCGCAGCGGGAGGGTTTTCAGCAACGGAGGCAGTGCTATCAGTCCAGAAAGCATGGGTAGGACTAGGTGCTGATGGACAAACATTTTCTGTTTTCTGACATTCTGACAAGTTTTCTGACATGCCTGATTGCAACCGTGTATCCAGTGAGTAGCGCCATGATGCGCAAGTGATTTTTCTTTCTCCACAGTATTTCACCATAGTGCCTTTCCTTATTTTTTGGGTCTGATCCGATGGTCGATATCTACAAGCATTTGACCTATCTGTTATGATCACAAGCCATCCATATTGCAGTTACATCAGAGGCATCATATTGCAGCACTCCCTGAGATTGACTGTCAGCATAGGTTGAAGAGATGCTGTCTGCTCTCCAGTGAGGCCGCCATCAAGAGCCTTGTGTAGTAGCATAGCCGATGGTATTCATCTGGGATTATTCACTAGTATTATAACAATTAATTTTTTCAGCACACAATTTATATTGCTTTTCACTATTTATACCAGTATTTGGGTAGCACCTATTTTTCACTTTATGTATGTGCTCTAGTAGCAAATAGTAATTCACTAATCAGCAGTTGGTTTGTGATTTGTACCAACTGCACATCAATTTTTCAATTTTCATGCATTTTATGTCACTTATAGATTTATGATTTTAGGAATATTGCATTGAGCATTTTCTATTTAGTATCATATATATGGTGTGGTTATATTCTATTTTTCTTTTGCCAGCGCTGTATGTGTTTGTTTTGCATTTTTCAAGTAGTATTACTTTTCTTACAGCAGCGGCAATACACTTATTATTTGTATTTGTCACGAGCGCTGCATTATTCATACATTTTTTATTTAAAGGGTATTTACATTGTCCCCCCTGCGATGTTCCCCTGCTCTGTCCTCCGCCGGATCCTCTGCCCGATGCTCTGTGTAGCGGGCTCCGTTCCCTGCAAGCATTGCGACGCGTGGGGGCAGAGCCTGGTGGCAAATTCAAAAAGTACAAAAAACATAACACATACAGTAGACTTACAGATTACATTAATGCATCAAATCATTTCACCTCCCTTTTGTCCCTAGTGCTTTGTCCAGTGCCCTGTCTACACTTTTATATTATATATAATGTTATTTCTGCCTGGAAACTTGAGATTGTCCATGGCAACCAAAAGTGTCCCTTTACGTCAAAAGTGGTTTTAGACCAGCTAGAAAACAGCGATAATAAATTAGAACACTTGCAGAACTGGGCGATAGTGAATTGTGGGGAAATTCATTTTATTATTATATTGTTATTTTTTATAATTATTTATAGTTATTTATTATATTATAATTTATGATTTCGTGTTTCAAACATTATCATACCCGGGATGTCTACTAGACTCTTGTTTGGACAAATTCAAGTGTGTTATTACTAAGAATTACAGGCCTACAATAAAAAACGCCACATTTCTATGCAAAACAAGGTACCCTTTTTAGATTAAAAAATCTGACATAATCATACCCCCAGGGAGGCTACGCTTTGACAAAACAACTGGAAGCTGATTGGTTTCTGAGCTTTGTGCAGAGCAGGACCAGATTTTGCACTTTCCAGTTTTAGTAAATCAACCCTAATTGTTTTGCACTGGTACCCTGCTCTTCCTTTTATGCATGATGTTTCCATTAGGTTTCCTTTTGGAATCTCATTTACAGTTAATGCAGTATCCGTTTGATTATTTCATGTTTTTTTGGGTAATCCATTGGCATGACCTCTAGAACTAAGTGCCCAGCTTAATGTATTTTGTGTATTATGGTCGTTTATAAGTGGGTTCTCTTCTTGCTTTATTTTATATTTATTTTTGCATTAAAAAGGGAAACTCACCTTTAAATCTATTTTCCTATATTTATTTTTGCATAAGAGATACTTTTAACTGTATTTTCCTTAATTTAAAAATAAAATGTGATTTATTAGAAGATAAAGATGCATTTTTTTATTTTTATTTTTTTAATAACACACATGTTATACTTACCTGCTCTGTGCAGCTCCAATCCTCTTCTTTTCAGGTCCCCCACCAGTGTGCCTGGCTTCTCTCCCTGGAGCAGTGCCCCCAGAGAAAGCCACTTGCCCTAGGGGCACAGCTGCATGCTCGCTTCTCTCCTGATTGGCTCACTGGCTGTGTCTCAGTCAATGAGAAGGGAGAGTCCAGGGACAGCCAAGGCTATCATGAACATCGCTAGATCGGAGGAAGCTCAGGTAAGGATCAGGGGTGGGGGGGGGGGGATGAGGGCGGGCAGTTGCACACAGAAGGTTTTTTACCTTCATGGATAGAATCCATGAAGGTAAAAAAAAAACTTCAGCCTTTAGAATTTTGTACCATGTTACATGCAACACCTGTATTTGGGGCATAACATGTAACATGGTGCACATGGCCCCAAACTTCACCTCCAATCCCCCCCCCCAAGTCCATGACAGCCTGTGGGGATTCCTCTCTCCTGTGGCCACTGTCACTTTTGAAAGACATCTGTGTATTTATATGATACAGTATCCTGTATGACATCATGGAAGATGGACGTGTAGTTCTAAATGGAATACAAGTGTAGTGATCATTGCACCCATAGTACATTGATACTTCCTCTAAGTAACTAAAAGTCTGAACATTGAAGAAGAGTCTGTAGGAGCCTGACAGTAAAACTGGTGTCCCCACTGAAAGTTTTGCCCTCACAACCTGTTCCCAGGGCACATGTAAAATGTTGTACTTCCCTTCATGTTCTGTCCCCATTGGAGAGAATGAAGCATCCCAGTTGGGACACAGACAGTTATAAAAGCCTGGTAGAGGTTTTTTACTCTGTCCTGCTCCATCCAACACTACAAAAGTTGAACCTACCCGCTGACACATCAATACTATCATAGCAATAACTTTGACTTAAATTCGTTTGCACGTAAAACCACATAAAAAAATAATGCATCCAAAGTTGCAGACATCTAAAGTTATATTCAAATCTTTACTTTTCCAGTAAAAAAAGAACCCCATCTAAAACCCTTCTCTGCTTGACCCCTTCCGGGTAAACCGGTCCATTGCTTAATACTGTTTTGTATCGATTGACTTGGTTACTACTAATCTTGTAATGCCCTGCTTTTGGTATACTACCAGTATATAGCAACCATTATGTCCGTACCTTTCGTATTTTGCTCTTTATATGTTACATTTTCTCTCAATAAAAATTATTGAAAGTAAAAGAAGGCTTACTACAATGAATGTTTTAATGTCCAAGCACTCCTTTCTTAGGGATAGATTTCATTTGATATACATTATATGTTCTCTTTTATACAGTGACAAACTAGTTCCCATCAAATGTGATCATCTTCATCCTATAGAAGCATTCCCTATTAGGCAGGAAGAAGAAAGGTGGCAATGTGATTTGAAATTTGTCAGTGATGCCAAGCTGTGTTATGGCGGATTACCAGTGCGTTTGTAATTTCATGAATTGCTTCATCTCACACTTAAGATATAACTCATTGTCTTCAGTACAGGGTCAGGCTTGCAGATTGGACTCCTAGGATGACTTACACTTGCCAGTACATCATACACTCAGTTTGAAGCCATCTTTTACGAGGTTTCATTTCTACCCACTCATTTGACACATACGGGAAGTTCTTTGGCATGTTCTTGTATTTTGATTTCTGCATGCTGGCAATGCACGGTGCCCAGGAATACTAAACCAATGTTTAGTGTTTTGAGTTTATGTAAAAATACCTAGTGCCATTTAAAATATGCAGAACAGATGTTACCAAGAGTTTCGGCACAATAAATATATTAACAACATGCAGGATAAAATGTTCCCTTTTCCAGCTCCTGAGGCTTTTATGACTTTTTTCCACTGCTCTGATGGCAGAGCTCGAGGATTACCATCTAGCTGTTATGTGGATAGGCACTAGCAAAACAATCCTGCATTAGGAATGTGTGCCTGACGGGAAAAAACAACCAGAAGCATAAGCAAGCCTGGTAGTTTACAGAATGTAAAGGATCAGTCTGCCAAATATTGACATTTTGGTTATGATGTTCAGTGATTTCCCAGTCTGTTTTTATTTGAAGGGGAATATGCTTGACAATCTGCTCACATACATTCCCAAATAATAATTATTCACTGTTATTTCCCCAATGTATGTGCTTTTTGGGAATTGTGTTTGTATAACGGCTTAAAGTAAGCCTTTTAATAAAATAAAAACCCAAATCAGCCTTCCCTACTCTGTACTAGAATCATTATTCTAAGGGCTCCTGCAAAAAAACGTGAGCACCCGTTAACACACCTAATGCATTAAGATGCTTTAACAACGCTTTTTTATGCATTTGCTTTGTTTTAAAAAATGCTTGCTCTGTGTTTTTTTTTTTATGGGTTTTTTGCATCACCATCTTGGTTAGTAAAGCGTTTTTTAAATGCATCTCAAACACACTGTAAATGCCATAGGGGCTTTTGTGACGCATTTGCAGTGCTTTTAAATTGACATCAATGGAAGCTGCAAACCCTGAAAAACGACACATGATGGGTCAATTTTGATGCAATGTAATGGTAACACAACCATGTGAACAACGCTGGGGGCTGCAATGCACACAGTTTTGATAGATGTACATGGAGCTTCAAAAATGCTAATGAAACACCTGTTTTTGAAGCTAGTGTAAACTTAGCCTAACCTAATGAAAATGAGTGAAACCAGACTCTACATCAATCATTACCTCAAAGTGCTGTCATCCCATATAATATAGTACACTCAAAAATATGTGAGACAAAAGGATCTTGTGTGCAGCATTTTGAGGAGAATTACAACATAATAATATGGTTACAATTCAACAGTTCTATTTTAACAAATGCACAGAAGTAAAATTAATCACAGATAGATTAATTTAAATATATAGATACCTAGTGGTTGATTTACTAAAGGCAAATAGACTGTTCACTTTGCAAAGGAAGTTGCACTTTACAAGAGAATTATACCCTATAAGGTTGATTTACTAAAGGTAAATTCACTTTGCACTACAAGTGCACTGCAAATGCCCTTGAAAGTGCAGTCGCTGTAGATCTGAGGGGAAGATCTGAAATGAGGGGAAGCTCTGCTGATTTTATCATCCAATCATGTACAAGCAAAAATGCTGTTTTTTTATTTTCCTTGCATGTCCCCCTCAGATCTACAGTGACTGCATTTCCAAGTGCACTTGCAGTGCACTTATAGTGCAAAGTGGACTTGCCTTTAGTAAATAAACCCCAGAGTTCAGGGAAAGAGATGAATCTCTGCTGAAGTCCACTATCCAATCACGTAAAGGCAAAAATGCTGTTTTATTTCTTCTATGTGATTAGGTATTCCTTGCAAAGTGAAATTTCACCACAATTAATAAGTTCTGGTAAAAATTCATTTTTGGAGTGCAACTTCCCTGGAAAAGTGAACAGACTATTTGCCTTTAGTAAGTTAAATTTAATGTGTCAGTATGTATATCCCTAACATGACATATGGTAGCCATTAGTGTTGGTATGCCCCCCAACGTCTGGCGAATTAACCATCTTAAGAGGTACAGGAATCTAAATAACACCATAGAAACATCCAAGAAGAAAGACCCAAATGTCCAATAACCAGCAGTGTACCTGTGGGGGAAATCTGTGTCCCTCAATGCCCACAGCCACAACCAAGGATGGAACCAAAGATTCCAACATTGCTCCTATAGGGGGTCTCTTTACTCTTACTCCGTGCTAGGCACAAGTAGGTTTATAGTCCCTCCAGGTGTGGGGAACACATGGCATAGATGAATGAAAGGTCCACCTCCTCCATTCATAGAGCACTTTTCATTGTTGGAAGCTATATTGCAGCTTTTACAAATGGAGGGGGGTGGAAAGGGTGGACATAATCGGTGATCTTGGCAAGTGCCTATGATAAGTTCAGCCGATTGTGTTGCATGTAAGTATTGTCCCATTTGCTGATTTAAAATAAAAGTTAACTAAAAAAATTAATTAACTAAACTTAGATTGTCTTGTTCCCGCAGACTGTTAAAGCAAAATTTCCAGTTTTATCCACCTAAGCTATAGCTACCTTTCTGACCATTTTGATGTTTCCTGTTGCACCCACATTTAGAGTATCGCATAAAACATGGCCAGAGCCCACAGCTCCCCACCCCCTCATAATCTCACAGACTCTTGAGCAGCTCAGCTTGGTTCAGCCTGCACAACTAGTCATCCATTCACAGAGATCTGTGAAAAGAGAGACTGCGAGTCCAATTTGCCACCAAACCACAGGAACTCCTAGTTCTCAATGGAGCCAAGCGTAGTGATATAACTTGTAGTCCATTAATATTTCCTCCAACCCCATAACTAAAGGTCTGTACCTGGGTATGGATCTGCAGCTGGAGAATTAGTCTAAAGGAACCGGTAGGCTCAAATGCAAAAAATAACATATTTTTTAAGAACAATCTCGATGCATTTATTTCAAAAGGTGGAATATGCCTGTAATTCATTAAAAAAATATAGTTTGGGCTAGAAAGTGGCAATATGAGAACTTCTGTGAGATTATTACTTCCTGTGACCCCGTTGGATAAATTTTCTCTCATTTACTTTGCCTGTAACACCAGAAAATAAATAACGGGTGTAATTTGGACAGGAAGCCTTAAACAGCAATACAAACTGTTTATCTCTCTTAGGACCCGGTTGCCTGAGGATGGTCATATCACACCAAAACATCCAAATACACCAACACACTATGGCCTCTGATGCAGCTGGTCGGAGCCGGAAAAATAAGTCAGGCTGAGTTTAAATCCTCTGTGCTACCCCCTGTGAGTACTTTTTGAACACTTCGCTGCCATAATACCATTGGTAGTGACCTTCTGGGTAAGACCGTTTGGTGATGGACAACTATGCCGATTGGACATTTGGGGTGTGACCAGCTGTAGGTTTATTCAACTATGGAATGAGGAGCGATTATTTGATTTGTCTGTTGGACACACAGTTACAGTGATATGCTATAAAAAATTGTCCTGGAGATACTTCTGGACTATTACATTGCATCATAACTTTGTGGATGGTGATTATGGAGTTATGAAGAGAACATTATTTTTTCTATATCAGTCCCTGAATTTTATTAGCTTCTGAATTTTCTTGGGTTTACTATACAGATATTTTATGAATACATAATGTATGCATGCATGTTTACAATAAGAGGTGGAGAAGGATCATAGCTGCTTTTAATGTGGTTGAAGGGCTTACAATTGTGTTTTATTTTGGAATTTTTGTATCAATAAAGCTTTTTTGTGATGTGCACTGACGGAGTGGAACTCTGAGTTGCAAGTACTTTAAGGATTTCTGTAACTAATCTATGCTCTGGACACATAAGAGGAAGGAGGTTGAGTCAAAACAGGGTTTTTATATTTTGTTTTGTTTATAATTAGTTTTACCAGTGATTACCTCTCCTCAAGAAGCACAATATATGATTAACCAAATTTGGGACCTAGAGGATATTTTGTTTCGTTTGATTCCAAATACATTCTCCATATAATGAGCTGCCATACTTTTCCTTTCTCACATGGCAAGGCTACCATTCAAGTCTGACTGACTATAAACAGAGCTCTATCTATATCGCTGAGATTATACGTCATCAGTTGTTATAATGGTAGTTTACGCGATTGTAATACATGGAGAAGAGTCTCTAGATTCTGCAATAGAAATATGATAACGCAAGCATTACTGCTCATCTGGTATGGATTTTTGATGCACGAAATGCATAAATGCTGACTTACATAATCAAATATGAAAGTGTGTATATTCCTGAATTGGTTTTCTCAAGAGCTTCTGGGTTTATAGAATAGAGGTCTGTATGACAAGCCCTAACCTACTTTTAAAACCATGACAATAAAATGCTCTTTATTAACTGAGTGCAATAAAAAGGGGTTGACTTTCCAGAAAAGGGGAATTAGCTTTCTAAAATGCCATTTACTCAGAAGTATAGGGGTCACTGAGGTTGCCATGGTGACGGGGCCCCATGCTGCAGGGGGTCCTTGAGGGCCCCCTGTATATCTCGATAGGAGCGGGCAGCTGATACTAAGCTCCCCGATCGTCAGCCCAACTGTAATCGGCACTGTGCGGGGAGCTTGTCACACTGATCTAAAGTGAAAGCAGTGTGTGCCGTGCTCTTTGTTGCCCCCTACAGTGCAGTACCCGGGAGGAAGAGGTAAGGTAAAGCACTGACATTTTTTAAAAGACTTTCTGTATGTATGTATGTGCGTTTATATGTGTGTTAAATGTGTGTGCATGTACAGTATCTCACAAAAGTGAGTACACCCCTCACATTTTGTAAATATTTTATTATATCTTTTCATGTGACAACACTGAAGAAATTACACTTTGCTACAATGTAAAGTAGTGAGTCTATAGCTTGTAAAACCATGTAAATTTGCTGTCCCCTCAAAATAACTCAACACACAGCCATTAATGTCTAAACCGCTGGCAACAAAAGTGAGTACACTCCTAAGTGACAATGTCCAAATTGGGCCCAAAGTGTCAATATTTTGTGTGGCCACCATTATTTTCCAGCACTACCTTAACCCTCTTGGGCATGGAGTTCACCAGAGCTTCACAGGTTGCCACTGGAGTCCTGTTCCACTCCTCCATGACGACATCACGGAGCTGGTGGATGTTGGAGATCTTGCACTCCTCCACCTTCCGTTTGAGGATGCCCCACATATGCTCAATAGGGTTTAGGTCTGGAGACATGCTTGACCAGTCCATCACCTTTACCCCCAGCTTCTTTAGCAAGGCAGTGGTTGTCTTGTGTTTGGGGTCATTATGTTGGAATACTGCCCTGCTGCCCAGTCTCCGAAGGGAGGGTATCATGGTCTGCTTCAGTATGTCACAGTACATGTTGGCATTCATGGTTCCATCAATAAACTGTAGCTCCCCAGTGCCGGCAGCACTCATGCAGCCCCAGACCATGATACTCCCACCACCGTGCATGACTGTAGGCAAGACACTTTAGAAGAGGCTTCCTTCTGGGACAACAGCCATGCAGACCAATTTGATGCAGTGTGCGGCGTATGGTCTGAGCACTGACAGGCTGACCCCCCACCCCTTCAACCTCTGCAGCAATGCTGGCAGCACTCATACGTCTATTTCCCAAAGAGAACCTCTGGATATGACGCTGAGCACGTGCACTCAACTTCTTTGGTCAACCATGGCTTGGCCTGTTCTGAGTGGAACCTGTCCTGTTAAACCGCTGTATGGTCTTGGCCACCATGCTGCAGCTCAGATTTAGGGTCTTGTCAATCTTCTTATAGCCTAGGCCATCTTTATGTAGAGCAACAATTCTTTTTTTCAGATCCTCAGAGAGTTCTTTGCCATGAGGTGCCATGTAGAACTTCCAGTGACCAGTGTGAGAGAGTGAGAGCGATAACACCAAATTTAACACACCTGCTCCCCATTAACACCTGAGACCTTGTAACACTAACGAGTCACATGACACTGGGGAGGGAAAATGGCTAACTGGGCCAAATGTGGCCATTTTCACTTAGGGGTGTACTCACTTTTGTTGCCAGCGGTTTAGACATTAATGGCTGCGTGTTGAATTATTTTGAGGGGATAGCAAATTTATACTGCTATACAAGCTGTACACTCACTACTTTACATTGTGGCAAAGTGTAATTTCTTCAGTGTTGTCACATGAAAAGATATAATAAAATATTTACAAAAATGTGAGGGGTGTACTTCAAGGGTGCCCTGACTGGAAAAAGATTGAGAAACACCGACATAGAGGAACCAAGCTCTCTATTTTCCTCCTGCAGCCACTGAATGCCTGCGGGAGGGAGAGGAGGAGAAGCAGGGGGAAATGGAGAAAGCGGTTCCTTTATATGCAGCCACCCACTTGTGACCGGGCCCTGTTGTTCCGCCACCGGGCTTGGAGGAAAGGGCCCTGTCCGGGGGTCAGGGGGGCCCTTCATTGTTTCTTGCATCGGGGCCCTGAAGGTTCTAGTTATGCCACTGCATCTACTATTTCAAACAAGTCAAGGAGAGAAGAGAAGCAGAGGAGCTCTAAAGCCCTTATTACATGCACAGTCCCTAACCTCAGGGAGCTTACAATCTATTGTCCCTACCTTATATACACTAGGGCCAATTTAGACAGCAGACAACCTACCTGTCTTTGAAGTGTAGGAGGAACCCACAGCACTCGGAGGAAACCTACACAAGAACAAAGAGAACATGTAAATTCCTGGTAGTTATTGTCCTGACTAGGATACAAACTGCCGCCCCCATTGCTGCAAGGCAGATGTGCATTACTGTATACATTATTAGACAAACTTCATACATGTCTCTATGCCAGAGGAACCTTGTATTTTATTTAGTAAAGCAGCAGGGCAGAAGTAATTTCATACATCTAACTCGTTACTATAAAAGCAATATCATTACCATAATGTTACTAATGCAGAATTAAAGCATTTTTATTGCATATTTGGCAGTATGATTATTGTGGACAGCCAAATATTAGTATAACAGCTTGTATTAATTGGGCTATTTGTGATTTTTGGTCAGCTGTCTGTGTGAAAAAAAAAATCCTGATATACAATATTGATTGTATACCATTTTGAAATTTTCTATTTCTGTATTTGCATATACATCCATATTTCTAGAGAGAACAATCTCTAATTTATGATTTCAGTGCTTTTTCCTGGAGTAACATTAACCCTAGACACAGCTCAGCTGACATCTGGGGCCGCACCAGTTCTGGAGATTAGGCCCTCGTCTCCAATGGATAATATGGCCTATGATTTGATCAAACAATCTAATTATTGGTCTCTTCACTGCAGGGATGGCAGGGAGAACGCAAAAACTGCTTAATGCTGTTTAGTTTTGTTCATTGGTGCAGCAAAATCAGGGGACACCAGACTCTTCAAAATATTTTTGAAGGGAATCTATACAGTGAAAATACGGAGGATGCTTTCACTAATTCCCCCTTCTAAAATTGCAAGCACTCTGGCTATCATTCTAATCCAAAGGCTTTAATATTTCCTGAGGCACTGACCTGGGACATGTGTGCAGATCAGTACTTTCATCTTCTGTCTGAATTGTATGCATTTTCATTGTAATGATATGAGTAATATAGATTTGTATAAGGCCTCATTCACATAGGCACCTGGAACCATATGGTATAACATTTAGGCTTAGATATGCCGGGAGTCACAGGTGCTGCATGGAGCCACACATAGAAAACAATGGCTGTACCTGGATGTAAGCTGGTGCTTGTGTAAACACACATGTACACAAATGCACACAAATGCACATCCCTGGATGCTAACTGTCTGCGGCCAGCGTTGTAAATCCCCAGCCATTGTTTTCTATGGGTGGCTGTAAGCAGCACCTGTGGTTCCTAATTGGGGGAATACACCTGAATTTTACATCATAGAGCCTCAGGCAGCCATGTGCATGAAGGCTTAAAGATGTAGTTTCATAACTCCATTTTTTTTGCTGAATTATTTGATGACTTTACACACCTGCGTTGTAGTTTAAAGTGGTTGTAAAGTCACTAATAACAAATCCTGGAATCCCCTCTGTCACAGAAAGATATACTGTGCAGTGTATTTTTTTAAATGTTTTTTTAAAATTATGCAGTGAAATACCTTATTTTACAGCACCGCTGTGCAGTCATGTGACCTCCCAGTGGGAGGAGCTGAGATTCCCCTCTGACAGCAGCCAGGAGGACAGAGGCAGGAGGTCACGTGAGCGCACAATGGCACTCTGAAATAAGGTATTTTGTTGCATAATTTTTAAAAAACAGACACTGCACAGTATATCTTGCTGTAACAGAGGGGATTCCAGGATTTGTGATTAGTGATTTTACAGCCACAGTCGGAAAAGCAGTGGGAGAGGATGGGGCAGGGAGGAGCTCATACACACAGACTCCCGAGGTGAAAGGCAGGGAGGGAGGGTGAGAGGGAGGGTGAGCGGGAGAGATGGAGGCACGTAAACTGACCACAGTGTCATGGATCAGCAGCTATGATTACCGTGGTCAGCACACTAAGGGGGACACTGAAACAGGCAGGATCAACCAGGTATGTTACAGCATACAGAGGGGCAAATGAAACTGCACAATCACTATGCTGTATACCCTGCTTTAAAGGAACAGGAT
Organism: Aquarana catesbeiana; assembly: GCF_042186555.1. NCBI lineage: Eukaryota > Metazoa > Chordata > Amphibia > Anura > Ranidae > Aquarana > Aquarana catesbeiana. Next base: position 147,453,967 of record NC_133333.1, read on the forward strand.
ATATATATATTTTTGGGGGGTTACAACCACTTTAAGAGACATGCTAGTAAAAACTTTGTGCTCTTTAGGTGTTTGATACAGATAAATTCTAAGCTGTGGTAGAATCTTTGAGTTATATTTTTGTAATTTACTCTGACTTTCTGGTCTACATGATTGGTATTGATCAGTGGGGTTGATTTACTAAAGGCAAATAGGTTGTTCACTTACTAAAGATAATTGAGTTGTTCATTTATTAAAGGCAAATAGGTTGTTCACTTTGCAGGGGAAGTTTCACTTTGCTATCGAATTTTCCCCAGAGTTTAGTAAATGTGGGGAAATTTCACTTTGCAAAGATTACCAAACGATATTCAAGGAAAATAGAAAAACAGCATTTTGTTTGCAAATTATTGGATAATGGAGGCCAGTGGAGCTTCACCATATTCACTAGGCCCAAATTCCCTTTCAAAGTGAATAGTATATTTGCTTTAGAAAATCAACCCCAGTGTTCCAAAATGATGCAGTCAGAGCCAGCCAGGCAACTAGCATTTACACAAGGAAGAATGACAGCCCTGTAATTCTCTCGGCACTGGTTTTCTTCAAATGGAAACTAACTACTGTACTTGTTTCTTGACTGTATTTATATTTAACAAATCTGCTTTTGAAATAACAGATAGTTTAACCTCCCTGGCGGTATGATTCTTTCGGATTTTAGGTGCTGAAAGCGGTACAATTATTTTGCATGGAAATTTGGCGTTTTATATTGTAGGTCTGTAAATCTTAACAATAACACACTTAAATCTGTCCAAACCAGAGTCTAGTAGATATCCCGGGTATGATAAAGTTTGAAACACAAAAACATAAATTATAATATAATAAATAAAAATAAATAATAAAAAAAAATAAAAAAAAATAGTAATAAAATAAATTTCCCCACAATTCACTATCGCTCAATTCTGCAAGTGTTCTAATTTACTATCGCTGTTTTCTAGCTGGTCTAAAGCCACTTTTGACGTAAAGGGACACTTTTTGGTTGCTATGGACAATCTCCAGTTTCCAGGCAGAAAGAACAGTGTATATCATGTAAAACTGCATGCAGGGCATGGGCCAGAGCACTGGGGACAAAAGGGATGTGAAATCATTTCATACAGTACTGTAATCTGTAAGATTACAGTACTGTATGTGTTATGATTTTGACTTTTTTTGAATTTGCCGCCAGGCTCCGCCCCCGTGCGTCGCGCCGCTCGCAGGGAACGGAGCCTGGCACGGAGAGGCTTCCAAGGAGGACGGAGCCCTCGGACACTGCGGGGGACATCGCAGGATCCCGGGGACAAGGTAAGTAAAGCCGCCCCAGGATCCTGCAATGCGATCCCGAGTGTGGCTCGGGGTTACCGCTAATGGTACTGAATTTTAACCCCGAGCCTCACTCGGGAATACCGCCAGGGAGGCTACTGTATTGCTCTTTCCTGTGACAGTGTATAAGCTGCATGTAGGCATATCTCAGGACACCACAACATTGAACTATTCAATAGAGTACATTTATTTATATTATTGTAATAAAAATTCAAATGCTGACAGATTCAATGAAAATATTTTAGATGATCAAACTAGTGAACTCTTGCAAGCATATTTGGTATGATGCAGAAGACAAATTATTTTAAAAAATGATTATTAATGGCTGAACTCATATGTATTGTTGGAATGGTAGCCCAATTCATTGTTCACTTTATCCTAGTAAATATTTCTGGTTTAAGTAGACATTATGTATTTCTTATGCCCCGTACACACGGTCGGATTATCCGATGGACATTGTCCGATCGGAGAGTGTTGTCGGAAATTCCGACCGTGTGTGGGCTCCATCGGACATTTTCCATCGGATTTTCCGACACACAAAGTTGGAGAGCAGGAGATAAAATTTTCCGACAACAAAATCCGATCGCGTCAATTCCGACCGTGTGTCGCCTGTTCCGACGCACAAAGTGCCACGCATGCTCAGAAGAAATTCCGACACGGGACAGCTCGTTCTGGTAAACTTAGCGTTCGCAATGGATACAGCGTTTTCGTCACGCTGCAATGTTAAAAATGGTTTAATACAGCGCACTCTCTTCTTCTTTATAATGTGACAAGAATTAAGTCGTTTTGCTGCTCATATTCACACACACTTCTCACAAACTTTTATTTGTGTTTTTTTTAGTGGGATTCCCTGAATATATTGTTATTAGTTGTCACATCTGAGAGTTTTATATTTTTTAATTTTTTTTTATTTTGGATTTTAAGCCTTTTTTTTTCTTTAATGTTTGGATTTTTTCCAAGGCTGATCTTTGTTCAATGTTGTTTTTATTTTTACTCCCGAATATTTTTGTGTGTGTTTTGTGTGTCAAGTTACCCCAACACCATTGATATCTTTTATTATTTAATCTCCAGGAGATTGTTTGTTGTTGGTGTCCCTTGTTCATTTCACATTGTATATTTGAAATGTACCTGAATCCTCACAAACAAACTGTCATTTTTGAAGTAAAAGACATAGGAGAGTATAATTCAAAACAAAAATCCTTTATTAAGGGATCAGAACCAAACCAAGAGGAAGGCAACACTGGATCAACATGAGAAATTAACGAAGCCTGGGACCCCCACGGCAGACATCAATTCTTCAACATCAAAATTGGTGGCCTGAGGAGTCCATATGTAAGGGAGGGTAGTCTGGTCCGGGATTCACAGAGACTCGGATAGCAGCAGATGACATCTGTGTCCCCAGGCTGTGGTACCACAAGAGGCTGCATTTTTTGGCCGACCAGACTGAACCCAGGGCAATCACTGTCTGGTCTTCCTTCCACGCTTCCTTCCGGGCTGTGGCTGTGCAGTTGGAGATGTGGCAGGAGGAGGAGTAGGACCTGGAGGAGGAGGAGGAGGAAGAGGACCTGCAGGAGGAGGAGGACTGGGAGGACCTGGAGGAGGACTGGGAGGACCTGGAGGACAGGGAGGAGGAGGAGCAGGAGGAGGAGGACCTGCAGGAGGAGGAGGAGGACCATCCCAAAGATATGTGTGTGAGGTGTAATTTGGCCCCTCATGCCTTTCTCCAGAGCCTCCGATATGAGGGCCTCACACAAGACTTTTTGGCCCTCCTCCATCCTCTGCATTTTATATGCTATGAAGGCAGCAATGTTCTCCTGCATGGTGTGGGGTGCTCCCAGGACCTCTGTAGCCCTCCAAAAGAATGCTATAGCCGCCACCTCTAGGGTACTCGTCCTACTGCCACTTTCTCTTTTCAGGGGGGGTGGAGGGACCTAGATATCAGCCAGCCGGCTCGGCCCGGCCACCTCCTGGCTGAGACTTCCCTGTGTATGAAAAAGGGACATAGTTTTAGTTTTTGCTTCATTAATCACAATCCTAAATTAGTACTCCCAACTAACATCTAGTTAACATCATTGATTGGACAAGCAGAAATATTTAGAGGAATGCTATACCTGGCTCAATCTGGGCTCCTCCACATGTGGCCTGGAAGGCCCAGGTTGGGCGTCAGAAGCCTCAGCCAGGGGGGAAGGAAGCGTGGAAGGAAGACTGGAGAGGGATGGCCTGGGTTCAGTCTGGCCTGCCAGAAAGTGCAGCCTGTCATAGTACAACATCCTGGGGACATAGATGTCATCTGCTGCTCCGGATCTCTGTGAATCCAGGACCTTCTTGCGCTCCCTTAGATATGTGCTCCTCTGGCCACCAATGAAAATCTTTAAATAAGTGATGTCTGCCGTGGGGGTCACCTGCTTCACAATTTCACACAATTGCTCCAGTGCTGCCTTCCTCTTTGCTTGGTTCTTGAAATGGGGGTGGTTAATCTCCCACAGACAGGGCAGCTCCCTTAGCATATCTATGAATACTGACATGAAGTCATTATCTTTCATTAAGATATCCATGTTCACTACAAGACACAACACAAGACAAAGCCTAATGTCAGACAAAACTCTCCTAATCTTGTTACAATATAGGCCTCAATCTAGAAGCAGTATAGGCACAAGTTTGTCTCTTACCTTCGTTCTTACGAACGGCGCGTCCAATGCTCCTTCCTCCTTCGTATTACGCTTTATACACACTGCGCATGCGTGTAACTCCGCCCGCCCCTGACGTTCTTTCTAGTGTATTCCCCGCCCCTTTTCGTTCAGCGCAGTGGGTGAAGAGCACATGGCGGAGTTACAGCAGGTGCGTGCTAATTCTAGCAACGAGGAGGAGGAAGAGGATAGCCCGGATCCAGGCACGTCCCGATCCAGAAGGGGACGTTTTAAGGCCACAAATATGTCGTTTGGGGAGATGTTGGAGATGGTCGACATCATGAAGAAGTCCGACTATGACGGAAAATATGGGCCTTACCCCAACCCCAACATCCGAAAGGCCAAGATCATGGCGAAAGTGGTCAGGAGTCTTGAGAGGAATTTCGGGGTACGAAGATCAAAAGATCAGCTCAGGAAGCGGTGGTCGGACCTGAAGTTGAGAGAGCCAGAGCAGTACCGAAAGATCCAGAGAGTGCTGCAAAAAAGTAAGTAGTTGTGCTGTGTTCCTATTCTTTATGTCTTTATTCCATTCGTTCTGCTCCATATGCTTTTATTAATTGTAACGTTTAAAAAGGTCAACTTTAATGTTCATGGGCCCATTATTCGTTCGTATCAAACATTTTTCTTTCGGCCTCTAGAACACCATTGTTTAGGCCATATGCATTTTCACACATTTTTGGGGGCCTACTTGGATGCCAAATATTTGTTTGTGTAGATGGGTTTGTACTAGAATGAAATGCAAACGAGATTGTGTGTAAGGAGAGGACACTGAGCAGCTGTTTTCACATCTGGACACTGGAGCACTAGTGTGGGACACAAGAACACCATTTTTATTAGGGGGGGCACACAGGTGCTCCAGTGTATACTATAGGGGGGTCTCCATCTGTGAAGCTTGTACCAAACAGGTAAAGTATTGCAGCTTGACAAAGGACACTAAAAAAGATACATCTTGGAACTCGGCTAAAATAGACAATTGTACCCCACTTCCAAGCAATGTTTCCTATTTCTAGTTCTGCCATCAAATATCTGTGTGCTAAGTATACCATTTTTGTTTTACATAGGGGAGAAAAGACTCGGAGGACACCCCTCATCCCAGGAGACCAGAGACCCCCCCTCTGGAAGAAGGGGAAATACCAACCCAAGAAGCTGAGCAGGAGGAAGAAGAAGATGTGGTGGAGATTGGCACCACAACAGGTGAGTGTCTGCGACCACAGGCTCAGGTAAAAGAGATGGATGTTGGCAGATTTTTGAGACCTTTTTTTTTGTTCTTTATCTCTTTTTAGGTGATCGTGATCCAGAACGCTTTACATCTGAAAGTGCCCAGATACTCATCGGGGAGATCATGGGGTGTAATCTCCAATTGCAAAACATCCAGCAACAAATCAGTGATGTTATTAAAAAAAATAATAACATCATTGATGTTTTGGGGCGAATTTAAACCCTACAAAATCACCTGTTTTATCTTACGAAAATTTTTACAATGTTTAGAAAAGCCAAATTTGGAGGATGCACACAGTGTGCCAACATGTGCTATCTGCCATCACGGGAGATCAATGGACACGTTTTGGGGGTGCAACCCCTTCCTCAATTATAAAGTCGCATTGAGGAAGGGCTTGCTCCCCCAAAACACGTCCCTTGATCCCCCTGATGGCAGATAGCACATGTTGACATTCGTAAATTGGTGTGCATCTTCCAAATTTGGCTTTTCCAGGGGTGATTTCCCCCCATCTGAACGCTATATCAAACACAGTTCCTAAATACTCATGTCTGATATAGCCTTCAGGTTTTACCATATGTGAACTTTGTAAGTTCAAGTTTTTTGGCTTTCTTGTTGGTTTTACACAGGCCTGTTTTATCTGAAATGGATATTTCGATTTTTGAGAATGCTACTGCAAACATTGTTATACAACAAACATGTTGGTTTGTTTTAAAAACCTTTGGGAAATGCACATGTGATTGTGCAGGTATAAAAAAGTGCCTTACTCAAGAATGTGTGGATTATTGACTCAACACTACAACACTTTTGGGGTGATGTAATTGCTGTTTTATGCAAAAATGGGGGTTATTTCCTAAGGGCAAATACACTTTGCACTACAAGTGCAGGTTCAGTGCAGTTGCAAGTGCACTTGTAGTGAAATGTGTTTTGGCATTTAGGAAGTACCAGCCAACACTGTTTTTTATAAGGTTACCCAATCACGACATTTTCTGCACTCAACACATTTCTGTCAGGGTCAGCTAAAGCAAACACAAGCAGTAAATGTCCACAAAGAATTTCTTTTGGTTGTTTTTTATTTGAAAAAGGTGTCACAGATTGTCTGGCATATTGATAGCCCCGCTACCCGCAAAGAACTCCAGGTAGCGTAACCGGACATCACGGGCATTCAGGGAGGGCAAGCCAGGACGGCCACTTTCAAGCGCCGTCAGTGTTGATGGATTAGGGATTCCGGCCTCAGGCCCAACTGAGCCAGCATAGTTGGCTGAATGTTTTCTTAAAAAATTATGGAGAACACAGCAGGCAAGTATTATATGGTTCAGTTTATACTCCGCCATATGGATGGGTGTCAGAAATAATCGGAACCGGCTGGCCAGGATTCCAAATGTGTTCTCCACCACTCTTTGGGCTCTGGCCAGCCGGTAATTAAAAACCCTCTGTTCCGGGGTGAGGGTCCTCATCGGGAATGGCCGCATCAGGTGGTCCCCCAGCGCAAATGCTTCATCAGCAATGAACACAAATGGGAGACCTTCAACATTGTCCTCTGGAGGTGGCAAGTCCAAGCTGCCATTCTGGAGACGCCTGTAGAACTCCGTCTGGGCGATCACTCCACCATCGGACATCCGGCAATTCTTCCCCACGTCCACATACAAGAACTCGTAATTAGCCGACACCACCGCCAACATCACTATACTATTAAACCCTTTGTAATTATAATAGTACGACCTCGAGTTGGGTGGTGGGACGATGTGGACGTGTTTCCCATCAATTGCCCCTCCGCAGTTAGGAAAGTCCCACCGCTGGGCAAAGTGGGAGGCCACAGTCTGCCATTCCTGTGCCGTTGAAGGAAACTGTCGAGGAAAAAACAATAAACATTACTATTTTTTCAAAGATAGTAATATATATAAATATATATATAAATATAGATAGCCAAAGTATAAGGTACACCTATCATATTCCCCCTCCCCCCCTCTCATGGGCCATTTCTAACATTATAGGGGGGGGGAACTCTTGGACAGGTAACCCTCTTCACTTCATTGAGAGATGAATGCCTAAATACAGGGTATTACTTGTAACAGACCCTCCTTAGTTACACTATTGGCAGGCCACTGGACAGGTAAGAAGTGTCATAATACAAAGATATAAATACACACTGTACACATTTGAGGACATTTGGACATTCTGCTATTACCTATCAAGATAATAATAGAATAACAAAACTTTAAACAGTACCATTGGAAAGTATACAGGCAGGCCCTTGCACTACATGCTTTGGGGAATTCATCTATACATCTGACCAGTAAAGAGATGGGTATAGTGTGTATGGGTTTGGCAAAGTCAGCAGATAGATGATTGAGGATAGAGAATTGGGATCAGCTGACTTAGCAGTTGGGGGAGGGAGGGTTAAAAAAAATTGGGGGACACCACAAAAAAAACCCTCTGGCACTCTGCCTGAATTGAAATCAAAAATCACATTTCCAAACATTTTAGGGGGTGTTTGGGGTAAAGCACTACTATAGAGCTGATAAAATACATTGTTAAGTGACTACATGAGGTGAATATAGGGCAGGAGACACCATGCTGGGGAGGTTATTGAAGGGCAAATATGTATGAAGGACCTAACATAATAATTACATAACAATCCAGCATGCATGAGGACAAAGGGGACATTCACAGCATATTACAATCATGGTAATTAGGGAATGAGGGAAGAAATACAATATATTATCAAACATTCAATACAATAAAATGTGATATAAAAGGATAAAAATCTTACCTTCATATACTCCTTCTGCAGGACCTGGATGATGGCAGAACAGGTCTCTGGGATAATGATCCCCAGAGCCTGGGGGGAGATGCCTGTCGAGAACTTTAAGTCCTGCAGACTTCTCCCTGTGGCCAAATACCGCAAGGTAGCGACCAACCTCTGCTCCGGAGTGATGGCTTGCCTCATGCAGGTATCCTGCCTACTGATATAGGGGGTCAGCGAAGCCAACAGACGGTGAAACACGGGGTCCGTCATCCTGAGAAAGTTCCTGAAATCATCAGGATTATTCTCACGGATCTCACGGAGCAAAGGCATATGAGAGAACTGGTCACGCTGAAGCAACCAATTCTTGGTCCATAAACTCCTCCCCACCCTGTTCATGGACTGGACTTGTGTCAAGGTCAGGACCCCAACACCAAGCCCCGCACAGCACGAACTCTACGAGGAGTACGCATACGAAACATGGCTAGAAAACGGTCGGCTGCTCAGAACGAAGTAACAGAACGCACTGAAGAACAGCAAGGCCTGTGAAGAGCGACCTGAAAAACAGCAACGAGCGGGCAAGATCGCACAGAAAACTCCGATACGAACTGACTGCATGCACTGAAGAGCAGATACAAACCCACAAGCACAAACTGAACGGCAGAAAACGATCTGAAAGCCACGAGTCTGAAAAAGCGTGAATCGTCTCTCACCAAACTTTTACTAACATGAGATTAGCAAAAGGAGCCCAAAGGGTGCCTCGCTTGGTTCTGAACCGGCCTTTTCTAGTCTCGTCGTACGTGGTGTACGTCACCGCGTTGTTGGCGATCGGAAATTCCGACAACTTTGTGCGACCGTGTGTATGCAAGACAAGTTTGAGCCAACATCCGTCGGAAAAAATCCTAGGATTTTGTTGTCGGAATGTCCGAACAAAGTCCGACCGTGTGTACGAGGCATTAGAGTTTCACCGGCTTAGAACTATTTTAGGGAAACTATAATCCTTTTTGCCCACATATGTGGCTTAGTTTACTTTTTACATTGTTGCTTCATTTTTCTTATATACATAATATATTTATTATATATTCATTTGTTTTACAAATAAACATTTAACATGTGACAATGGATTTCCAATGCACTATGGGTTAGCTACAAAGCCTGCACAGGAGAAGACAACAGCTGGAAGCTTTCTTTATTTGATTATAACATTGGACTAAGCCATATAATCAGATATAATAAGTTCAAACTATGATGATGCCCTAAAGGCATTATAAACCTTCCCACCTGCACCTTGTATTTTTCACCTGAATAAGATGTACATTGATCATGTAGTTTCATGGTGTCATTTGCTGGCCTGTATGCAAGCTTATAGTAAAGTAAATCTTCACATTCCTTTGTCTGCATTTTCTGTTCGTGTTCAAGCATGCGGCATGCAGCATGGTACTACACAGGTTAACGCATGACCTCTGTCTCTAATCTAAGAACTGACACTTCCTGTAAAGAAACTACATATCCTACAATCCCTGGGTCTCTTAGTCTAGTGCTCTGTAGATGAAAACTGCATAGCAATTAGATCTGAGAGACAAAAAAGGCAGAGCAGTGATTGGAGAGCATCACATTAGCACTCCCACATTTGTGATAAAAGCAAGAGAAATGGCAAGGCATTCATTGGACGCTGCATGACCTGGAACAAGAAGGTGATTGTCCTTTTACAAAATAGAGACAAGCTAGGTGAACAAACACATGGACATAGAGAAACAGATCAGTCATGACGTTACAAACTGCAGTCACAACATGTGATCCAATCATTACAAGGTAAGGCAAACAAAGAACACAGGGTCTACAACTACATTAATATATAAATACAATAACAGCATACCATTCAAAAGTGTATAAGGCTTCTTTAAGCACATCTGACAGTCACACTACTATACAAATGAGAAGTAGCCTAGAGCTCCACCTGCTGGTTGGATAGAAGACAACATTTTTATAAGCAGTATATTTACCTGCCTAAATAAAATAAAAAGGATTTAAAAAAAAATAATACAGTGTTCAGGTTATTTGCATGAAGTTGATCCTTATCACATGCATATTCTAAAAATTATGGAAAAGACATTATCCACCTCCCTACCGATGTATGTAAAAAAAAAAATAGGGAAGTGGACGTCTATTTCTGAAATGCAGTTTATAAATGACAATCCAGAAATAGAACGGCCAACGCCCAATTAATGGCTGTGAACTAAGCCGCTATTGGAAGACTTGGTTTGCAAATACAGTTTACAGAGCCAATACAAGCTGACCAATCAATCCAATCACAGACCTAAACAGTACTACTAAGAACCGCCTCTTCTCCGATCAACAGATAATTTATTATTTCCAGATTACAAGCAGCAGCAAATTCAGGGTGGGATTTTTTTTTAACCCATTTACCTCCCCCTCCTCCCCTCTACATATGATCTCCATTATGTCTCTGTGGATACATATATCACCCCTCACCTCCCATATATTGCACATCTAAATATTAAGCACTTCATCTCCATCCTTCCACTGTATGTGACCTGTACATTAACCTGTATCTAGCACATTATGAAGCTCCATTTTTTTAACCACCTCAATACCAGCAAGTTTCTTCTTTTCCAAACACTGGGTTAAAAATAAAATCACATTGGGGTGTCTACTTTCCTGACGCTTTTATTTGCTGTTTTATAACAGAAAGTGAACAGATTTGTTTTTTCAAAATGTTTTTTTCCTTTATGTAGTTTAAAAAATAACAACCAATGGTTAGTAGCCTCCCTGGCGGTTTTCCCTAGTGTGGCTGGGGGTTAAAATTCAGTACCATTAGCGGTAACCCCGAGCCACACTCGGGATCGCATTGCAGGATCCTGGGGCGGCGTTACTTACCTTGTCCCCGGGATCCTGCGATGTCACCCGCAGTGTCCAAGGGCTCCGTCCTCCTCCGAAGCCTCTCCTTGCCAGGCGCCGTTCCCTGCGAGCGGCGCGACGCACGGGGGCGGAGCCTGGCGGCAAATTAAAAAAAAAGTAAAAATCATAACACATACTGTACTGTAATCTTACAGATTACAGTACTGTATGAAATGATTTCACATCCCTTTTGTCCCCAGTGCTTTGGCCCATGCCCTGCATGCAGTTTTATATGATATATACTGTTCTTTCTGCCTGGAAACTGGAGATTGTCCATAGCAACCAAAAAGTGTCCCTTTACGTCAAAAGTGGCTTTAGACCATCTAGAAAACAGCGATAGTAAATTAGAACACTTGCAGAATTGAGCGATAGTGAATTGTGGGGAAATTTATTTTATTACTATTTTTTTTTTTTAATTATTTATTTTTATTTATTATATTATAATTTATGTTTTTGTGTTTCAAACTTTATCATACCCGGGATATCTACTAGACTCTGGTTTGGACAGATTTAAGTGTGTTATTGTTAAGATTTACAGACCTACAATATAAAACGCCAAATTTCCATGCAAAATAATGGTACCGCTTTCAGCACCTAAAATCCGAAATAATCATACCGCCAGGGAGGTTAAACACCACCAAAAGAAAGCTCCATCTGTCTAAAAAAAATAGGACATAAAATGCATTTGGGTATGTTATTGCATGACTGAGTATTTGTCAAACAATCACAACCCTAAAAAGGTTAGTACTCAAATGGTTAAGAATACTGTCAGTTTTAAAGGGAATACACACTATTGTGATTTCGTAAATATTTGTTTCCATATTTGTTAGAACCCATTCTCTCCATTGTGTTGTGATAATAAAGGACTCTTATGGTCTGGGCTTTAGAAAATAATATTTCTTTTATTTCAATGTACAGTTTGTAATTATATACTGTATGTACAAGAGCCAGACGTATTTGCTCATTACATACTCAGGCCCTGCTTCTTGCTTTATAGTTCCATACAAAGGATGTGCTTAAAGCTCCAAAACACAATGCAAATATGAGTCAGCCAACTCATTGAAGATAATGGGAATTGATTTACTATAAGCAAATAGAATGCACAAACTGCACTTGCAAAGTTCACAGTCTATTTGCCATTAGTAAATCAACCCCAATGCCTGTTTGGGTGATATTTTAACCTTACAGTTAAAGTGACTCTGTTGCTTAGCCACTTCAATACCCCAATACTTATACAGTATATAAATTGCTGCTTTGAAGTGGTTTACCGGGGTTATGGCTAAAGCTATAAACCACAACCCCAGTATTGTTTTTTACACCCAGTGGCTGGCTTTCTCATGAAAGCACTCTGAGTGGCTCATGAGCTGCTGGAATGCTTTCAGAAGTGATGGGTCTAGGGGTTACCGTTTCCACCGTCTCGCTCCCGAGAAACGATCCAACAGTGCAACCTGCTGGTCCCAGAGATGATCAAAGAGTAGTTGTCTTTGATCGCCTCTATGGCCTTGGAGGATTGGAGCAACGTGAAAGCAGACAGGTCAGGGATATTTACATTCCTTGAAATAAGAATAAATTTGATAAAAAAAAAAAAAAAAAAAGAATGAAAGGGACAGTTTAAAAAAAAAAAAAAAAAAAAAAAAGTAAAGCACTTAAGTCATGCATGCATATGTAAACGGTATTCGCACCACACATGTGAGGAATCGCCATGAACGTTACAGTGAAAACAATAATTCTAGCACTCTATATAATTCTGTAACTCTAAACAGGTAACCTGGAAACATTTTTAAAGCGTCACCTATGGAGATTTTTAAGTACCGTAGTTTGTTGCCATTCCACGAGCGTGCACAATTTTAAAGTGTGGCATGTATGTAGTAATCAGACCATTCTAAAATCTAAGTCACCAGGTACCTACCCATGTGGCAGGTGCAACTATTGCCCCTTCAATTTAGAAGGGAAAAATGTTACTCTTTCCAACAACAATATCTGGACCCCTAAATACAGAACCAACTGCCAATCGGTTGGCTCTGTATACTTAATGAAATGTCATTGCGGGGCATTTTACGTGGGAAAAACAAAACGCCCACTATTCTGCAGAATCAGGGACCATGTGTCCCTGATCTCCAAACATAGGACGGAAACACCAATCAGCCGTCATGTGGGGCTATACCACAATTTTGATTTAAAAGTCATCGGCTTTTTTAGTCTTGAACACATTCCAGAACATGAACGGGGGGGCGATATTAATAACAGACTCCTTCAATTGGAGACGAGATGGATTTATTGTTTACAGGCTACTCGGTCCCCTGGCCTCAATGAGGGGATTAGTTACAAGCCCTTTCTGTGAACCCTATCCCTCACTTAGATATGTTACTTATGTCCCCTTTGGGAGAACGTACCCGAAATTGGGACATCCATCTGGCCATTTTGATCAAGGGATTGTTTTCTGAATGTGGCTGTCTTCTTGGGTATACTGATCATGGGATTGTTTCACCCATGTTACCACCCATCCCCCCCGTTTGGGAATCACTCATCACGTTTGAACACTATGGGGTTGTTGGACGTATGTTTTATCTCGACCAATTCCCGGTTGGCTGTCTAGCCTAGGATTGCCTTTCGTTATTTAAAATATTTTTTCAGAATAGGAAAAGCAATACACATTGAGTTAGCTACAATGGTGTGTATATTTGTATAATCCCCTATATGTAGATATAAATTATGGGTGCATTGTTGTAAATCAATTATTGTGTTGTATAATCATGACCACATCTAAACTTTGCGGTTCTCCCCCCCCTTTTTTTTTTTACCCCTCCCCGGGATTTTTTGTTCCCTCGTTTTTACTTCCCCAGTCCAGTGTATGGACGCCCAAGGGTGTGGACTAGTGTGGGTCTACATCCCCCTTGGGTTTCTCTTTCTTGGGGGGGTGCCACCCCGGTCCACGCCCGCCTTGAGGCCTCCATTTGATCCATGGCATCCCGGTTTAACCGTGACTAACAGCCACTATATACCATCTGTCCAAGTCTTTCCATCTCCCTGGCTCAGCACTGTCTCCAATGTGAGTTACAGTGCTGTTTCTGGCAACCGGAAGTACCATTCACTTCCGAGTTGCTGTATCCGGTTCCGGGTAATCAGTCCATGGACCTTGGACCTCCCCCTTGCGTCCGCTTGGCGCCGGTGCAGCGTGATGACATGCGCAGCATTTTGGCGCCATGGGGAGGGATATTTAAACCCCACACATCCTGATGCCTGTGTTAGCAGCTTGGGAGCTCATGCTGAATATGGATGCCGGCACCAGGTAAAACCAAAATGTTAGCTGGTCTAGCACTGTGGTATATTCAACCGAGAACTAAGCACTGTTTTGGGTGCCTTCTCTTTTTCTTACTCTTTTTTCTCTTAGATGACCATCAGTCACTTCCTTGTTCCATTTGAAATATAGGAAGCGACTACCTTTTGAGGTTCATTATTTTTGGGTCTCTCCCCAGTAGCACCAGAAGGAATGTGATGTAGCTTTCCACACAGCGTTGTGACCCCCTTTAAGGTGAGCATGTGCTCTTGAAGATTTAGAGACGTATCATACACATATATATGTTTCTTTTTACATAAGATTCTGATACAGGTACTTGTGTGTGTGTGTATATATATATATATCATTTCAGAAACTATGAAGTAGCCGTGTCCCCTTTTTTGATTCTCGCATAGATGCATCCTCACAGTTGGTATTGTGCCATTAGTCCTCATGAGCTCCCAATATAAATATCTTCTTATATCACGGGATGTCGGTGAGTATGGTCCACTGACTAGATACTGCTGTGGACTTTTTCTCCCCTCACCCGCAATATGTATATTTTTATTATCTATGATATATGTTACAGATACATATATATAGATATAGATATATATATATATATCTCTCTATATATATATATATATATATATATATATATATATATATATATATATATATATATATATATATATATTCTTACATGGTTTCTGCACTATATGCTGTTATAGGATGTGAGCTGGGGATAGCTAGCAGGTGTAATGCTGCCTGGGGTGAGCATGCATTTGTAGACACCGATACCAGTCCAGTAGTATTTTGACAAACAGTAGTTCATTTATTTCTGCTATTTATTTCTGCTATATACAAGTTATATGTAGGTGCTTTAAAGTGCATCAAAATAAATAATTCAAAACTTTAATGCAAAAAAAAAAAAAAAACTGTTCTGGAATGCTTACAGTGTATCCATCACCTTTGCAGTGGATTTTTTTATGTAATGTATAAATATTTTTTGCTGACATCTAGTGGCTCTCTAGTGTAACTACAATAGTTTATTACTGTATTCTGAAGTGGTACAATTCAGTTTACCTGCATGTTTGGATTAATTGGTTTAGTCCTTAGTTAGACCCCCTCCCTTCTTTTTGTACCCTCAGTTTCCAACCTTTATAGTGGGCACCAGATGTAGAAGGTTATTGTTCATTTGTACTTTGATTTGACCGGTGAACATTGGCTTAAACTGCTGTGTCTTATTGGAGAGCTGTGTTGTCTGTGGAGAGGACTTTTTGGCAATGGGCCATACTGGCAGGTTGGACTGCGATCTAGGGGAGGTATGTCAATGCATAAAGCAGCGCTTGAAACAGAACAAAAACCCTAGCTGTGTCCCGGCACTAACTATGCAATAGCAATCCTAGCCAACCAGCTGCACTGACTTATTTCTGGTCAGCTTCAAAATACAAACTGTTCAAAGTATCACCAACCTCAGTTCTAGAAAATACCACCTGTCTGTTCCCTAGCCTACAGAGCACTGATAGCCTGTCCTGGGTGAGCCTTAATTCCTAAAAGTGAGAGGTGCAAGTGAGTGAGTGGGTGAAAGATCGTAAGTCTTGGAAGGGTCCTTTCACACGGGCAGTTTGCCTGGGGGACTCCGCTTTGTTCAGCTGTGGATCGATCGGCTGATCCTTGCTGAGCAGGCGGATGACAGGTCTGTCTCCGCTCACTGTGCAGAGATGGACCTGTCAGAGCCCTGCTCTCCTCTATGGGGAGATCGGATAAAAATGGACCGCCTGTCCACCAGATGGATGGAAAATAGTGTCACCATCCATCTGGATTTCACAGACAGGATCGGATCAGATAGCAGCGGGTGTCAGCGGACATGTTACCGCTAACATCTGCCGCTCCATAGGAATGAATGGAGTGTCCGATCAGGTCTGCCTGAAAATCTGACAGGCGGCCCTGATTGGAAAGCCCCTGTGAAAAAGGAGCCTGGGAAATCCCAAAAATAACTTTTCCAAGCTCCCTTCAAGACACTTTGCTTCTAGGGTTATACCCCTTTTTTTAAATCATTCAGGTTTCCCTATAACACAACTGCTATCCTGCTATAATATGCTATTTAGACTTGTTTGTGATGTAATTTGATCCAAACATCAGAACACCTATATGCAACAATTGGAAATAAATAGCAACTGGGTTTAATCTTCAATTCACATAAATTAATATGTTATTTTGTTAACACATGTATTTATTTTTAAATCTTCTGTTATAAAAAATGAAATTAATTATTATTAACAATAATAATAATAATAATATAAATAATAATAATAATAATATATACACTGAGCAAAATTATAAATTATTACTTTTGTGTTTGCCCCTATTTATCAAGAGACTGGTCTCAAACGATCTTGGAGGTGAAGATGCTGGATGTGGAGGTCCTGGGCTGGTGTGCCTTGTGAGGCCAGTTGGATGTACTACCAAATTCTCTGAAACGCCTTTGGAGATGGAGAAATGAACATTCAAGGGCAACAGCTCTAGACATTCCTGCAGTCAGCATGCCAATTGCACGCTCCCTTAAAACTTATGACATCTGTGGCATTGTGCTGTGTGATAAAATTGCACATTTTAGAGTGGCCTTTTAGACCCCTTTCACACTGAGCCGCCCCAGGCATCAGCGGTAAAGCGCCGATATCTTTAGCGATTTACCGACCTTTTAGCGGCGCTGTTCGGCCGCTAGCGTGGCGGTTTTAACCCCCCGCTAGTGGCCGAAAAGGGTTTAAAACCACCCGCAAAACGCCGCTGCAGTGGTGGTTTGCCGGAGGTATCATGGCGCTGCCCCATTGTTTTCAATGGGCAGGAGCGGTGGAGGAGTGGTGTATTGAGTACAGCTCATGATAAATAGGGGCAAAAACAAAAGTGTTTATAGTTTTGCTCAGTGTATATATATATATATATATATATATATATATATATATATATATATATACAGTATCTCACAAAAGTGAGTACATCCCTCACATTTTTGTAAATATCTTATATCTTTTCATGTGACAACACTAGGTATGAGCCTATGAACGTAAGTTCGACTCGATCATTGGGTGTTCATTTGTTCTAAAACAACATATGGGGCGTTCTGGAGAACAAATGGGGCATTTGTGGGAAATTTCAGTGCCGTGGAATGCCCCATAATGCACTGCACTGCAATGCACTGTTAAAACACTGTAGAAACACCCTTGAAAAAGTCACATGACATGTGACGCAACACATTGGGAGGAGCCTAGTGATGAAATCTACAGTGTTTTAACATAGTAGATGTGGAGTGAGGAGGCATTTGCTACGTGCAACTGATCGTTTTACACGCGCTGCTTGGTTCAAACAAATGTGAGATAACCCCATATTTAAGATTAACATTATCATAAGCACTGCGCAATGATTCGTTTTTCTACCTTTATTTGAGAGCCACCCTACACTGAGATCCTTAGAGAAAATAGAAAATAGTCAGCTGGACACTGATTGACTGATTTTAATGAAAATTGGAATACACTTATTGCCTTAGGAGTTGAACAGGCTATTCATACTCAGATGGCGTTTGAATATTGTTTACACAGGAGTAATTCATTAGACACTTTTTTTTCTGCATAGAATTTGTAATTTTGGGATGTGCAATATCACTATTGTGTCACAGTAATAGGAGGTTGATTTTAGCACACTGTTGTTTTATTGAATTATCACTGTTTGTATGGTGTCAGAACACTATTTTAATGGTTGCAGCTGGAATTATTTATTTTTCTTTTAGTATTACCATATTTATTTATTCATATTAGTGCTTAAGTACATTTATTTTTAATCCAGCAGTTACTAGCGTTGCTATGGGTTGCACACAATTTTAACATTTTGATGAAGGGGGTATTTTTCAATGTCTCAGTTCTCACAAACAACAGGAAAAGAAACATAATTTTTATTTCAAAATATATCATCACTTCAGGATTTTTTTTGCAGTGACTGGCATGAATCCAGGTGGGTTTTCCTTCCAACTTGACAGCGGAAAGGTTTGTCAAAAGCACCAAATGTGGTCTGTCAAATTTTGGTTCTAGTGGCTTTCTGATGTGTAGCTTGACCCTCCCTGCAAAATCTGAACATATTCTAACAGAACAGAGTGAGAAGTGTGTAACTGTTGGGTAAAATATAATAAAAAAGTGTGCAACTGTTGGGGAAAATATAGCCCTGTTTTGGGTGACCCTCCAAATAAAATCCCATAGGGGGTCAGCCCATGTGGTTGTTTAGGGGTAGTTGGTACAGAATATAGGGCTAATGGCAAAGCTTCCCATCCTTTTGCTGTATCTGCTTTAATTTTTGCACATCTGTTTTTCAAAATTCCATTAAGTCTCTCAACTTTACCACTACTTTGTGGATGATAAGGTGTACGGAAAGCTTGCTGTATGTGAAGGGCTTCCATTACCTCTTTCATTACTTCCCCAGTAAAATGTGTTTCTCTGTTGCTCTCAATAGTTTCAGGAACTCCATATCTACAAACTCTTTCATTCAAAATTTTCTTTGCTGTTGTTTTTGCATTTGCTTTAACTACCGGCCAGCACTCAGACCAACCTGAAAACATGTCAACACACACTAGAGCACTCATAGGTGCCTAATCTGGGCATCTGAATGTAGTCTATTTGAATTCTTTGGAAAGGGAAATCTGGTTTAGGAGAATGTTTTGGGGAACATGGACAGGGCTCCCTGCATTGTACAGAGCACAAGTGAGACGTGAAGCACAAAACCTGGCTGAAAATGCACTAAATCCAGGTGCTATCCAATAGCAGTCAGTAAGTGCCACCATCGCACACTTAGCAAGATGACTGACGCCATGTGCCAGTTGTGCTTAAACTGGGTACAAACTCCTGGGCACACACCACCTGTTGTCAGTGCTCCACAGGCCCTGCTGATTTTGGGTAGCATTACATTTGATCCACTTCTCCTTCTTTTCATCAGGGGCCTGATTCTGCAACTGAATTAAAGTTTATATATCCCACTGCTCTTGATGAGGGGAATCTGTCCCTGCTACCTGGGTGACCCCTACAGTGGGTGTGACTCCAAATGCCAAAACTGCAGCATCGTTTGCCGCTTGGTCCGCCAAAGCATTTCCTCTGGCTGTCATGTCATTTCCCCTTGCATGTCCTTTTACCTTATATAATAAAAAATTCCGCGCTAGAAAAAGATATATAACATAAGCAGCAGTAAATAGTACGACAACACCAAATAAAGATAAAAAATTTTAAACCGCGCTAAATAATACAATAATCTAGAAGGTTGATATGGTGGAAATTTGAATGCCACACATAAAATGAAAATGAAAAAACAGAAATGTAAAAACTGATAAATAAAAGGAAAGTCCAGATATCTCCTGAGATGGGATCAATCTCCAGATCACCAGAATACTTCAACGTGTATAGATAACAGTCCAAGGATTATAAGAGTAGGTTGCCCTTACCAGAATATCGATTAAAATAGACGGATGGCTTAAACCCAGCCAGGGCCTTTGGGATGGAAACCAATCTGCTCCGTCCGGATTCAGGATGTGATTCCCTCAGTGAATACAGGAGAAAAAATAACAAAAAAGACTGGCCATAGTGTAGTATGATCAGATGTTTCTATGGACATACAGACATACCAACACCCTGGTGTGCACACAAGAAAAAAAAGGGGGAGTGATAACCCACCACCGTGGATGTGGATTGCGCTTACCGACTCACAGTGGTAACCAGGCTCTATATCATACTAGGAGCTGATCGATAGATAACAAGGAACGATTGATTCACTCACTGTAGCCAGGAATCCATGCCCTCAGTACATGACCCAAAACGAAAATAAACTATCCATGGTGTAATACGTTCAAGGAAAGTTTTAATAAATAAAAGTAATGCACTTACAGAATAGAAGGATGATTTTTGCATAAATATAGTACAAAACGACGGCCGGCATAAAATCACAAAGTGGAGCTCGTCCTACTTCCTGATCACTCAATGAGAACGTCCATTTGATGATGAAATGCGTCTGGGTACGCACGCAGCGGCGTCTGGGTACGCTCGCAGCGACGCTACCACGTGATCAGGAAGTAGGACGAGCTCCGCTTTGTGATTTTATGCCGGCCGGTGTTTTGTACTATATTTATGCGAAAATCATCCTTCTATTCTGTAAGTGCATTACTTTTATTTATTAAAACTTTCCTTGAACGTATTACACCATGGATAGTTTATTTTCGTTTTGGGTCATGTACTGAGGGCATGGATTCCTGGCTACAGCGAGTGAATCAATCGTTCCTTGTCATCTATCAATCAACTCCTAGTATGATATAGAGCCTGGTTACCACTGTGAGTCGGTAAGCGCAATCCACATCCACGGTGGTGGGTTATCACTCCCCCTTTTTTTTCTTGTGTGCACACCAGGGTGTTGGTATGTCTGTATGTCCATAGAAACATCTGATCATACTACACTATGGCCAGTCTTTTTTGTTATTTTTTCTTCTGTATTCACTGAGGGAATCACATCCTGAATCCGGACAGAGCAGATTGGTTTCCATCCCAAAGGCCCTGGCTGGGTTTAAGCCATCCATCTATTTTAATCGATATTCTGGTAAGGGCAACCTACTCTTATAATCCTTGGACTGTTATCTATACACGTTGAAGTATTCTGGTGATCTGGAGATTGATCCCATCTCAGGAGATATCTGGACTTTCCTTTTATTTATCAGTTTTTAAATTTCTGTTTTTTTAATTTTCATTTTTTGTGTGGCATTCAAATTTCCACCATATCAACCTTCTAGATTATTGTATTATTTAGCGCGGTTTAACATTTTTTGTCCTTTTACCTTCAAGATGGCAACTTCTGCTGGTTTCTGAAATGCCTCAAATAGCTGCTTTATGAGTTTTGCATGTCTTACTGGCTTCCCTTCATTAGTCAGAAAGTTACGTGCTTTCCAAATAGGCCCAAAATCGTGAGCTATTCCAAATGCATATCTGTTGTCAGTGTAAATGTTTCCCCTTTGATTCTTTAGGAGATGACATGCTTTGACTACAGCACACAACTCCACTTCCTGTGCTGACATCTGGGGTATCAATGCTTCCTGATGTAAAATAGTGTCTGTCAGATAAGATAAGATTTATTGTCATTGTAAAACAAATCACAATTAAATTACATTTCTGCTCCACACATTATTCATACATCACCATTTCCAACCATACATTTACCACATAGGATTTAATTTAATAGTAGTGGTTACAGCAAACCCTGTGTGTAGATGACCATCATCAGTGTAAAATGTGGAACCATCTATGAATAAGTGTGTGTGTCACAATCTGATAAAGGCTCATCTTTTGCTGGTGTGACAGAGGCCCTTTCTACCTCCATCAGAGCCATACAATCATGAGAAAAACTCTCAGGTTCTACATCAGTACCATTTGTTGCATCTTCCTCATCAATTATAGGAAGAAGAGTAGCCAGATTTAAAGTAACACAACGTTTGATTGTTAAATTCGATGGAGCAAAAAGTGCAGACTGGTACTTGTTAAACCTACTGGCAGACACATGTCTGGTATTTACTTGAGTCATGATTTCCTGTACTGCATGTGACACATACAGGATCAGAGCAGAATCTAGTACAAGCTCAGTTACTTTGTATAGCAGCAAAATGCAGGCTGCTATGGCTCGCATACAACTGGGGGAGCCTTTGATGACAGGGTCTAATGAGGCTGATACATACATCACAAGCCTCTGTTTGTCTCCATGTAGTTGCTTGAGTTCACCTGCAGCAAATCCATTGACTTCATGACAAAACAATGAGAAAGTCTTAGTATAGTCAGGAAGTCCAATGGCAGGAGCATCAGACAAAATTTTAATAAGCTCCTTCATCTGCAATTCATTGCCCTGTGTGAGTGTGAAAGGGTTTGTAGTGGTAGCCTCATATAGAGGAGCCATAAGTTCTGATGCAATCGGAATCCAGTCCCTACAATATCCCACTAACCCCAGGAAGGCACGCAGTTGCCATACATTTCTTGGCTTTTCACATTTTTGTAGAGTTTTAACTCAATTGTAGCAAAGTTTCATTTCTTCAGTGTTGTCACATGAAAAGATATAATAAAATATTTACAAAAATATGAGGGGTGTACTCACTTTTGTGAGATAGTGTATATATTGCAGTACAGTAAGCCAGTTACCATGGATTATGATCTTAATAAGCCTATTCAAACAATTCAATAGTAATAATAATAAGCCTATTTAAGCAAAGGTGCAAAGAATATTGCAGATATTGCAAATCATGACTATACTGATAGATGAAAAACTGAATGCTTATTGGTTGTTGTAGATCTGCTGCTTGCATATTTTTGTTGTTCTTTTCTGTTCTGGATGAGCCTGCTTGTGTTTCTTTATAGAACACTAGAAAAACTCCCCGCACTCATTAATTTTTAGTACTATAATGGTGTGGCCCAATGGAGATGACCCTATAAACAGTAAACTGAAAGTCTTTGCTCATCTTTCTAAAACATCCCATCCCCATCCATTAAGTGCAACTGATTTCTTGGAATAACTAGCTCAGAAACTTATGATATCCAGAAAAAAACCTTTTTGCTTCTAAAGACTGATGCTTACAAGCCTTTTATTTATATGGACCTACCATGTATTTTTTATGAATTCAGTGTATAGTGGGAAAAGTATAAAGAAAAAGCTCAGTTAACAGTAACATTTAAGTTAAACATGGCAAAATAGTGCTTGTGTAAAAATGACATTGTTTATTTAATTTTTCTCCAAACTATATGTTCTGCAATGTCAATGTTTATTCCTTTAGACTAAAGCTTTAGTAAAAAAATACTAGAAATAAACTAGAAGGAACGAAGGCCATGGAAGCAGTTTACTGAGAGAGGTAGAGTGCAAGGACTGAGCATTTATGTCTGTGTTTGGCAGATAAATTATATATATTACTCTGTGTCATTCTGGCTCATGGGTCATGAATCTTTGCCATGGGAAGACACAAGATTCATTTCTTCTGTTCTTCTGTATCTTGGAGGGCTGGATATGTTAGTTACCTTTCTTCCTTTCCTTCATTTGCTAGTTGCTTTTTTGTCCCTGATTATGCAATTGTAGATTTGGTTAAAAAAAAGAAAAAAATGAAACCTGGACACACCTCGTTGATACTAGCCAATGTACATAACCCATTTATAATCTAGAAACAATTTATGGCATGTTTCTGGCTCTGAAAATACAGGTACAAGTGCAGATTCGCTGGGCAGTGTAGTACAGTAAAACTGTATAGCCCAAACCAATAAACTCCACTCCTGCTATGTAATTGGATGTCTTCGGCATTGGTTCAGCATGAGCTGCCCTGACAGTCAGTATGATATAACAAGAGAAAAAAGCCCAGATATGTTGCTTTTCAGGATGCTGGATGTGTTTCCATATTAGCTGTTCTCCTATATGAATTGGAGAGCCACACATGTAAAAAGGGCACATAGAAAACCATTGTTTTCTGTATGCTCTTTTCACACCATATGTGTAGTGGAGTGCAGAAAACACAGGTCTACAGATATGGTGTGAACAAGCCCTGAATTTTTTATGAGATACTAGATCATACAGAAAAAGTTACACAGTAAATATTTATGAATGTAAAGTTCCTCTGTGAAGTGCTTTTCAGATTCCAGCTACAGTAAAATATACAGAATACAGATTAAGGTAAAGTTTGTAAAGTTCATCATTTTAGCATAATTTTAGGCTCCATTCGCCCCCCCCTCATGAACCGTTCCAGGCCACATGCCCTCAACATGGGGAGGATGTCCCCATGTTGATGGGGACAAGGGCCTCATCCCCCCAACCCTTGCCCGGTGGTTGTGGGGGTCTGCAGGCGGGGGGCTTATCGGAATCTGGAAGCCCCCTTTAACAAAGGGGACACCCAGATCCCACCCCCCATGTGAATTGGTAAGGGGTACATTGTACCCCTACCATTTCACAAAAAGAAAGTGTCAAAATATTAAAAAAACACAGGGGACAGCTTGGGACAAGTCCTTTATTACAAATAAAAAAATAAAAAAGATTCCAGTGATGTAATCCAATAAATCCATGCTCCTACTCCAGCGATGTAATCCAATTCTCGATCTCCAGCGACGGAGGCACCCAGCAAATGACGCGGCACTAGCTTGACAGCTCTTATGTAGCTGAGGGCGGGGCCATCCATCACGTGATCCCGCCCCCTCTGACAAGGGGAAACGCCGGGGGTTTCCCAGTGACGTGTACAGGTGACTCTGCCCCTCTCTGATGCAACACAGGAGATCATCCATCATTGGAGATCGAGAATTGGATTACATCGCTGGAGTAGGAGCATGGATTTATTGGATTACATTGCTGTAATCTCTTTTTTATTTTTTTATTTTTAATAAAGGACTTGTCCCAAGCCGTCTCTTGTGTTTTTTTTTGTAGGGTCTGGTATAGATTGTGGGGAACCCCACGCCATTTTTTTAAAAATTTTGGCGCGGAGTTCCCCTTAATATCCATACCAGACCTGAAGGGCCTGGTGAAGGAATTTTGGGGGACCCCCGCGCTTTTTAAAAAAATGTTTCAATGACTTTCAATGACTTTTATGTGTATTGTCGGGACCAACAATTCATTAATAGCCGACACTAGCGCTAACACTTTTGAATTACTTTTTTTACCTTTAGAAATGTCATTTTTCTCTCGGACTGTTAAAAAAACGGGAAACATGCACTACAGGCATACTATAGACACCCCCCAGGTATGTGTTCTGTGGATTTTTGAAGTTGCCGCGAACACCCCAAATTGTTCGCTGTTCAGCGAACGGACGAACAGCAAATGTTCGAGTCGAACTCATGTTCGACTCAAACAGATAGCCCATCTCTAATAGAGTGACTAGGTGTCAGATAGCCCATCCCTAACCGGCACCTCCACCGCAGCTGTGGCTGCATCCTCCATCTTTAAAGTTTCCCGCACAGAAGCAGTCAGTGCATCCACCAGCGCCTTCTCGTGCGCAGCTACTAGGGCCGAGGAATCATCCTCACTGTCCGAGAGATCTAGGAGTGCAGCCGCAGACCTCGCAGGGTGGGCCCTGTCCATGGCAGCCAAATCAGTCTCAGGATCTGACAAGACAGATGAAGCAGGGGAAGGCAGGGGACACTTCCTGCTAGTCTGCCACCCAAGAGCCACCTCCACCCGGGACACAAAGGACCCCAGGGCCTCCGTAAGTGCGTCAACGGATGACTGGGACCCAGAGGGACCTGCAGCCTCTGACAGGGGGTCAGGCGGGGAAACGTGCTCCTGAGACTCAATAAGAGAGATAAAGGAGAGCCCCACACCAAGAGTGACCACTACAATGGGACACCCCCCACATCAGTAGTGATACCGGACCACCAAGACACCCCACAGCCTGCAGCAAAGAGAGGAGGGATCCCCCAGACTCACCACTCCACTAGCGTAGGACTTGCTGCCTCAGATATCAACCTGCACATGCGTGGCATCCAAGGAAGAAGAAAGCACGGGAGTCAGTGTCGGGTTAAAAAGAGGGTCTTTCGTCTGCAAAAAAAGGTGTCCTGGGCTACACAGTAATGGCCACCATTGCCTGAGCCAAAAATCCACCATATCATGGCCGCCAAGCTACACAAACATGGCCGCTGGCCATAGGAAGTAATCAGGCACTAGGGAAAAGGACGCCAGCTACGACAAAATGGCCGCCGGCCATGCTAAACGAGTCTACCATGCAGGAGAACCCTGTAGCCTCCTAGGATGAGAGCGAGAGAGAGGATCTGGGCACCGGACCCAGTGCCTCCCCCCGGTAAGCGCAGCACCTAGGCGGTGCACTACCCCAGCCCACCAGTATTCAACCCTGTCCCCCTGGACCCACCACAGGCACACTACCTCATATGGAGGGGGGAGGGGAAGAGGGGGGCTCCAAGGGACCTCCAGGGCTATGAAAAGAGGGTGCAGGGATAGAGGGGACCCGCAGGACCGACTAACCTAGGGAGGGGCCTGCATCAAAAACCCCTAAGGGGAGAGGGGGACCTTTACTCACCATACCAGGATCAAGCGGGCATCACTCCAGACAGAACCTCCTCACCATTGAAGTGGGGGGGGCTGTCAGCCATGAGGAATGCTGCGACTCGAGACGAGACCCGGTCGTATGCGACCTCGCGAGTCGTTTAACTTGCAGGGCCAGCCCCCGTCCAGTGGGGCTATGTCGCGGCCGACCTAGTGCGTAGCTGCGGTCTGTATGCGTTCACTGGCCAGACTAGGGGTGACCACTGGATCGAATGTCCAGCCCGTCGCCCAGCCCAGCAGTTGATTGTAGATCTCACCGGAAAAATCCAGGGAATAGATAAATAAATAAGTTAATAAATAAAATTGCCAGGACAACAGATCCCAACAGGGAACTAGGTCCTTACTCCTGACTAGGCAGAAAAAACTGAAGGCCTGTAGCAGAGAGGGGGGTGTATATCACATAGGACTGCCCATGGGCGTTGTGACAGACTCACCCGGGATAGAGGCTTTTGGAGGGGACTGAATGCAAGCCTCTTGCCGACCGATTATGGGCCCTGGCATTTGGGGGAACGGTGCTCTTTGTGAGCTGTATGTCTGGGGACTCTTGAGGTGGTATTACTGTGGATTCGGGTCCTGGTCCCCCAGGACACACAGACTCTGGGGACCCTGTGAAAAATAAAAATACACTGGCGCTCAGAAATAGTGAAGCAAAATACTATAAATAAATCAAAAAGTCATATGCTAAATTAATCCAGGTGTTCCATGGATAATATAAATTAAAAATATATCAAATACTGAAGCAGTCTGTAGTTCAAAGGAAGTCCATAAAAGTGAACAGTATGTTGGCAGACACTGGATAAAGGAATTTTCTTGTAGGGCACAGTATCAGGCTATTCACAAAGGGCGGCTCTTCTCTGGAGTGAAGTCAGCTCAGATCCATCAAAGAAAAAACAAAGGGAGAGGAGCGCCTCTAAGTAAAAAGGTTTATTGCAATTGACAAGTTAAAAGTATCCACTTACATGTAAAAACGATATGCTGGGTAGGATGATGTATTTCAGAAGAAGGTGGAGGGACGAGCACCAGTTCCCAGGAAAGCCCCAAACCTATGCCGCAATCCGGTGGAGAGCCGGGACGGAACACGGCCTGTCTTGCAGAGGAGCGGAGCAGTAAACCGAGGAAGCAGCCTGTGACGTCAGTAGCTGGAAACAACACAATTATCGCAAGAGTCAAATGCATATGACTTCTTCTGAAATACATCATCCTACTCAGCATATCGTTTTTACATGTAAGTGGATACTTTTAACTTGTCAATTGCAATAAACCTTTTTACTTAGAGGCGTTCCTCTCCCTTTGTTTTTTCTGGGGACCCTGTGTATGCCATATGGGAAATGGTGACTTGGAGGGTATGTCTTGGATTGCTTAAAATGGGACAGTAATATTTATCCCCAATATCTCCCACGATATATATTTAAAGACTATTATTGGTTTGTTTGATTCTGAACTCAACATGTTAATTGAGTGAGCTGATCACATTAGCCTCCAGGACTGGCTAGGAGACAAAAAGTCTACTCCTACTATAGTTGTTGATGACTAGGCTGAGGAGGGAGTGAGAACACTGTTTGTATTGTTAATTGTAATTAGCTCCTGTTATTGTGAAAATGTTCTGTGGTTGTACTTATGATAATGTACTGTGTGAAGCTCGGTGACCACAAGTCTGGGCAAAAGGTCATGTTAGATAATTAGCTCTTGTTAATTAGGTTAGGTTTTAGTCACCCTGCTGTATATATTTGTGTGAGATGTCAAATAAAGAGTTAGTCCATGTTAGCAGTGAAACAAGTGTCGCCTTGTTTTATGCTTGGGAGTGGTTGGAATATCTGATATCTGTGTCCAGACTGGGAGGAAGTGGTATACTGACGGAAGCACTCAAGTATAGTGTAGGACGTTCCGTGACATTGGTGGCAAGCAGCGGGAAGCTTCCTGCAGTCTGGGAAATCTAAACCTCCACATGGATCCAAGATCAGGATAGCAGACTTCAGTCACCCCAGCGGAGATATGGACCTGGCATCAGAGTTCCCAGGGCTGCTGCGGATCATCCTTTCAACATACACCAGGACTGTGTCTGAGGATGAATATCTGGAGCTTAGGCAGCATATTCGGGTGGAGCTCTGGATTGGAGCCCTCCAGCTTGCTGGTATAAAACAGGGCAACAGGTTGCTTTCCAACCCAAGAGCAACGGGCCAGTGACCAACGGGCATTGTGGATGGCATTCCTGGGAGAGCGGTCCCAGGAGCAATGGGTGACTGAGTTGGACAGGCTAGTCCAGCAGGAGATAGAGCTGGACAATCATTATCGGGCTCTGCAATGGCACGCAGAGCAGGGATATTTAGGGGAGACAACAGAATGCTCTCCGGAGGGATATGACTTTGGAGGCCCTGGATTGCTGTGGGAGAGCCTTACAGATCATTTTGTGTTTGGCGATGAAGGGGAACCGACCTTGAGGACCTGCGAGCATATAGAGAGGCTATGCTTGGTCTTGCAGGGGTCTCAGAGCTTAAACCTGATCTGGACCATTTGCTAAGGAAGGAACAGCATCTGGAAAGGGCATACAGAAAACTGCTAGAACACGTTCAGCAGCATGCCAGAAAATCGGCAGTGGAAAATCTGAAGATTGCCGTTCCCAAACCTGAAGTGCTGACAACAGGGCAGAGCTCTGCTAACCTCTGCCCAGCACTGATAGCATCTTCTGGGTTCCATGGACAGGAGAAAAAAGAAAAGGGGGCAAGAGGAGGCCTCCTAAAAAAGATGGTCCGCTCAAGAACAAACTGTTGTGAACCTGAAAAAACTTTATTGTGTCAATTTACTAAATAGAAACATAATCCACTAACCATGTATATTTAAAAAATAGGGCAAAGAAAGTCCTATTGTGTGCTGGTGGCCACCACAGACATTACACATACATCAAAATTTCATGCACTCCCACTCATCAAATTAATGTCACTGAAGACCCGGGTCTGTACAATTTTCATGGGATTCCAGAGCAAGGAGATGGCTTCATGAATAATAGACATTCGGTCCTTCTAGGATAAAGTGCAAGTGCTGGTGAAAAACAAGGGTCCCATACAGATGTGAGCCAATAGCTGATTGGGCATATATGTGTGTCAACCGACAAGGAGAAAAGGGGGGAAGAGCGTCCTGATTGATTAGTGAACGACTGCAACTCCAAGGGGGGGAGGAGGAGGAATGGTGGAGAAGGAGCAGCCTCACATGTATAGCATTGAAGATAGACGGAGGATAGCCATAGATAAAGTGCCATGGACAGGAGCCCGATAATGATGGTGAAACTCTATCCCCAGACACCAGTTATAGAAGTAGGGGATTTAATAGACTTTTCTGCTGAGGAAGAACAACCTGATGAGCCTCCAGCTGAAGATCTGGTAACTGAACAGAGGGTTCAAGACCTCTGCCCCACGCTTTTAGCAATTCCAGAGACTGGGGATTTAATAGACATTTCTGTAGAGGAGGAACCACCTAGCAAACCCCCAGCAAAAGTGCTGGCAACCGGACAGAGGGTCCAAGACCTCTGCCCCACACCTGTGGCAGTTTCGGAGGCTCAGGGTGAGAAGGTGGCAATCACTTCCCAGCAGCAGATACAGGGGGAGAAGGGAGAGGAGGTGTTTGTTGTCCCTCCCCAACAGTTGGCCAGGGTGGAGGAAGCAGCCTTTCCTCCCCAGCAAAGATCCGTGCACCTAGGAGACAGTACCATAGACATGTCGTCCCAGCAGCCAGATGAGGGAATGGAAAAGGAAGCAGCTGGCTCACCTCCCCAATGGCAGCTACACAGTTTGGGAGTGGAGGAATCCAGCCTCCTGCCCCAACGGTTAGCCGGAGCAGAGGTTGTGAAGTCCCCAGAAGAAGTGCTGGCAGCAGGGCAGAGTGCTACCAACCTCTGCCCAGCACCGGCAACAACTGTGGAGTTCCAGGGAGCCGGGGCAGTCGGCCCCTCTCTCCAGCGACAAGCTGATGTAGTAAAGCTGCTACTCCCAGCTGAATTCCTGGCAACATGGCAGAGCGCCGCTGGCCCCTGCCTAGCACCTACAGTGTCTCTACAGTTTCAGAAAGCTGGGACGATTGGCCCCTCTGTCCAGCAGCAGACCGAGCCCCGGAATGTTAAAACCACCCAGCTGAAGCACTGGCAGCCGGACATAGAGTAAATGACCTCTGCCCCACACCTACTGATGTCAACTATTCCTTGCAGCCAAGAAAGGAGATCATGCGGACAGACTATGTGAGTTCACTCTGCCTGACTAACGCATGTCCAGACCAGGTGGAGGTCCGGGACCTTGTTAGTCAACCTTTGGGGGAGAAATGTGACAGACTCACCTGGGATAGAGCCTTTTGGAGGGGACTGAATGCAAGCCTCTTGCCGACCGATTATGGGCCCTGGCATTTGGGGGAACGGTGCTCTTTGTGAGCTGTATGCCTGGGGACTCTTGAGGTGGTATTACTGTGGATTCGGGTCCTGGTCCCCCAGGACACACAGACTCTGGGGACCCTGTGTATGCCATATGGGAAATAGTGACTTGGAGGGTATGTCTTGGATTGCTTAAAATGGGACAGTAATATTTATCCCTAATATCTCCCAGGATATATATGTAAAGACTATTATTGGTTTATTTGATTCTGAACTCAACAACATGTTAATTGAGTGAGCTGATCACATTAGCCTCCAGGATTGGCTAGGAGATGAACAGTCTACTCCTACTATAGTTGTTGTTGACTAGGCTGAGGAGGGGGTGAGAACACTGTTTGTATTGTTAATTGTAATTAGCTCCTGCTACTGTGAAAATGTCCTGTGGTTGTACTTATGATAATGTATAATGTACTGTGTGAAGCTCGGTGACTACAAGTCTGGGCAAAAGGTCATGTTAGATAATTAGCTCATGTTAATTAGGTTAGGTTTTAGTCACCCTGCTGTATATATTTGTGTGAGATCTCAAATAAAGAGTTAGTCCATGTTAGCAGTGAAACAAGTGTCGCCTTGTTTTATGCTTGGGAGCGGTTGGAATATCTGATATCTGTGTCCAGACTGGGAGGAAGTGGTATACTGACGGAAGCACTCAAGTGGAGTGTGGGAAGTTCCGTTACAGGCGTAGCCAAGTCTTTTTGTCTGCCTAGTGTCCTACTCCTGTAGGGGGCGATATAACCCTATGGTTCTGAAGAAAGAAGGCTGTGTCTGTCAATGAATGAAAGAGAAAAGTGAAAATTTCATTTTCACTTTGCAAAATAAATGTTTTACTGCTTCAGTAAATGAGTCACATTGCCCTGGGTTATTCATTTGTAATTAAGTCATGGATGAGCATAAATGGCAGGCAGCAGCATTTTAAGAGAGCTCAGTAATGGCAGCTCAGTAATGGCAGCCTATGTATTCCTCCATACAGTGGTCATGTTGCACCATCGGAACAAAAACTTGTCCTTGGTTTAGACTGTAGTAATGTGCTGAGAATAAATAGTTGTTGTTTTTCTTAAGCTGTATTGAGGTTATGTTATATGGTCAGTTTTAATGCAAAGAGTATTTGGCAGAGTTCACCTTCAAGGAAAGAGAGATCGGGATGTGCCTTTCTCAAGCTGGCATTGCCATTGCCTTTCATGAGATGGAGATGTTCTCATTTGTCTCTTGCTCTACTATGAAGGGAGACTTCAGTGGAGCATGATAAATGCACATTATGCCATGTAGAGAGGATGCTCTCATTAAGACAAATGCACTGTACTTAGCGTTTTATTGCTCTATGTATGTTGTGTCTCATTACGTTAGCATTCATTATATTCAGTTCTTCTCTATAATAAGTGTGCTCTAAAAACCCATGGAAACAGGCAATATGATTATGTGGCATATCATGTTTCTGAGAGTGATCACATCATTGATCAAGCTATAATCAATCTATAATCTTACATCTAGTACATTTTGGTGGCTTGTGGCCATATTGTTAAAATTACTGATTAATCTCTGAGGGATCAAGGTGTCAAGGAACTACATATTTTTTCACATGTCAGGTACTCCCGAATGACGTGAAGTCTCAGATATTTAAAGCTAAACTCCAGGGAAAAAGCTACATACAGGAACCAGACCCTAGTGGTGCGCCACAAGGCGCTGTCCTAGGTCAAATTCTATTTAATCTATTTGTAAATTTAATAACTGAAGTTTTGGTGGGCAAGGGCTAATGACACAAAGGTTTGAAAAGGAGTTATTAGTCTGAAGGTGTTTGTAATGGCTAACATAATTTGTCTACACTGGATTATTGGTCACAGCAATGGAAACTGGAGTTCAAGGTTTCTAATTGCAAAATAATGCAATTGGGAAAAAAATCCTGTGATACAATTCTGGGGTTACAGTGTTGGTCAGAATTATGGAGAAAAAAAACGGGGGTACTTATTATAGATGCCTACAAAATAGGCAAACCGTGTGGCCTTACAATGAGTAAAGTGAAATGAATTCTAGGGTATATTGCTAGAGGATCACTAGCAAGAGGACAGATGTCCTGATTTCCCAATATAGATCTTTAGTTATAACTACCCTGTTTCCCCGAAAATAAGACCTAGCGTGATTGTCGGTGATGGCTGCAATATAAGCCTTACCCCCCAAATAAGCCCTAGTTAAAGTCCTTGTAGGTCTTATATTCAGGGTAGGGCTTGTTTTCGGGTTAACAGGGCAGGGCTTATTTGGGGGGTAGGGCTTATATTGCAGCCATCACCGACAATCACGCTAGGTCTTATTTTCGGGGAAACAGGGTAGAGGGATCACAAGCAGGATGAAGTAGACCCTGATTTCCCAATATAGATCTTTAGTTATCACTAGAGGATCACCAGCAGGAGGAAGGAGGTCCTGTTTCTTCTATACAGATCTTTAGTTAGCCCTCATTTAGAATACTGTGTCCAGTTCTGGAGACCTCACTTACAAAAAGATATTGCTAAGGTAAAACGAGTCCAGAGACAGACAACAAAAATGGTGAAAGGTCTGAGGAATAAAAATTTTCAGGAGGAACTGCAGGAATGCAAAGGGGTTAATTTACTAAAGGTAATTAGGCTGTTTACTCTTCAAGGAAATGTTATCTAGCGTTTAATGAATATAGTTAACTTTTACTTTGCAAAGAATACCCAGTCTTGTGCAAATCAAAAAACAAATTTGTGCTTGTACATGATCGGATAATAGAAGTCAGTGGAGCTTCACCTTATTCACTAAACTTTGAGGAGACTTGACTTGCAAAATGCAACTTCCATTACAAAGTCAACAGTCTATTTGCTTTAGGTAAATCCATCACAATATGTACTGTGTTGGGGAAAGGAGGGAAATGATTGAAACCTTGAAATACATTAAGTTGTGAATAAGGATCAGGAAGGCAATATTTCCATAATGAAGATAAAATTAAAAACACAAGGACAATACCTCAAAATTGCTGTAGGAATGTTTACAACTAAATAAATAAAACTAAATTAAATTGTACCAAAATAGTAGTTGATGCTTTGACAGACTTCCTTTAAAGGTAGCGAGTCTGTCAACAAGTAAATTTAAACATTCTTGGGACGAAATAAAACAACAACCCCCCCCCCCACAAAAAAAAAAAAAAAAAAAACAGAAAAGGGGTAGACAAAATGGATCTTTTTTTCTACTGTTACTCTTCTGTTTCCAAGAAAATATATAAATTAATAATCAATGCAGCACTAATCTTAGTGTGAATATAACAATCAATGTGATAGAAAATACAGACCTTGAATGCCGCTAAATATCAACAGTGCTTTCCGCCACACTATACATACTCAGAATACAACAATGATGTAGCATATTTATTTGCCCCCATAACAATAGATCTCCCACAAAAATGTACACCCCACCACCAATAGGTGCCCCACAACAATGGACACCCCAGCAACAATAGATCCACCCATAACAATAGACCTTCAGCTGCAACAACAGATCTCACAGCAGCCAGCATCAATAGACCTCTCCTTCAACAATAGATCCCCCCAGCAACATAAGACCCCTCTTCCCCAGCAACAATATATTCCCCACCAGCAACAATAGACCCCCTACAAAAAAATACACCCCCCCAGATTCAATAGATTCCTGAACAGCAGACATTAAGAGACCCTCCAGCACACCCCAACACCCCTTCCATACATTCAGTGCTGGAAGTGCCAGAACTGTGTTCCCCCCGTGTTCCAGCTGAAAAAAAAAAGCCCTGTGTAACACAATGGTGATGGACTATTGATTATCGGAAGTTTGGACTTTCATTTTTTTTTTGTACCGCTTCAGTTTCCATGTTTCTGTGTTTCTATACATATAAGATAGCTCTTTTACTTGCCAAAGAATTTGTATTTCTCTCCATTCAGTCCTGAAATCTTCACAGCCCTGCCATACAGCACAGCTCAGAAGGAACTTAGGTGTTGACAAGAAAAGCATAATGTGTGTAAAGAATGTGAGATGTATGCATAGTACATACATGAACATGTGTGCAAAAATTATATATGACAAAAAAGGATAAACAAATCAGATGGGAGGATGTGGGAGGGCAACCAACTCCCAAACCCTCATGCCTCCATAGGAAAATAATGAGTGTGGGTGACCTGCTAAATTGGGTGCAAAGCCACATGAGGTATATTGGTATGTAGAATCCAAGTAAATATATATATATATATATATATATATATATATATATATATATATATATATAAATATATATGTATAGCTTAAAAAGATTGAATAATGACATCCAACTAGGTGAAAATAAGTGAAAAAAAGGGGAGATCTTGAATGGAAATAACATACCATGGTAGGACATGCTGACAAGGAGTGAGGAGTCACTGACCACTGAGGAGAGCGTGCAGGACCGATGCTTCCCCGCCCATCCTATTTATATCTGCAGGGCTCCAATCGGACCCCTCCCGACATCAGATTAAAACAACCCCTGGGGAGCCTAGCGGAGCAGACATGCATTGTTAGAGCTCCACACCGCTGAGGAGAGAAGAGAAGGACAAAGCGGAGCCTGCAGGCTCAAAAGGTATCCATTTGAACCTTTTTGCCCCAGGGAACAAACTGTGAAAGTTTGGGCAGGAAATATGGTACTGGGAGGAAACCGTGGCAGAAATAAAAATCACCTCACAAAGAGCTCACAGGCACTCACTGCAGCTGAAGCAGCTCCAGTCACCTCACAAGATACAGCGTCAGGGAGCTCTCACAGACAGAAAATGTCACAGCAAGACTCTCCATTTGAGTCAGATACAGAACAAATCCTCTCACAAACTTCTCCACAAGCCTCCTCAGTATCCCCAGTAATATTATTACAATTTGAAAAGATGCTTCATAAGGCTTTAAAACAAACCTCAGACCAAATAACAAAAAGCCTAACCAAAGAAATAAGAGAGCTGGGAAACCGCACCGCAGCCTTAGAAATAAAAATGGATGAAATTAAAATTACAACCCAAGAAAATATAACAGAATTGGAACAATTAAAAAAAGAGAATTTAATACTTCAAACTAAGCTCGAAGATTACGAAAATAGAGCCAGACGTTCAAACTTGCGCATAAGGGGAATACCTGAAACTGTGACAGACCTGCAATCTACTATTACTGCTCTATTACAAGAACTAAAGCCAGATATCCCTATTGAACGTTTAGAACTGGACAGAGTACACAGAGCCCTCACAGCCAAAAAGAAAGATGGACCCCCACGTGATATAATCACAAAATTTCATTATTACAGAACGAAAGAACAAATACCAATTGCTGCAAGAGAAAAAAAGGAACTTAATTTTCAAGGACACAATTATCAAATTTTTGCTGACCTATCCCAACTTACTATTACTAAAAGACGATCCATGAAACCCCAGTTAATGGAACTGCAACGCCACAACATTATGTATCAATGGGGCTTCCCCTTTTCAGTCAGATTTAACTACCAAGGTACAATTTACAGAAGCAGATCAGCAGATGAACTACAACAAACTATTTTAAAATTAAATCTGACAGAACCCACAAGCAGCAACACTCCCACACGCAGAAGAATGGCGTCATCTTCACCTTCAGGCAGCACCCAGAAAATTTCAGAACAAAATGGGAATCATCATTCTCAAAAAAGAGGCCGTTATGCCACATCATCCATGGACCAAGAAGATTCAATGGACTGACATCCTAATTCCTGATATCTCTTCATTTAATATACTAAGAGATGGTTCTCTATAAAAAACCTGTATTTATAACTGAATGTAACTGCATTCTGATAGTCACACACTGTGTGGGATCATCTTACATTCCAGTTATATTTCTTATTACTTCTGATTCATATAGCCTTAGAATATATAAGTGAAATAAGGAAATTCTTGTTCAGTTATATATTATCAGGTAATAACAATAGATTTATTACTTTTTAGGACAAATATGTTCAATAATCCAGAAGCAATGGAAGCTTTTTTTTTCTTTTCTTAAAACAAATATATTATTACCTAACTAGTTCCTAGAATTCTGTTTTTGTTTATTCTAATCTGAAGCAATACAACCTCAATTTTTTGAGTTAACATATCTAAACAGTTACATATGAATAAAATATGTAATTGTTTACTCTAAAAGGGTTAAAATCCCAAAATATTTCAAACTATCTTCATCAATACCAAAGTTATTAACAGTACCTTTCTAACTGAATTATTTAGCCTAGGGCAAGACTAACCATATACAACCACCCTGGAATAAATAATTTCAACAAAAACTATATTCTGCACTCCAATTAATGAAACATCATTTTGATGTCTTTTGACATAGCACTTCTCTCCTGTAAGCGGAAGATCCGTGTACCCCCATTAGCCCTCCTCATTCTCCCAACCATATTATGTGGGAGTGTGACGAAGGCACTTATTCCCCTGAGAGAGATATTTATTCTCTTTCACGGGTAAATTGTGATTACTTGCAAAAAATAATTTATACAATGTATCATCTAATCTCATATGTTTTTTGTTTACTCTTTACTCCAGAATTCACTGGTTTCTTTTCTATCTATTCATCTCTTCAGTCCACACAGGTTGATCTGCGCAGTCAGCTCTGCATAACAAAAAGTAAGTCAAAACTATTTGATCTATTGCCATGGCACCACTGAATATACTTTCCCTGAATGTTCAGGGAATAAATGTCCCTCAAAAAAGGACCAAAGCCTTCCGTACTTTCCATAACAAGAAGGCTCACATAGTATGCCTCCAAGAAACACACTTCACCAAAGATTCTACTCCAAAATATATTTCTCCTTTTTATCAACAAATTTACACGGCTTCTGCCTGTACCAAGCAAAGGGGAACTCTAATTGCATTTCACCGATCCACACCATTCACCTTATCATCAGAAATTAAAGACCCAGAAGGTAGATACCTGATACTCATGGGTTATATAATGGATACAGCAATCACAGTGATTTCCTACTACGCTCCTAACAAACAACCTACACCATTCCTCTCACATATATTACAAGTGATTAATACACACAAAATAGGAACAGTAATAATGTGTGGGGATTCGAACCAGGTCCTCCTCCCATTTCTAGATAAATCACCTTTTACACCATCCAAAATATCCTCTAGATTACCTTTTTCTCAACTTCTTTCCAAATACAATCTGGTAGATTCATGGAGAGAAAGTAACCCAATGAAAAAGAAATTCACTTATTTCTCGCACCCTCATCAAACCTTCACCAGAATAGATCATATTTTTCTAACAATAGGAATGATACCAGAAATTATTGCATCAGATATAATTCCGATTCCGTGGTCTGACCATAATGCAGTATACACTACTATAGCCTCAGCCATACCAAAAGCGCATGACCCAACGTGGTACTTACCGGACATAATGCTCAAACACCCACTACATCAGATGGCCATTGAACAAGCTTTAAAGGAATACATATCAATTAATAATACAACAGACATCTCCCCATTAACACTGTGGGAAGCTCATAAGCCTGTCTTGCGTGGTACAATACAAAGACAAATGGCACTATTTAAACGGGAACGCAAAAATCTAGCAAAAAAACTAGAACTCAATTTTAATGCAGCCTACATATCATTTCAAGATAATCCATCTCAGAGTACAAAATCTAATCTGGAAAAATCTAGATTGGAATACGATCTATTTCTCACTGAGTCAGTTGATAAATCCCTCAAACGCTCCAAACACAATTTCTACATGAATACAAACAAACCAGGTACATATTTGGCTCGGGCATTAAATTCAACTAACAAATCTTTCAAACCAATACGTTTGAAATTATCAAAAAATGTTTACACTTGTAATCCAGTTAAAATAGTCCATAAATTTCACTCACATCTCGCAACTTTATACAAGACAAACAATGAATTTAATCCTACAGAGGCTGAATCCTTCTTCTCAAAAATAACCTTACCTGAGTTATCTCAGAATCAAAAAAGCAGTTTGGATGAGCCTATAACTATAGATGAAGTTGCTAACGCCATAAAAGACCTAAAACTTAACAAAAGACCAGGCCCAGACGGCTACTCGGCTTTATACTATAAAACATTCTCAGAAATACTCTCTCCCATTCTCACTGAAACTTTTAACAAACTTCTAGATGGACATTCTTTTCGGCAAGAAACACTAATGGCAATTGTTTGTATGATCCCAAAACCCCTTTCTGATGATACTTCCTGTGTGAATTATCGGCCTATCTCTCTGTTAAACCTCGATATTAAATTATTAGCAAAAATAATAGCAAAACGCCTCAATAGCATTATAGGAAAATTAATACATAGAGATCAAGTAGGCTTCATGCCAAATAGACAGGCAGGCGATAATATACGCAGGGCAGTGTTATTGGCACATATTGCTAAAAAACGGAAAATCCCTTTATGTTTTCTATCTCTCGATATTAAGAGGGCATTTGACACAGTATCCTGGCAATATATGCAATATTCATTACAAAAATGGGGTTTTGGACCCCACTTTTTAACATGGATCAAAGCATTATATAATAAACCCAAAGCCTATATAAAATATGCTGGATACAAATCTGAAGCCTTTAATATCGAAAGAGGTACCCGACAGGGTTGCCCATTATCTCCCTTATTATTTGCCCTTATACTCGAACCCATGGCCCAATACATCAGAACAAACCAAACTATAACTGGCATTGAAGTAGGAGGTATTACACACAAATTATGTATATTTGCAGACGATATATTACTTTTTCTATCATCACCACAGGTCTCTGGTCCTAACTTAATACCAGCTCTTGATGGATTTGCAGCCCTATCCGGCCTTATGATTAATCCTAAGAAATGCCTAGTGCTTAATATTTCACTCACAAACATGGAATTGATCCCGGCTAGGGCTGCACTCCCATTCACATGGGCAGAAAAATCAATCCCATATCTTGGAATTCATTTAACAGCATCTCATTCTGACTTATTCTCAACCAATAATCCTCCTGTATTAAGACAGATCACAAATCTAATAAAACAATGGTCGCAACTTCCTTTATCCTGGATAGGGAAAATTAATGCAATCAAAATGACTATTCTACCCAAATTGCTTTATCTATTCAGAGTCCTCCCTATTCCAATTCCTTCCTATTTTTTGAGAATAGTACAAAAAAGAGCAACTTCGTTTATATGGGGCTCTTCTAAACCACGTATACCTATACACACACTACATCTTCCCAAAAATAAAGGAGGCCTGGGATACCCTAATTTTACTAACTACTACAGAGCAGCACATTTGGCCAGTCTGTCCAAATACCATGCAAAACAGGAAATCCCATTATGGGTATTTATAGAGGCTTCAGAAAATTACCCTCTATTAATATCAAATTTATTATGGCTTGATCCTAAAGACCGCTTTAAAATTCATAATCCCATAACTAAACACTTCTTATCTCTCTGGGATAAACTAAAAACCAAAAATCAGTTACAATCTCCACACAATCCTCTCCTTTCTTTTATCAGAAATCCGGCCTTTTATCCGGCATGGATCTACCCAAATTCTTTTAAAGCTTGGACAATAGTCCTGGTGGATTCAGTGGATCCATAGCGGAACTTTATCCATATATATGTAGCAACATCATTATGGGTTCAGGGAAGCTGAAGTGTAGGAGTAAGTGGGAAAGGGACCTGGGTAGAATTTCGGATGGACAATGGAAGAAGATACTGGCAGGAGGGAATCAAGCTACAGTATCGCCGGCCCAGAAGATGTCATATTTAATGCTCTTACATAGAACCTATTATACCCCTAAAAAACTGTTTAAATGGGGGCGGAGGGGGGACTCCAAATGCCCTAGGTGCCAGAATGTGGGAGACCTGATGCATATGATCTGGAAATGTCCAAAATTATTCCGCTATTGGACGGAAATATTAGATACCATAAATAAGATCTTTAAGCTGACTCTCAGAATGGACCCCAAACTATGTATCTTGGGAGTAGGGGAGAGTCTGGGGAATATTAAAACTAAAACGGTGCTAAGGTGCCTTTTCCAGGCGAGAAAACTAATAGCACAGAGATGGCAGGCAGAGAAACCCCCTTCAAAAGATGACTGGTTTAAAACAGTAACTGAAACAGTATGGAAAGAAAGGGTAGTATATGCAAGGAGAGGAAACTTAAAGGAATTTAAAAAAATCTGGAAGCCTTGGTTAGAGGAACTGGGTTATCCTACGTAAGATGTGTGTAGGAAATAGATAAGGTAATGAAGGTATGGTATTGAGTGCATTTATAAAGGTATATTGTAAATTGCGAATAAGATAGGGGGGAGGGTGAATATGGGATATAGGGGTGGGTGGGAAGGGTTAAAGGGAGAAAATCAGATAGTAACATTTTTCTTCTTTGCTAATATATATATATAAAATGTTTTGTATATGATGTATCTAAGAATTTTTGTAATGAGAATCTATTTTATATGTTTTGAAGATTTGAATAAAGATTATTTAATTAAAAAAAAAGCTTGGACAACATCAGGCATTCAGACACTAAATGACTTCATAGCATCTAAATCATTCCTTTCATTCCCATCGCTTAGAGAAAAATATGATCTACCAAACTCTGAGATATTTAGATATCTCCAAATCAAAAATTTCTATACACCATTCCTAAAGGGGGATAAACCATTATCCCAATTATCCATTTTTGAATCAATCTGTACAAAAGATCCATTTGCTAAAGGTACAATTTCATCTCTTTATAATCAATTATATGGAGTAGCAAATCTTAATAGACCCTCTTACGTTCAGAGGTGGGAGGAGAACCTGGGACGAACTTTAGAAGACACGGACTGGTCTAACATATGGCTCACATCTAAGTCATCTTCACCCAACATCTTAGCAATGGAGACAAATTATAAAGTCCTAACTCGCTGGTACCTTGTACCCGCTAGAGTGGCAAAATATTCACCTAATACCTCAGCTCTTTGTTTTCGAGGATGCCCAGAAATAGGCACATATTTACACATATGGTGGACGTGTCCACTAATCCAAACCTTCTGGAAGGAATTCTTCGTGATTGCATCTAAAATATTTAAAAAAATAATACAACCAGATCCATATTTAACTTTACTTAATCTAAAACCGGAATGGTTAACACTCTCTCAATTCAAACTTATGATCCAACTAATAACGGCTGCAAAACAAACAGTGGCCAAGGCATGGAAATCTCCTACATTGGTACTAGCAGAAACAATTCACAGAATGAATAATACAATGTCCCATGCTAAGATGGTAGCCATCGATCAAAATCAAATCCCAAAATTTGAAAAACTTTGGCATCCTTGGATAAAACAACAGTTCCTGTCAAACTTCAATGACTCTGTCCTGTTGCCATGGTAACAGATTAAATGACTTACAGAGACACCCATTCTAAGGCTTCAAAGAGAACTAAAAAGAATAATAAACTGACGAGCGGGACAACCTTGTGGACCATACCTTTTACCTTTCAACCCTTTTTCTTCTTTCTCTTTCCTTTTCTCCACCTTACGATTAAAGCTCATTATCAGAATTTATTTGACCTATATACACTCTACTTGTAAACAATATGTATAGTAGGTATAAATCATTTAAATACCTACAAAAGTAACTAAGGAAATTATATATATCTTTAATTTAGGTTTACGTGAACCCAATGTTTAATATTTGAAATTTCATGATATTTACCTATATAAACCCTACTGTAAAACAATGAGCTTACTTTATAGATCCTTGTAAACTTACTTTATGTATCTTTATAACATTGTATACTCAATAAACTTCTTTTGACAAGGAAAACAACCCCTGGGATCTATCATAAAGTGTCAGGAGTAGAAGAGATCCCAAGTATGGAAATTTCGTTATTATCTCTGACACACATAAAAACAATTAAGACAGATATTCTCCACCACATGACATCCGCAGCTAGAACACTAATAGCAAGAAATTGGAAAGAAACTAGGTGCCCAACAATAGCGGAATGGATTTGTGAAATGAACGAAATTCAGTATATGGAGAAACAGATAAGAGATGAAGGGTACATAATAAATCAAATGCCAGAAATATGGCAAAAATGGGATGAGTTTC
This sequence comes from Aquarana catesbeiana, assembly GCF_042186555.1. Taxonomy (NCBI): domain Eukaryota; kingdom Metazoa; phylum Chordata; class Amphibia; order Anura; family Ranidae; genus Aquarana; species Aquarana catesbeiana. The sequence goes on from NC_133333.1 coordinate 147,496,743, forward strand.
GGTTATCAAAAGAAATGTTAGAATTTTTATAAATGGAAAGAACAGTTTATTATTTTTTTTGTGTGCAAGTGGTATGTATGTACTAGATGTATGAATATAGTGGAAGTGGTGAGGGTAGGTATAAAGAAAATGAGGGATAATGATCAAGCTTATTTATTAATTTATGGTCTATGGTTATGTATATGAAAATATCATTATATGTATTTTTGAGAGTGATATGATGTATAGTTGTTGATGTCTAATTTTTATTTTTTTAAAAAGAGAAAATCTAATAAAGAGAAATTGAAACAAAACAACCCCTGAAAGAGGGAAGGAGGGAAGGTAAGGGATGGTAAGCGCAAATCCTCTCGCACTCGAGCTGGACAAAGCCGCATGGGCCGGCATGGTTTAGTCACGGCCAAGCCGCCAACGTGTGCCGGCCAGTCACCTGGCGTCAATGCAATCGGAGATCCTGCCCATCAAGGGAGAGACAGGCGGGGAAATCCGATGAAGGAATAGCAGCATATGGCAATTATGTCACTGTTGATCTGTTGGAAATTGTATTTACCAATAAATCTTTACTTTATTGATTTTATTATTGAGTGTGTTGCGCCTCATCTAAAGTCCCACGGGCTATTTCATTAGGTAGAAATACAGTGTTGTCAGCTTCCCGCCCCCAGCCTGCTGATTGGACAGGAAAGGAGAAGACTGATATCTGCTTGCTCCTTCTCAGTACATTTGCATGCAGCACACCTGATTGGCTTTAAGTCCTGCCCCTAATTCATCAATTCTGAGTGCTGCTATGTAGGATAGTTCAGAAGGCTGATACCAAGTCAAAATCAGGTATTTGTGGTATCCGCATCTAAAAATTTGTAAATTATTAACACATACACAATTTTATTCATTTGTGTATTTTATATCTACCTGGATTAAAGATTTAAAGCAAGTATCTGTAGAACCATTTTTGTGCTGTTTAATCTTCTAGCAGAGAATTGGTAAAAATTATTTTGGTTTTCAGAACTACATATTGATATATTAAGTCCTGGATCTTTTTCTGCAGATTTATAGGACTCTCTAAACTAAATAAGCCTCTGACAATTTGATTATGTTTTAGAGGGAACCTTTCACAGTAGAGACATGGCAGCTTCAGCAGCTGACTTGTTTTTGAAGATGAAAGTCAATCGCTGACCCAGAACAAGTATGCGGGCAGTGACGTGTTGGCAGACCTGACCTGTGTGCTTGTTTTGGGTCCCGTGACTCACTGCCTGTCTCAAGTTTTCTTAAAGACCAGTTGACTATATTAATAGAACATTTTTTCTTTTTTGTGGACAGAGGGGAGAAAGGTTGAAGTTTTTGGTTAGATACTTTGTCTCAAAACTGTCATGTATATATAAGAAATGTCTCTCCTCAGGAATAAAACTTTATTGCACTTATGTCATTGCTTCTTAAATGTGAAAATCAGAGATATTTAAGAGATATTTATGTCTAAACTGCTCACCACATTTTGATACAATTTGAACAAAATAATTGTTTCTAAGTTTTAAGCTACATGAGCAGGGCCCTCCTATTTCTTCTGTATTGTAATTGTACTGTCTCCCTTTTTATTGTAAAAGCGCTGGACACACTGTTGGTGCTATTAAATCCTGTATGAGAATATTATTAATAAAAATGCACATACTGTTTAGAAGGAAATATCCTCATGCAGGAATTGGAAAAAAATAGATGTGTCCACTTGTCCTCATCAGCATGTCATAGCTGAACTGGTTTGAATCAGGACCAAAATAGTGTATTCCCTACTGTAGTAAATATGTCAGTCATGGGGATATACACAACAAAACTACCACAGACTTGCAATTATCTTAATTAACTCAGGCAAAAAGTTAAAAGTGATTGTAAAATATTTTTTTTTTGTTATAGGTACCTGCTCTGTGCAATGGTCTGCTCTTGGCTCCACCCCCCCCACTTCCTCATCGCTGTATATGATTGACAGTAACAGGAGCCAATGGCTCCCGGTTCTCTCACTGAGTCCAGAGAGAGAGGCGCTGCTGCTCTTGCTTTCTGTACAACCATGTGGATGACACCACTGCTAAGGAATAGAATTGTATCCTCGCCCTGTCAGCATGTTCCTTATCAGCACATTGGCATGCTGATCCCCTGATTGGCTCCTGGTTTTACCAATACCACTCCCACAAATGCCGCTATACAGGGGATTGTAAGAGGCTGATATCAATTCTAACTCAGATACTTACTCTTAACTTAATGCATTTTAAAACACAACTCGGGCTTTCACACTGGAGTGAACGGAGCAGCTGTTTTAGGGCGGTTTGTAGGCGCTATTTTTAACACTATAGCGCCTGCAAAACGCCCCAGTGTGAAAGGGGTTTTAGCATTAGAAATTGTAGGAATTTACTTTAGGTTTTCAACTTTCATCCAGATATCAGAAAACCTGTGGTTATGTCCTTCCCACTGTTGATTGGTGGGAATCTCCCTACCTGGTACCCATATAATGTGCTTGAATAAGCACCATGAAGCAACATCAATGCTTGCAACTCAACCTTTGTCGCAGTTCATTTTTCTTGGGTGCAATACAGTCAGGTCTCAGGAAACAAATGATTTTATTAGTCTGCTTTTCAGGTTGTTATTTTTAATTATATTGTTTTTTTATGTACTGAGGATTATATATTTTTATTGTTTTTATCATGAATTATATCCTTCCATGACTGTTTTGACTAGGTTTGAGATAAATTATTGATTTATTGATATTCTTGTTATGAATTGGGATAAGATGATTTTTAAATATGTTCGATGTGTAATTTCATGGACTGGATGTTCAATACTTCATGAGGATCACCTGCAGCTCTGTAAAAATAGAAAACACACAAATGCCCTGACTACCGTCTGGAAGAAGTTGTCAGACTAATGAAATACATTGGGGGAAGCCAGGCTTTATGTGTGTTGATCTGCGGCATTCAGCTGTGCTTTGGGCAGTGTCTCTTCTCATACACAGTATAGCTGGCTGTGTGAGACACAGACAGGAGCGCTCACTACTCACTGCTGTGGTCCACTGAGGATATTTTGGATGCTTAGTTGTACAATTTCAATGTGAGACTAATGGCCTTTTTGTTAATATGTTTGTAGCACTGACCCCCGAATGAGCTGCTGGTATTTGATTGGGCCTGTACTCTGCTTTACCACCCCTAATGACTTGGCTCAGTCCCCTTGACACAGCTGTGGTGCAGTATTAGTGTGGAGCTAATAGTAAAGAATAATCCCACAATGTACAATATAACAATAGTATACCTTTGTTATTACCTGGGTATCTGATGTTCCACCTACTCTCAAAGGAACAACAATCCACACAAATTGTACTCAACCAGGAATCTAATTTTACTGGAATTGGTATAAAGATAATAATCACAATAGTTGCACTGTCACACAAACATAGTGCAACAGTCCAACAAATATTCACAACAGTTTGTACATATAAAGATATATCAACTAGTCTCTGGAAGTGCGTCTCCAAGTGGGACTAATGCCAGAATGGGAAATACCTTAGTTCTGGGCACCTTCCCACTTCCAGTGCGCCCTTGTAACCACAAAAAGACAATGTTAGTAAATAAAGCACAAATGTAATCCCCGCAGAGCTCCCCCTGCTTTATAATGTAGTCCCTTTGATAAACTGGAGAGTGCAAGGCCTTGCAATGAGAGATGAAGTCTTTTCCTTCTTCCGTCTTCTGCTAGCTATTTATGAATTATAAATTGTAATCCAACGGTTAAATAAACCAGGGTTAGATAAAGTGAATGTTGAAGATTATTCTTGTAGTATAGTAATCTGCAATTGTCTCCGATGCAATTAACTTTATGTAACACAGCGCTAGTAGTATAGGAAAGGGTAGGCTTGAGGCCTATTTGACCTCAGTCTCTAGTTCCTTAAATTCTCCTGTGTGGGACTACAGGTCCCAGCACACTATGTTACAGATTCAGGTGTATAAAAGTGCGTTAGGAAAACTTTGGGCAGCAGCCCTCTCACCCAACCAGGTCTGTGTAGTAGAACAGCTCCGCTCCAGTGTATTTGGTCTTGCTTCCCGCCGGCCAGCGCCGGTACACTTACATTTTGCTCTGCAAAATGGACCGGGACCCTCTAATGGCTCCGACAGGTGCCTCTGGATCCTTCCCAGTTCTGCTGCACCATCCTTCAGCCCACTGGTACAAAGCGAAGTCACTGGATGTGCCGCTCCGCAGTAGGTGTAGGCTGCGATCAATATCCACTGATGATGGAAAAAACAGCCTGGATGGAAAATAATTGCATCTGGAGAAGAAGCGTAATTGCTGAAAAATAAAAAATAAACAGTAATGGTCCATGATCATTCCATATAGATTGCCAAAAACAAAGTCCTGTATCAAAGTGATGGGGAAACACCCTTATAATGGCAAAAAGTACGCACAGTGTCACAAGCAATTTGCAAAGTAAAGATCTAGCATACAATACCCTCCTTTTAGGATAATAATATTCCTCTGTTTCTAAACAATCCCCGCATAGAGCGGCTGCTGTCAGGTTCCCCCAGCCTCCCGTGTCCACGCCATGGGTGGACTTCCGGGACACGATGGAAAGGAGGCGTCACGTGACCCTGGTGACATCAACGCATTTCGCAATGAAGATCACGTAGTTTCGTGACCAGAGTAATATTATTATCATAATAGGAGGGTATTGTATGCTAGATCTTTACTTTGCAAATTGCTTGTGACACTGTGCACGATAGAGTGGATTGTTGGCAACAGACCCTGGAGTTGTTTTTGTGTACATCATACACTGGTTTGTCTGATCGCTATTCATGATACATCTAATGCAAAAGCATACCAGAAAGTGACTGTATTTATGAACTGCCTCAATCCCCCAACATCCTGGTGTATTACAGACTGGTCCTAACTTTATTCCTTTTTTGCCATTATAAGGGTGTTGCCCCCATCACTTTGATACAGGACTTTGTTTTTGGCAATCTATATGGAATGATCATGGACCATTTCTGTTTATTTTTTATTTTTCAGCTATTAAGCATCTTCTCCAGATGCAATTATTTTCCATCCAGGCTGTTTTTTCCATCATCAGTGGATATTGACTTTGCTGGACTTCCCCTTATAGTCAGTTCTTTCTTGGGGCACAGTTTCTTTCCCTTTCCTTTTCCTTTTCCCTTTTCCTCTTCCCCCCTCCCTTCCCATTCATACTGTGGGCATGAGCCTCCCAGGGACCCCTATATGGATGCCCATGCCTTATCATTCACAATCGTGGTTTATTTTATACGTCATTGATGTGGCATGCTCATCTATATACAGATTCTTTGCATCCGGACGATTGTTTATTTGTTTTTCATTTTTGTGTGTTTTGTCATTGGCCTGTGCTGTTTGTAGCCACATCCAGAGATGACTAATCATTTTTCACTTTCCCATACATTGTATACTGTATCACTCATTTTGGTCTTCTGGTTCCTTTCAATCTTGATTAGGACAACCCAGTTTTTTGTATATGCTATATTTGTCGACTAGAGTGACACTACCCACACTGGGTACACAATGTATTGAGGACATACTTGTATATTACTACACACATATTTAGGCCCTTTTTTTATTTTTTTTGTTTATACCAGGTGTGAATGCAGCCTTAAGGGTGGATAGTAGGTCACATAGGAGTGACGAAAGAAGTTTTGCTACACTTATTTATTTTTTTTTGGACACTGTAGCGCCTTTTATTAGTTTCAGCTCCTCCTGGGACACTGTTGAGTTCTTGGGGATTTATGTACACATTTATTTTTGCTATAATTTTTGAAGCGATATCATTACTATATATACAGTATATATTTTGTGATACATTAATAAGGGGATAAATAAGTACTTAGCACTGTATTGAACTAGAGCATTTGTCCTGGTTCAATTATAATTTACTTTAGCCACTTGACCTTTGGAAGATTTTTTTCCCCTTCATGATCAGGCCATTTTTTTGCAATGCGGCACTACATTACTTTAACTAACAATTGTGCGGTAGTGCAACGCTGTACCCAAATAAAATTTATGTATTTTTTTTCCCCCACAAATGGAGATTTTTTTGATGGTATTTGATCACTGCTGCATTTTTTTTTTGCACTATAAACAAAAAAGGCTAACAATTTTGGAAAAAAAAAAAACAATCTTTTTTACTTTCTGTAATAAAACATATCCAATAAAAAAATAAAACAAATCGAACTTCTTATATTTTTGTTAAAAATATCCCAGTAAGTGTATATTGATTGGTTTGTGCAAAAGTTATAGCTTCTACAAACTATGGTATGTATACTGGAATTGTTTTATACTATTAACGGTGGCATTCAGTGACTTATAGCAAAAGTGCAATATTGTGGTGGAGAATCAGACACTAACTGACACTTTTGACACTTTGGGTGAACCAGTGACACTAATACAGTGATCAAGGCAAAAAATATGCACTTTCACTGTACTAATGACATGGCTGGGAAGGCGTTAAACATCTAGGGCAATCAAAAGGGTTAACTGTGTGCCTAGCCAGTGTTTTGTGTAAATTGTGTGCTGCTTTTACCAAGGAAAGTGATGGAATTTATTCCTTGCTTTGCTGGGACACAGAATTCATCACTTTCCCCCGTAATAACGGAGCTCTACCTTGTTTAATCCGCTCTGTGTCTCTGCTCGATGATCGGCTGGTGCCGGCAGACATCCATTGCCTGGCACCCACAGATCGGCTTGTGCTGTGAGTAGTCACAGTAGACGCAGCCACCAACAGAGTGTGTGCACACCCCCTAGGGGAAGTGCAGAATCATGTATATATGCCACCCTGTAGCAGTAAATCTGCTATGGGGCAGTCGTTAAATTGTTAAGGTATTATTCATATGCCTGCTTTGTTGGTTTGTTGGAACCCTATTTGTATAGTGAGTCGATTGTATTTTGTGAGTACTCACAAAAGCGCAGTGAGGGTTGTAATTTATATAGTTCCCATTGAATTTTATGAGATGGTTCAACACTTCAGCATCTAATACCAAATGAATACTAATTTTGGACAGGCCAACCTTTTAAGTTCTATCAAAGTATGGCCATCTTAAGTTATATGACTGGCACTATTAGATATTGTTCTGTATATCATATAAGTCAGCTTGCGATTTAAGTTTACCACAGTATTGCAGGTGGTGCTGTACCAAATCATTATACCACCATCACTTTTCAACCCATAGCCTAACTTACCCCACACATGTCCTTTTTGGATTTAAAGTGGTTATAAAGCTGAAGGTTTTTTACCTTCATGCATTCTATGTATGAAGGTAAAAAACCCTTCAGTATGCAGCTCCCCCACTCCCCCTAATACTTACCCAAGCCTGATCAGGATCCAGTGATGTGCATGAGAGCGGCTGCTCTCCCAAGTCTCTGCCTCCTGATTGGCTAAGAAATAGCAGTGGGAGGCATTGGCTCCCCTTGCTGTCAATCACAGCTCACAGCCAGTGAGAAGGGAGTGGGAGGTGGGGCCAGTGGTGTATTTTGGTTTTGTGCTGCCCCAGGCAAGACTAAAATTGGGCGCCTCCTCATCTAAATTTGTCCCACCTCTTCCTATTCAGGGTGGCTATAGTGGCTATTCGGAGTCTCTGGTGGCTATTTGGGGTCTTAGGTTGCTATGCGGAGTCTATGGTGGCTATGTGGGCATCTTAGGATGCTATATGGGTCTCTGGTGGCTATGTGTGGTCTCTGGTGACTATGTAAGGTCTCTGGTGTTTATGTGGGGTCTCTGGTGGCTATGTGGGGTCTCTGGTGGCTATGTGGGGTCTCTGGTGGCTATGTGGGATCTCTGGTGGCTATGTGGGGTCTCTGGTGGCTATGTGGGGTCTCTGGTGGCTATGTGGGGTCTCTGGTGGCTATGTGGGGTCTTTGGTGGCCTTGTGGGGTCCCTGATGGCTGTGCAGGATACCTGGTGGTTGTGTGGGGTCTCTGGTGGTTGTACAGGGTCCCTATTGGTTGTGTGGGGTCTCTGGTGGTTAAGCAGGGTCTCTGATGGACTGTGGGGTAGTAGCCACCACACCCCCTGCCACTAGTCTGCCACAGTGCTCCTGACCAAACCCCTCACTAGCCTGCCACAGCCCCCCCCCCCCCGCTAGGAGAAAAGATAAGAAAAGGAAGGAAAGTGAAAAGGAAAAATAGGGAAATGGAAGAAAGGGAGAGAGGACGGGGAGCCAAACCATCACAAATAAAATTGTATCCTAGCCTGTGCTCATGAACTCAAATTAACGAGGCAGGTGAGTGGATATTTTGCAGACATTAGCTAAATTGCAGCTAAACTAGCTATACGGTCTACAGCCTTTGAAAACAATTCCAGCTATTCCAAGATCAGCAAATAAGGTAAGTACTTTTTCTCTAAGCAGTTAGCCTCCCTGACTCTCCTTCAAACCCAGGCATGATACAGACCTTAAGCCTATCCTTTTCACTTCTCCAGACCTTCTTCCACTGATCTTTTTTTTAGGTTAAAAGCTTCAATTCATTTGACATTTAGAATAGTCCAATAACACATCAACTCTTTCTCCCTGCTGTATGCTGAGTGACGATTACAGACAAGTCTAAAATAATCTGTTGCAAGGAAGTTGTTTTGCCTTCGTAGTGCACAAATAGCAGAAGAGAAAAATTCTCACCACTTATGCAAATGATGCTGTGTTAAGTATTCATAGAACAGTATGAAGCTGGATCTTCTCCCAGAATGACTTGGGATCCGTCCAGAATCCCTAGGGACCATTGTTACTTCCCAGAGGGGTCATTTATCAAAGAAGAAAAAAATCCAATTTGAAAGTAATGGAAATTTTGCTTTGATAAACTTTATTCCGCTTCTCTGCCTGTGGAAACATAACAAAAGCTAGACAACCAAAATACAAATGAAACTAGAGTGCAGGCTTATATTCTGCTTATGGTATCTAAATACTGTTTCCATTAACACTTAGCTGTTAGATCTACTAATGCTTTCACCAAATGATGTCTTTTTTCAGTGACTCTCAATGATTCAAGCTTGCCTATTCACACAGAACTTTCAGGGGAGTAGAAAACACAATAATGAACATTCCATATACAAATATTTACGAAGGCTTAGCAAAGACAAAGGGTGATTTAAATAATGTATGTTGAGGTCACTGAGTGGAAAATTGAACATACTTTGCTGTTTAAAACTAATAGTTTAACACTAATAATAAACATTTATGCACAATTACATAGTTAAAGTATATTCAAATATTAGTTTGAGTTGTGAGTGTCAATGCAAATGGTAATATATTAATAAGATTTTTAAAAAATACAGAAAAAGTTGAAAAAAGTCAGTAATATGTATTTAGAGTAAAAAAAAAAAAATGTTTTAAGCTATAATGCATCTGCATGTGTGTGAGCTTTTTGATAGAAAAAATAAAAAGTCATGTTCAACAATGTTTTGGACCAGTACCAGAAACAAGTTGTTTTCAGACAATTAAAATGTGAACCCTAACAACGAACTGCTCTTATTTTTTCCCTTTTGGTCTGGTAAACGTAAAGCTTTGTTATACTGCAAGGAGATGGCATAATGGGCACCGGTGTGATAATTTAGTGTGTTGATTGAATGACAGCTCCAAGTCTGCTGACGATGCTTACAAAGCATCCAAGATGGTGATGCCCAGCAGCAATCTCAGGGCTCTTGGATGTCTACACAAGGGAGGCATTTACTGGCAAATAACATGCATAAAATAAATTACGTTCACATATAATCTCATTAGAAGATATTTGTTGAAATTAACCGCTTAGTGGGTGATCACCAAAGAGCTTATAATGGGGGTCTTGTGATGTGCCTTGGGCTTAGTTCCTTTATTTGCAGACTGACTTCTAGCTGCTGTCTTGTTTCAGACACTATCTGGTTTTAGGCTGAAGTACCTTGCACACCTAAATCTGTAGTATAAGAAATTCTGGGCTAAAGCTAATGCAGTTCCTTTTTTTTTATTTTCCCTTTTCCACCTTAATCATGTCTACTGAAAATGATCTGTACTTACTGGTGAGTAATATACCACATGAGATGAGATTAGATGTCTTTATCAAGTAGTTTTGAAGGCTGTAAGAATTTTTTTTCTTAATATTTGGTTAATTTCAGACACGCCTGCCTGCCAGAGGCTAGGATTGGGTATTTTTTGTTTCACATCAGTAGCCACTGCATTACAAAAAGTCACAAATTATGTTTTTAAAAACCAATGTATTTCATTTTGCCGACTGGCGCTCTGTTAATTCTGGGAAAATAGTGAGAGATGCAAGTCAGGAATGACCTGTCATTTTCACATTGGGGCAGCAGTTTCTGTGATATAATATTCCTTGGCTAATATGTCATTGTCCCCTAAGCTTACAAGAGTAATTGCATTGGAAAAAATATAGCTGATAGCTGAATTTTACATGGTTTTTCAATTGTAGGATCATGAATCACAGAATCACACATGAATCACAGGACTGTGAATCTGTATTATTATCCACTTAAGGACCGATCCTCTTTCTGGGATTTGTTGTTTACAAGTTAAAAACAGGTTTTTGTGCTAGAAAATTACTTAGAACCCCCAAACATTATACATTTTTTTTCTGGTACCCTAGAGAATAAAACGGCGGTCATTGCAATACTTTCTGTCACACTGTGTTTGCGCAGCGGTGTTACAAGTGCACTTTTTTTGGAAAAAATAACTTTTTTGAATTAAAAAATAAGACAACAGTAAAGTTAGCCCATTTTTTTATATTGTGAAAGAAAATGTTACGCCGAGTAAATTGATACCCAACATGTCACGCTTAAAAATTGCGCCCGCTCGTGGAATGGCGACAAACTTGTACCCTTAAAAATCATATTAAATATCATATGTGGGCGCTAATCACGCGAGCTTCTGCACGTGAGCTCAGCAAGATGGGGCACGTTTAAAAATTTTTTTTTTTCCTATTTTTTTTTTTACCTTTTATTTTTTATTTTTACACTGTTCTTTTTTAAAAAAAGAAAAAGAAAAAAATCTGTCACTTTTATTCCTATTACAAGGAATGTAAACATCCCTTGTAATAGAAAAAAGCATGACAGGACCTTAAATATGAGATCTGGTGCCAAAAAGACCTCAGATCTCATATTTACACTAAAAATGCAATAAAAAAAAAATGTCATTTGAAAAATTAACCTCCCTGACGGTATGATTATTTCAGATTTTTGATGCTGAAAGCGGTACAATTATTTTGAACAGAAATTTGGCGTTTTATATTATAGGCCTGTAATTCTTAGGAATAATTCACTTAAATCTGTCCAAACAAGAGTCTAGTAGACATCCCAGGTATGATAAAGTTTGAAAAATGAAACCAAAAATTATAATATAATAAATAACTATAAATAATTATAACAAATAATAATATAATAATAATAAAAATTTTTCAATAATGTAATCAAATCAAAAACACTGAAATTTGCTCAGTTGCAGAATTGTCGCTTTCGTTACTTTCAGTGTTTGATGACGGATTTCCCCACAAATCACTATCACTCAATTCTGCAAGTCATTCTAATTTATCATCGCTGTTTTCTAGCTGGTCTAAAACCACTTTTGATGTAAAGGGACAGTTTTGGTTGCTATGGACAATCTCCAGTTTCCAGGCAGAAAGAACAATTTTTATAATATAAAACTGCATGCAGGACACTGGACAAACCACTAGGGACAAAGGGGATGTGTAATTATCTGATACAGTACTGTAATCTGTAAGATTACAGTATACTGTATCTGTACTGTGTGTTTTACTTTTTGAATTTGGTGCCGAACTCCGTCCCCATGCATCGCAACGCTCACAGGGAACGGAGCTCAGCACTGTGAATCGAGCGAGACACTGCGGCTCGCCGATCACAGCGGGGAGACATCACAGGTTCCAGGGAACAAGGTAAGTAACCTCTAAAAGGATCCTGAGATGCAATCCCGAGTCTGGCTGGAGGATACCGCTTTTGGTATTGAAAATCCACCCCAAGCCAGACTCGGGAATACCGCTAGGGGGGTTAAGAGCTATGGGCGGAAGTGATGTTTTGACTTTGTTTCCACCCTGCAATCATATGGAGATGGGTGGGGGCCATCTTCCCCTCACTCGTCTCCATACCCAGGAAGGAGAAGCATCCGATCCCCTCCGTCGCTACCGACGCCTCCGGGAAGCGGTGGGAGGGGGCCTATAAAAGTGATCTCATGGTGAATCTGCTGCAGAGACCACTATTATCGTAAACCGGACCGACCGCTGAAGAAGAGGATACCGGGGTTATGGCAACTAGCTGCTGCCATAACAACGATATTCCTCTTCAAAGAGAGGGCATATATCGGCGTGCGGCGGTTCGGAAGTGGTTATACAGAGGAAAATCAATACTCAGGGTGTTTAATAATGGAGTGCTATAAGTGTATCAGTTGAGTGCCTTCGGTCTGAAGTATAAAAATGCAAGTTGCTTCACTTTTTTTTAAATCATATAAAAATATCTAACAGAATTGAGGCTTGTTGTATGGCACCGTTAAAGCAGAGCTCCACCCAAAATGAGATGCTCTGCTTGTCTGCCTCCTCCCTACCCCTTTGCAGAATTTTGCCCCCTCTGTCTTCCTCCTCAGCCTTCTGGGACACTTCTCAGGTTCCAAAAGAGTGCGGCCCATTCACAAAGCACAGCATGCTTAGCTCATGAGCAGTAGAAAACTGGCTGTGAAGTTGCAAGGCTTAAAGTGGAGTTCCACCCACTTTTACAACTCTTCAGCATCCCTCACTAAACTGTGCACTGTAAACAAATTGGATATTTTTTAATTTTTTTTCTCAGCACCTACTATATATCTGCTGTATTCATTTTTTACTTCCTCCTCCCTGGCCGCGGCCCATCGCATCATTTCCTGTTTGCAATGCCTTCTGGGAAGGGGCGGCAACTTCCTCTGAAACTGCCGTTGCTATGGAAACCTGACCTGAAACCTATTCACTGCTTGTGCTGCATGTGCGAGATCTGCAAGGATGAGATCCAGGAAGAAATACAGTCTGGCTTCAGATGCCCACACTTAAGATGGCCACGGCCTGCTGTAAGTTTATAAAATAACAAACTACTGCTATAAACTAACAAAACAGACCTTAGTTTACAGACTAACTTTACTAGAATACATTAAGATTGTGTATTATAGGGGTATTTTTATTTAAAAAGTAAAATTTCGGCCGGAACACCACTTTAACTGCCGGTTTCCCTTAGCCAGGATGGCTGCGTCAGCACCGATAGCTGATTGAAAAATCGGCACGGGTGAGGACACCACTGGATGCCTGGAAAGGTAAGTGCCTAATATTAAAAGTCAACAGCTACAGTTTTTTTTCTTTGGGGGGTAGCCTGGAGCTCCTCTTTAAGTTCCCAAATTACTATCCTACATCTTCAAAAACATCCCTGATCTGAATTTAGTTTCATAAACATTTTATTGAATACATGGAATAGTACAAAGAAAAGATTCCAAGTACAGCACTTACTTTACAAGGTAGGTACAGAATGTTGTGACATCACTTCCTGAATAAAATCTGGGAAAGAATATAAAAAAACAGAAGTTCATGACCTACAGTGCCCTGAAAAAGTATTCATACTCATTGAAGTTTTCCACATTTTGTCATGATGCAACCAAAAACGTAAATGTATTTTATTGGGATTTTATGTGATAGACCAACACAAAGTGGCACATAATTGTAAACTGGAAGGAAAATTATAAATGGTTTTCAAATTATTTTACAAGTAAATATCTGAAAAGTGTGGTTTGCATTTGTATTCAATATGTATGTCTCTACCAGTTTTGCACATCTAGAGAGTGCAATTTTTGCCCATTCTTCTTTGCAAAATAGCTCAAGCTGTGTCCAATTGGATGGAGAGCATCTGTGAACAGCATTTTTCAAATATTGCCACAGTTTCTAAATTTAATTTAGGTCTGGACTATTCTAACACATGAATATGATGTGATCTAAACCATTCCATTGTAGCGCTGACTGTATGTTTAGGGTCGTTGTCCTGCTGGAAGGTGAAGCTCCATCCAAGTCTCAAGTCTTTTGTAGACTCTAACAGGTTTTCTTCTAATTGCCCTGTATTTGGCTCCACCCATCTTCCCATCAACTCTGACCAGCTTCCCTGTCCCTTCTTAAGAAAAGCATCCCCACAACATGATGCTGCCACCACCATGTTTCACGGTGGGGATGGTGTGATCAGGGTGATATGCAGTGTTTTCCAGCCATACATAGTGTTTTGCTTTTAGGCCAAAAAGTTCAATTTTGGTCTCATCTGAGCAGAGCAGCTTCTTCCACGTTTGTCCCCGACATGTCTTCTCGCAAACGGGACTTCTTATGGCTTTCTTTCAACAATGGCTTTCTTCTTGCCAGTCTTTCAAAAAGGCCAGATTTGTGGTGTGCGCGACTAATAGTTGTCCTGTGGACAGATTCTCCCACCTGAGCTGTGGATCTCTGCAGCTCCTCCAGAGCTACCATGGGCCTCTTGGCTGCTTCTGTGATTATTGTGCTCCTTCCCCGGCCTGTCAGTTTAGGTGGACAGCCATGTCTTGGTAGGTTTGCAGTTGTGCCATACTCTTTCCATTTTCGAATGATGGATTGAACAGTGCTCCGTGAAATGTTTAACGTTTTTTTTTTTTTTTAACCTAACCCTGCTTTAACCACTTGACCACTGGGCACTTAAACCCCCTTAATAACCAGACCAATTTTCAGCTTTCGGTGCTCTCACATTTTGAATGACAATTACTCAGTCATGCAATACTGTACCCAAATGAAATTTTTGTCCTTTTTTTTCACACAAATAGAGCTTTCTTTTGGTGGTATTTAATCACCGCTGGGTTCTTTATTTTTTGCGCTATAAAAGAAAAAAAGACCGAAAATTCTGTAAAAAAAATGCATTTTTCTTCGTTTCTGTTATAAAATTTTGCAAATTAGTAATTTTTTCTTCATATATTTTGGCCAAAATTTATACCGCTACATATCTTTGGTAAAAATAACCCAAATCGGTGTATATTATTTGGTCTTTGTGAAAGTTATAGAGTCCACAAGCTATGGTGCCAATCTCTGAAAATTGATCACACCTGAAGTACTGACGGCCTATCTCATTTGTTTAGACCCTAACATGCCAGAAAAGTACAAATACCCCCCAAATGACCCCTTTTTGGAAAGAAGACATTCCAAGGTATTTAGAAAGATGCATGATGAGTTTTTTGAAGTTGTCATTTTTTCCCACAATTCTTTGCAAAATCAAGATTTTTTTTTCTTTTTTTTTTTCACAAAATTGTCATATTAGCAGGTTATTTCTCACACACAGCATATGTATACCACAAATTACACCCCAAAACACATTCTGCTATTACTCCTGAGTACGGTGATACCACATGTGTGAGTCTTTTACACAGCGTGGCCACATACAGAGGCCCAACATGCAGGGAGGACCATCAGGCATTCTAGGAACACCCAGGCCAATTCTGACATTTCTCTCCTACATGTAAAAATCATAATTTATTTGCTAGAAAATTACATAGAACCCAAAACATTATATATATTTTTTTAGCAAAGACCCTAGAGAATACAATGGCAGTCGTTGCAACTTTTTATCTCACACGGTATTTGCGCAGCAATTTTTAGAATGCGTTTTTTTTTAAAAAAAACCTGTTTTGTGCTTTAAAAAAATACAAAACAGTAAAGTTAGCCCAATGTTTTTGCATAATGTGAAAGATGAAGTTATGCCGAGTAAATAGATACCTAACATGTCACCCTTCAAAATTGCACATGCTCGTGGAATGGCGCCAAACTTCGCTACTTAAAAATCCCCATAGGAGACGCTTTAAAATTTTTTACTGGTTACATGTTGTGAGTTACAGAGGAGGTCTAGGGCCAAAATTATTGCTCTTGCTCTACCGATCGCAGCGATACCTCACATGTGTGGTTTGAACACCATTTTCATATGTGGGCGGGACTTACGTATGCGTTCGCTTCTGCATGCGAGGACACGGGGAAATTTTTTTTTTTTATTGTTCATTTTACTTTATTTGTTTTAGTTTGAGGCTTTTTTTTCCAAAAAATACATTTTTTGATCACTTTTATTCCTATTACAAGGAATGTAAACATCCCCTGTAATAGGAATATGGCACGACAGGTCCTCTTTACAGTGAGATATGGGGTCAATAAGACCCCACATCTCACCTCTAGGCTGGGAAAGCTGAAATAAAAAAAAAAATGATCCTGGCTTCGATCGTAGTGGCGAGTTGGTAGAAGCACCTGAGGGCGACGGGAGGGGGGGGACACCCTCTCTCGCCTCCTGTAAGAACGATCACGCAGTGGAACAGCCACTATGATCATTCTCATGGTGTAGGGAATCGCCGGCTGAAAAAGTTAATATCTGAATGATGCCTGTAGCTGCACCCATCATTCAGATATTATAAAAAGTGATCAAGTGTTGCACAAAGAAACTTGATGACCCTCCACTGTGCTTATGTGTAGGTAATAACTGCAGCTGCCAACTTAAAAAGAAGAAATCAATGTCACAATATTCCAAAATAAATAAATAAATGAAATAGTGGCGCTATATATATATATATATATATATATATATATATATATATATATATATATATATATATATATATATATATATATATACTCAAATGGATCTTAAACCTAAATAATAGTGATTAATTGTAAAAAAAACCATGTGATCAAAATGTCAACATTACATCAAACTTCCTCCCCAAAATAAGAAAACCATCTAGGTGACTGTATAAAACAAACAAAGTAGAGTCCCATATAATCAAAACAAGTCAAATGACATGATATTAAACCCTGTGTTGAAGAAATATAAAAAGTCAGAAACTCAAAAGTAACAATTAATTAATTGTTACTTTTGGGTTTCTGACTTTTTAGGTTTAATATCACGTCATTTGATTGTTTTGATTATATGGGACTCTACTTTGTTTGTTTTATACAGTCACCTAGACGGTTTTCTTATTTTGGGGAGGAAGTTTGATGTAATGTTGACATTTTGATCACGTGTTTTTTTTACAATTAATCACTATTATTTAGGTTTAAGATCCATTTGAGTATATATATATATATATATATAGTGCCACTATTTCATTTATTTATTTATTTTGGAATATTGTGACATCATTCAGATATCCCCGCACAAAGTCAAGGACGTCGTATGATGGTCGGCGGGCGGGAAGTGGTTAAAACACATTTTTTTTTAACACAAAGTTGTCTATTTATACAATATTTCTAACACATAGCATGTACATACCAAAAATGACACCCCAAAATAGATTCTCCTACTCCTCCTGAGTACGGAGATACCACATGTGTGAGACTTCCACAGCCTGGCCACATACAGAGGCCGAGTACAGCCGAGTATGGCAGAGTATGGCTGGGTATGGCTGAGCATGGCAAAGTATGGCTGGGTATCACCGAGTATTGCAGGGTATGGTGGGGTATTGCAGAGTATTGCGGGGCATTGTGGGGTATTGCGGGGTTTTGCAGAGTATTGCAGAGTACTGCGGGGAATTGCAGAGTATTGCAGGGCATTGCAGAGTATTGCGGGGCATTGCAGGGTATTGCAGAGTATTGCGGGGCATTGCAGAGTATTGCGGGGCATTGCAGAGTATTGCGGGTCATTGCAGAGTATTGCGGGTCATTGCAGAGTATTGCGGGTCATTGCAGAGTATTGCGGGTCATTGCAGAGTATTGCGGGTCATTGCAGAGTATTGCGGGGCATTGCAGAGTATTGCAGGGCATTGCAGAGTATTGCGGGGCATTGCAGAGTATTGCTGAGTATTGCTGAGTATTGCGGGGCATTGCAGAGAATTGCAGAGTATTGCGGGGCATTGCAGGGCATTGCAGAGTATTGCGGGGCATTGCAGGGCATTCCAGAGCATTGCACAGGGTATTGCAGAGCATTGAACAGGGAATTGCAGAGTATTGCACAGGGAATTGCAGAGTATTGCAGAGTAGTGCTGGGTATTGCTGAGCATGGGGGGGATGGCTGAGCATGGCTGGATGTGACTGCATTTGTCACTGAGCAGCGCTGTGGGCACTACACATCCAGCCCACAGCGCGGCTCGCATCCGATCTCTCCCCCTCTGTACCGATCGGTACAGAGAGGGGAGGGAGGAACCGGCGTCATGACATGATGCCGGTTTGTTTACATCTGATCGCTCTGTCATTTGACGGAGCGATCACATGGTAAACGGCCATGATCAGCGGCCGACCCGGCGGTCACGGATGTTCCCGTGTGCGCGCCCCAGGGGGCGCGCGGGAGCAGTTTTCTGGAATCACGTCATATTACGCGATCCCAGAGTTATCCAGCCGTCATTTGGCTATGGGCCGGTTGGCAACTGGTTAAACTTCTCAACAACTTTATCCCTGACCTGTCTGGTGTGTTCCTTGGCCTTTATGATGCTGTTCATTCACTAAGGTTCTCTAACAAACCTTTGAGGGCTTTACAGAACAGCTGTATTTATACTGAGATTAAATTACACACAGGTGGACTCTATTTTCTAATTAGGTGACTTTTGAAGGAAATTGGCTCCACTAGATTTTAGTTAGGGGTATCAGAGTAAAGGAGGCTGAATATGGGGCTAAATGCACGCCACACTTTTCACATATTTATTTGTACACAATTTTGAAAACCATTTATCATTTTCCTTCCACATCACAATTATGTGCCACTTTGTGTTGGTCCATCACAAAAAAACCCCAATAAAATACATTTATGTTTTTGGTTTTAACATGACAAGATGTGGAAAATTTCAAGGGGTATGAATACTTTTTCAAGGCACTGTACATCAGGTAGTGGGGCCTAAGCCCCGGAAATGAATACTTGGGCAATATATATCATGAAAAACTTTTGAAAATGAACAAAAGAACCAGAGTGAACAGTACTAATAAATAGACACAATACTAGAGAAGTCCCCTGAGCACCAAAGTAAAGAAGCCTATCCCTGCACCCTCCCACTATACCCATATACTCCCAATACTGAAGGCATTTTGTCTGAACTTAAACCAAATTTGAGAGAGTAGGGGGAGGGGATGATTCAAGAGTTCTGAAGGACTTATGCCGCGTACACACGGTCGGACTTTTCGTCTACAAAAGTCCAACGGACGCCGACGGACTAAAGCTGGCTGGTAATCCGATCGTGTGTGGGCTTCTCCGGACTTTCAGCAGACTTTTTCAGCCTCAAATCCGACGGACTTTAGATTTGAAACATGCTTCAAATCTTTACGTCGTAACTACGACGGACCCCGAAATCCGCTCATCTGTGTGCTAGTCCGACGGACAAAAACCCATGCTAGGGCAGCTATTGGCTACTGGCTATGAACTTCCTTATTTTAGTCCGGTGTACGTCATCACGTACGAATCCGTCAGACTTTTGTGTGGTCGTATGTAGGCAAGTCCGTTCGTTAGAAAGTCTGCTGCAAGTCCGCCGAAAGTCCGCCGGAAGTCTGTCGGACAGGCTGTCGGACTTTTGTAGACGAAAAGTCCGACCGTGTGTACGCGGCATTAGGGAAAAACAAGAAAAAGGGAAGGGAAGAAGGGGAAGAAAAAAAGAGGGTGGGTTGGAAAATAAAGAGGAGAGAAAACAGGGGGACAGGGTAAGAGGGAGAGAAAGCGTTATCCACACACCCTCATCTCGACCTGCAGACTCAGATCCAGGGAAGCAATACCCATGGTAGAGAAAATAGATGTCAAAAGAAAACTATATTCCCATTGCACACATTCCTGGATCACAAGGCTCATCTGTAGTGGGTGCTGTAGCGACTACCTACTGGACACTGGATATCACAGATGAATGCGCTTATTTGCCAGCACACCATGGACATGCCTGACAAAGGGGTCCTGCGTGGCTCTGAAACGTTGGACTTGTTCTTTTGTGATGTGATCTCTCAGCAATAAATGCTTTGGACTGCATTTAATCAAGATTCATGGTGTGCTGGCAAGTATGTGCATTGGAAAGAAAAAAAAAGACCTACCAGCAGCTTGGGTGCTTAGACAGGAACTGGAGCCACGAGGTCCATGGTGGCTACTAACAACACACAGGGTCAGACCTGCCAGGGCTCTGCTTCTGTCCCACAGGAGCACTTGATATGACATAGAACCCTGAAAACATGTCCAGGATGCTTAGGTGTGAGAGAATTTTGAAAATTTGTATTGTGATGTGTAGATCAGCTCCCTGATCTGAAATTAAAGGATTTTTTTCCTCTGAGAAAAATAAAAATTGGGGTTGACTTAGAGTATTATTGTCTAGCTATTAAAGGGGACCTATATCAGGGCCAGGCTGTTTGTAAAATTATATTTTTATGTGCGACCATTGAATTCAGACACAAGAAGTCCTGTTATGATTTTATCTCTGTCCTAGTTGTGCTAGCCTGTCTGGGTGTTCTAAGATTCCTCATAAAAGTCATCATGCTGTGAGCAGCAAGTGAGGAAAATAAAATAAAGTCAAGGATCTAAATGTAATTCCTGGGGCTAAAAAGAGAAATATAATTACAAGCAGGCCTGCTTACTCCCCAACTCCCGAAATGACCAATCTTTTGGTTGAGATTATTCTTAAGGTGTTAATATACATGAGAGAATCTTCAAAAACCCAGCTCTGCCAATGGTGAGGATTTGAGTGAATCCATATTTGCGCAGTTCAGTTCAATCAGCTCTAATCGTTATCTTCTCTGTGACATTCCTACCCACATGCCATTTTCCCTGTGGGAATTATAGGTTGTTACCTGAAGCAGCACTGAACAGCAATACAATGTGTGCCAACTTTTTTATAATAGCAAAGCAGTTTATTATTTTCTGTGCAGTCTCAGTGGGGTTAATAAGATCAAAGGCTGTTTATTCCTTTCAGTCTATCATAATGTTTTTGCTGGCTTTGCAAACAATTTGCTAAAAAGCCTTTTTTGTTGTTCTTTTCAACAGATATGATGCACAGTTTGCAAGTGATTTGTTTGTAATGATTTAGTAGAAGACAAAAGAATCATGAGCAATATTAGATGTGCTTGTTTCACAGTGGGGGAAAGAAAAAAAAATAACACTTTATAGTTTCCACAAAATGTGCTGTAACGCTGTGCGGATCAGTACCCAATAATTATAAATGTCTGTATATTCAGCAATTCCTGTCTGTTCTACAAATCCATCTGGTCTTATCTTAAAGACATTAATGGAAGAGAAACATGACTTGAAGTTCATGTTCATGCAAATAACTGTCTTAAAAGAAATTCTTGAAGAACATGATTCGAAGAGTTTTGAGAGCTAGGAGAGCAAACTAAGGAGATGAGTCAAGGCGTGAGATTTGTTTCCTGGGGGATGGAAGAAGGTCATCCACGTGGCAGAGTCAATATGCAGGCTTAAGAAAATTCAATGCTGTAGGAGCTATAGACAAATTCTGTTACAGACGAAGCACGGGGGTTAAGAGTTTCAGACATCCAATAAATCTGTTCCAGGATAGCTACACATTTATATACACTTGGAGGTAGAAAAATATAGCATTCAGTGAGATTTTTTCTATTTTTCAAAAAGTAAAATTTTAGGTATTCACAAATAAAACCACAGTAACACAGTCTGCTCGATATCTTATGATAGATCCATGATAAGGTATACATTTATATTGTAGAAGATACAAAGTATTAAATGCTAACAGGCTGCTTTTTGTTTTAGTGACCGTAAAGCGGAACAAAACTCTCCTATCCTGCGTTCACACCAATGTGTGTGGCTGCGGGTATGGGAATTGCAGCGATTCCTGCACCCGGAGCCACTTGCAGTGAAAACGCACTGCTACCTGAATTTCTCATGATTCCAGACTCTGATATCTGGAGTACAAGGGGAATATATTACTTGCTCAACCAGTTGTCTGATGGAAACCAAATCATATGTTTTTAGGTACTTACAAGTTCGCCATGATATCTAATCCCAATTCTGCTCTGTACTCGCTCAATCGGTTCCTAATCCCATTATGGTTGTGATCAAGGGTACGGAACCTCGCAAGTTGATTTTATTGTTTATAGTATGTTACACCTTCCTTCCTCGACCCTACTGGCCTATGGGATTAAGTCACGATGGGAGACAGATTTGGGTGTAATGGTTGATGAGGATTGGAGGCCTTAGACATTTGCAAGGTTGTATCACCTAAAATTTCGGACCGACTTACTCAACTATATATATTACACCGCACCTATCTTACTCCTCTTAGATGGGCATGATACAAAAAGGAGCAAAGTACATATCCCCTGTGTTTACGTAAAGTGGGTCAGTTTTATCATTTAATTTGGCAATGTCAGGTTATACAGGGTTTCTGGTAACAAGTAATTAACTTCCTGCATGATACCATGGGCTTTCCCTTAACTCTACGCCCCAAACAGTGCCTGTTAGGGATATTCCCTGATCCAGATCTGGACAAATTCACTAAGGTTTTCCTACATGAAACTTTGTTTTCTGCCAGAAAAATCATTGCCAGATAAAGTCCATGTAGTTCAACCAAAAAAAAAAAAAAAAAAAAACATACAATCCCATATACACAATTCTATACCCACAGTTGATCCAGAGGAAGGCGAAAAAACGCCAGCAACTCATGATCCAATTTGCTACAGCAGGGGAAAAAAATCCTTCCTTATCCCCCGAGAGGCAATCGAATATTCCCTTGGATCAACTTTATCTATAAATGTTAGTACCCAGTTACATTATGTACACCTAATGCCGTGTACACACGACCGGACTTTTGGACAGCAAAGGTCCGACGGAACGAATCCGCGGGACAATTCGATCATGTGTGGGCTTCATCGGACCTTTGCTGTCAAAAAATCAGATGGACTTTAGAAATAGAACATGTTTTGGATCTTTCCGACAGACTCGAGTCCGGTCGAAAAATCCGTTCGTCTGTATGCTAGTCCTGTGGAGGAACAACGACACAAGGGCAGCTATTGGCTACTGGCTATGAACTTCCTTATTCTAGCCTGGTCGTATGTCATCGCGTTCGAATCAGTCGGACTTTGGTGTGATCGTGTGTAGGCAATTTCGTTGCGTTGGAACTCCTCCGGAACTCCGTCAAAAGTTCATCAAAAGTCCTTCGGAGTGCAGTCCGTCGAAAGTCCGCTCATGTGTACACGACATAAGAGAGAATCCAGGCCTTTTTTAAAGCAATCAACTGAGCTGGCCAGAACTACCTCTGTAGGGAGTCAATTCCACATTTTCACAGCTTTTACTGTGAAGAAACCTTTCCGAATTTGGAGATGACATAAAGAGTGCCCCCTTGTCCTCTGTGATAACCCTAAAGTGAATAACTCAACACGAAGTTCACTATATGAACCCCTTATGTATTTACTTTGAAAGAAAAGAAAGTAGAGTATCCATGGAAGCTAAGCATATTTGTATTTTATTTGAAGTTTCAGCAGTAAAACAAGGCCAACGTGTTTCTGGGGACTAAGGACTCCCCCTTCATCAGAGCTGCTAGTGGAAGTGGTAATGGAATAATCCTGTTGGAGGGTGCCTTTGGCACATGAATCGGACTGTTAGATGTCCACAACACTGGCTGTATTTTCAGAGGCAGCAAAAAGATTTGCTGCCTTAGAACACAAAGCCAGCATTGTGGACATCTAACAGTCCGATTCATGTGCCAAAGGCACCCTCCAACAGGATTATTCCATTACCACGTCCACTAGCAGCCCTGATGAAGGGGGAGTCCTTAGTCCCCTGAAACACGTTGGCCTCTTTTTACTGCTGAAACTTCAAATAAAATACAAATATACTCAGGCGTGGCCTGGACAGAGACCGTGATGGCAGCATAAGCCAAGAGCTCCTGTGATCCGGGGACAGATCTTAGCTTGACGGGGAGCCCACACCTCGATTTCAGCATGAGCAGATCCACCCGGAGCTCCTCAACGTCTCGTACCACATTAGACCCAGGTACGCAACTCAGTAGGAACATCCCTGACATATTTCGTACCCAAAAACTGTCCGCACACGCGGCCTCGCAGGCCCAGGCGCCGGCCTCTCCTACTGAACTGCCCGACATGCAGACCATGGGTAATCTTACTCCCACAACCGACACCGGACGAACACACATGCTAAACCTGTTCGACCTGGAAAAAGTAGCATCGGACATTAAAAGCACGGTGACAGCAGCTATTGCTGACCTAAAATCGGACATGCAGGCGATTGCACACCGCATTGACACGGTAGAACAAACAACCCTGACTCACGCAGCAGCCATCCGCCAGGTCCAATCTGCCTATGATTCACAACTCTCCCAAATGTTTGACCTCCATAGGCATGTGGAGGATCTCGATAATCGCGGCTGCCGGCATAACATAAGAGTAAGGGGGATACCTGAAAGTATTGATCCAAACTCAGTACAGCAAACACTATGTACACTATTCAATGATTTAATAGGAAGACCTGCAGACTCACCCATTGAAATGGAAAGGGCCCACCGTGCTCTGCGCCCCCAGCCCAGGGAGAACGAACCACCCAGAGATATTGTGTGTTGCCTGGTGAACTTTCCCCTTAAGGAGGAAATCCTACGGAAAGCCAGGGAAAGAGGTCGAGTAATTTTTAATGGGGCCGAAGTAAAGCTATTCCAGGACTTGTCACAGATTACACTACAAAACAGAAGAGCCCTAAGACCTTTATTGGATGCACTACGCGCTAGGAACATTCAATATCGCTGGAAATTCCCCTTTGCCCTATCTGCGTCCACCAGGGGACGCTCTGCCATCCTCCGCACACCAGATGACCTGAAGAATTTCTGCGATCAGCTCGATCTCCCACGGATCGAGCTTCCGGAATGGTATGACCTCTTCTTCCCCTCGGAACCATGGCATCCGGTTACCCTCAATCCATCTCCGAAAGCACCACGCCAGAGATCACGTAGACGCAAGGTAGGATCGGCATCCCCAAAAGCACACTCATCTCGTCGAGACCTCTACCGACGAAGTCCTGCTCGTGCTCCGGTGTCCCCCCCGGGACGCAATCATCCGGAAGATTGACTATACCCACTCAGCCATGTCGCAACATCAGTGAGTTTTTGATTTAACCCCCGATGCACACTGCCCCTTCATCTTATGCTGTGTACTAAGCTATGCATCAAGAATGCAACCACTTGATATCCCCTGGCACTTCTCACCCTCACCTGACTCGCCCCTATCCAGCTTTACCCTTTTATTATACACAGGAATTTCTTCATATCCCACAAGCTGGTCAAGTCTGCATCTGGAAAATAACATTCAGGAATCGAAGTATCAGATCCTTAATTTTTTCCATGGTACTCCCATCATCCCAAATCGTGCCCCCCCCCCCCTTTTTTTTTTTTTTTTTTTGTGTGTGTTTGGTTCTGCTTTATTTGTGCTTATTTTACTATTTTTTCTAAGGCCTTAAATACCCCTATCGAAGGTTTAGGAACAGCAGATCTTACCTATTTTTTCCATAATTGCCCACACCCCAAAATCACCTTGCCTTAATATCTCAAAGAACAAAATACGATCTGCCTTTCCTCTCCCACTGTAAGATATGGTCATGTATTTCCTCTTCACCCACAAATGTAGGTAATGCATGTATGCTATTAACAGTCAGAAACAATGTATAAAGAATGATATCCTTATGGAAAACGATTTTATGTATTTAGCAAAGGCAAACTCCTGGCTATCCTGATCATCAGGGACGTCGTCCTTGCCCGACCCGAGGTGCCCCTCCGGGGGGTTCCACTTTCTTACTTTAGCTCTAATCACCTCCCGCACAACCTGCACATGGGGTGGGAAGGAGAGATTCCATTAACCCGGACGTCCCTGGTCTTCAGTGAGCAAACCACCTATCCCAGGAGCTAGATCACATACAATGCGCCCTATCAGGTTACTGGGACCCCCGAGGGGGATATCGAACAAGCCATAACCTCACAACCACATTATCGCACATTATGACCCTTCAGTTTAAATGATGATAATTATTTTTCCCTCCCCCCCTCCTCCCCCTTCCCCTTCCTTCCTTCCCCCCCTCTTTCCCTCTCCCCCTCCTTCCTGACCTCCCCATCCATCCAGTCCTCCCCTCCCTTGCCCTTCTCATTATCCCCCCTCACGGGAGCTGCCATCTTAGTTTTCACCTCTAAAGATAGTGATTAGCTTTTCGTTTAGCAGGAAAAGCTTAAGTTAGATATCTCTCCCACAGTGTGCATCGGATTGTGGTTGTCTTTGTTTTTGTTAATATTCTTGTATTTGTTTTGGGGAATTATACTGTTTATTTTCTCCCCCTTGTCTGATAAGCTTAGTACATGGCTGAAACGGTAAGGTATACAGCTTATAGGCTATACCTACTATTATGTTTATGTTTTTCTGATAACTGCCAATTGTTCCTGTTCTCGGGTTCCTTTACTATGATACTGGTGGTTCTATAGTAAAGTATAATGTTAAGTGGGCTCCCCTCAAAACCACAAAAACACAAAATCACAAAACTACAGCTTACATCTCTCCACCTAAGCGGAGTGGCGGATCTGTCCCCCGGTCCGCACCCGATCAAAGACCCCCGTCTTTTCTCACTCCCCCACACAGCAAGTCCCTAAGGACACCAGCTGATACTCCAGGACTTTTTTTTCCTCCCCTAGGCGAGGCAGATTTTCTAACCTCGCCTCTGGTGTATCTTCTTTGCTCGGTTCCTCTCTTCTCTCTTACCCTACCCTATACTACCTCCCCCTCCCTTCCTCTCCTTCTCTCCTCCCCATCTCCTATTCCCATTTTTCTTCTCTTCTCTCTTCTACATCCCAGACTCATTCCTGCTTCATTACTTCTCACTCTTCCTTTCCCCTTCTTCTTTTTTCTTCCTTCTCCTTTTTCTTCTCTCTCTCTTCTCTAATTCTCTTTCTCTCCTGTTCTGCCCCTAGGCTCCGGGGGTTGACTGACCCCGCCCAGCCCCCTCCTTGACAGCCCTCACACATTTTCCACCACTACTTACCGAATTGCACTTTGGTGGGGCTTGATCCCCAGACGCAAACAGTGCATAACCATGCAATCGAAACCATTAACTGAACTTTCCTTAACGCTAAAATGTATATCCCTAAACGTAAAAGGTCTTAACCTTCCTGAGAAACGCTCCCAGGTCTTGACATCTCTCTCTAAACACAAAGCTCATTTTATTTTTTTGCAAGAGACCCACTTCCGCTCCGACACAATACCTAAACTCGCCAATCACATATATCGTACAGCTCACCATGCCACGAACCCAGATGCCAAAACGAAAGGCATCTCAATATTAATCTCCAAACATGCAAACTTTCTTCTCACAGACTCATTGATTGACCCGGCGGGCAGATATATCTTCCTCAAAGGGATGTACGCAAACAAACCAATAACATTGGCAAACGTTTACTGCCCCAATGAACATCAAATCTCCTTCTTTAGAGACATCTGTGATCGGCTGGCATCCTTCCAGGAGGGCCTAGTTCTCCTTGGAGGAGATTTTAACGTTCCCCTGAATCCACTATTGGACTCTTCATCAGGCTCTTCTGCCCTAACGTACAGGGCTCTACGTCAGATCAAAACCCATTTACAAAACCTGACCCTTCACGATACATGGCGCACATTATCACCCACAGTAAAAGATTACACATTTTTCTCTGCTCCACATCAAAAGTATTCTAGAATCGATTATTTTTTCCTCTCCCAATCCGATCTCTCATTTTTAAAACAATCCACGATAGAACCCATGTTTCTATCAGACCATCATCCCATTACGGTTACACTATCCTTTCCCGAAACTCAACCACGAACTAAAT